>NC_049237.1:14308882-14628656 GCF_011100685.1 Canis lupus familiaris
GGTCCAGGGCTGTGAATATGGTCCCAGGCAGGTCCAGGGCTCCCGGCGGCCTGTGGCTGGCTCTGGGGCAGCTGGAAACTATGTGCACCCCTTGGGCCATCTGGGGGAGGTGGGCTCAGGCCAGAAGCTGGTGTGTGTAGTGGGGCGGGTGTCAGGGTCTGTGCTCGGGTGATGTTGCTCATGCACAGGTGTCCGAGGTGCCTGAGAGTGGCCCCCACCTCTCCCTCCCGCCCAGAAGGCCCCAGACTGCTCCCTGGCTCAGAGCCCCGGGCGGCCCAGCACAGCAGCCAGCAGTCAGTGTGGACGTTTGGGGCTGTTAACGCTCCAGCAGCTGCCCCAGAACAGAGTGTGGTCCTGGTGCTCGGGTGCCACCCTGCTGCGTGGTGCCAGCCTGCCTGGCAGGGTGTGGGCTCAGCCCTAGCCCCCTCTCGGAGGGCGCCTGGCCCAGCTTTGGGCGCAGTCGGTGTGAGCCTGGGGAGGGTGCACGGGGACCACAGGTGTTTCCTCTAAGTGTCGCTTACTGGGTCAGAGGAGACGGCTGGGCAGGGGTGCAGGGGGCTGGCTGTGCCCTCTGCCAGCCCGTGGGGGTGAGGAAGGGTTCTGGAGACTCTCTTCTGGCCGGTGTCTCCTCTCCCATATGGCAGGCTGCATCTTGATCCCCTGCTTCCCCACAACCCCAGTGCCACACAGCACCCCATGCCTGCACCCTGCCCCCCTGCCCCTCGAGGCCACCCTCACTAACACGCCTGCTGTTTGCTGCAGTCACTGCATCCAGCAGATCCTGGAGGCGGTTCTCCATTGCCACCAAATGGGGGTCGTCCACAGGGATCTCAAGGTGAGTCCCCCGCCCTGCTCTGCCAGGTGTCTGTCGTCCGTACCTGCATGTCTCGAAAAAGGAGGCCCTGGAGGGGCAGTGGGAGTGCCAGGAGCTGCTGCGTGTGAGTGTGCATGAGCTTGTGTGTGGGGGTGCAAGAAGGTGCATGCAGATGTGTGAGAATGTGCGCAGGTGTGTACTTGTGTGTGCATGTGTGTACACGCATGTGAGAATGCACGTGCACACGTGTGTGTGTGTGTGTGTGTGTGTGCGCACGTCCCTCCAGATGCCTCCAGGCTTCAGGACTGAGAGGCAGTGGTCAAAAATTAGCCTATTAGCACATGTCACCTGGGGTGTCATTCCGCGCTCCAGGTGGGACACAGACCTGGCAGGGGGGCACACAGGTGATGTGTGCACAGGTGGGGCTGATGCCAAGGGCGTAGGGGTGAGCTCAGGGCCAGCCCTGGTGGTCGCTGCCAGTGTCCAGCCCATTCTGGAAGTGTCTGCTGCCCCTGGCTCAGCTCTGGGCAAAACAGTTTGTCACCCCCCAGGGCACAGTGTGGCCTCAGGAGGAACAGCGCCCCCTCTGCCTTCCCCGCCTCCTCGTGTCTCTAAGGCTGGGCTCCTGCCAGCTTTTTCTCTAGGGTGTGAGGGAGCTATCATTCCCTCTGAGAGTCCCCAGGTGGCATTTGAGACCAGCCTTCCCACAGGCACTCTGGTGCTCACGCTAATTGGGGCCATGCCTTGGGCCACCAAGGGGTGTGTGTGTGTGTGTGTGTGTGTGTGTGTGTGTGTGTGTGTGTGAGCTCATCCTGGCGGGGCTGCTCTGGGGACGACATCCCACCGGGAGTGGGCCCAGCACCCCCTCCTATGCCCTTCACGTCTCTCTCTGCACACCCCACGTGGTCCTGCATCCCTCTGCCTGCGCCTTAAGCCCGCCTTGTCTGCCCTTGGGGCTTCACGGTCTGTCACCATATTGTTTGAAGCAGCGTCACTTGGAGGCATGCGTTCCCACCTGGTTCCTGGACCCTATGAGTCGTAGCTCACCCTGAGGCCACGGCATAGGAATGAAGATGGGTGCTCCCTCTGGCCCAGGTGTGACCCGGGGGTAAACAACCCTTGCTGAAAAGAGCAGAAGGGCAGGACGCATGGGCTCTCCGTCTCCTGCCTGCTGTGGAGGCCAGACGGCCTCTCCTCTTCTGGAGAGGACCCCTGTCCCCTGTGGGGACGGAGCCCCAGAGGTGGTACTGTGGTGGACTTGCTCGCAGCAAGGTGTGGGGGCGGAGGGGTGTGGAGCTGGGGTGGGGACCCAGCCCATCCCTTGGTGCTGCCTTGGTGCCTCTGGGCTGCTGAAGCCCCCGCCTGCCACTCAGATCCCTCGGTGCAGGTGATGGGGAGGCAGGGTCCCCCCAGCCCTGCTCACATGGGCAAAGTGAGGATGTCCAGGGCCTTCTGAGCTGTTCTGGGCGGGCAAGGCCACATGTCACATGGGCGACAGAGCTGTCCAGCCAGCTTGTGGGGCCAAGGGGCCAGGGGAGGACCCACTTTCTGCCATGGGTCCGGCCTCCTTCCCAGGCTCCAGGGACTGTTGTCAGGGCACCCAGCAGTGTGAACTCAGCTTTTTTGGGGCAGTGTTTGCCTTTCTTGGGGAGCTGACATGGCAGTGTGGTCTCAGTGGGCCTGCCAGATGGGGGGAAGGAGAGGGGAGGGGAGGGGGCCCTGGGAGCCCCCCTGTGGCCAGAGACAACGGAGCCCAGAGGCCGTGAGCTCCGAGTGCTCCACGCCGCCGACTGCCACAGGCGGCCAGGCCGGGGCGGGAGGGGCCCTGCGTACAGGACACGGGGTAGAGGGACACTCTGGGCCCTCGGGGCCACGTGTCCCCCGTTGGGGGCCGCAGTCTCCTTGGTGCTGCCGTGGGACAGGGGACGAGTGTCCTTCAGCTGCTCCCTGAGGCAGAGGGTGCTGGATGGGCCCGAGCCAGAGGGACGTGGGGGCAGATGCTCCAAGCCGCCTCCTTCCTCCTTACTCTCTGGGGGTCCCGCTCCTCCGGCAGCCCCTCACTGTGTCTCTGAGCACCCAGACGTGGAACATGGGGTGGGGGCATCGCCTGCCAGGGCTTGTCGGGTGCACTAAGGTCTGGTTGCTGCACCCTGAGGTGTGAGCCGGTTCCTCTGTGCCCCAGAGGCCCCCAGGGTGCTGAGGGGGTGCCCCAAGGTGTTGGCCAGGGCAGCACTCACACAGCAGGGGGTCAGACCCATGCACCCCGGCCTGCAAACCGCAGTCCTGTCTACTGTGTCCCCTGCCCTCCGTGACACCCCGGGTGTGAACCACACACCCACTGGTGGGTCACCTTCCCCGCAGCCCGAGAACCTGCTCCTGGCCAGCAAGTGCAAAGGGGCGGCCGTGAAGCTGGCGGACTTCGGCCTGGCCATCGAGGTGCAGGGCGATCAGCAGGCATGGTTTGGTGAGCATCCCGCTGGCCGCAGGGGGAGGAGGGAGGACGGGGCTCAGAGGCTGATGGGGCCCTCACCCCGCCCTTCCCCTGCCCCCAGGGTTCGCAGGCACACCGGGCTACCTGTCCCCGGAGGTCCTGCGCAAGGAGGCCTACGGCAAGCCGGTGGACATCTGGGCATGCGGTGAGACCCCTGTAGGGGCGGCGTGGGGCCGCAGGGGCCATGGGGGCCTGGACCACTGGTGCTGGGCCAGGCCAACCCCTGCACGGCCCATGGCTGGAGACACACTGGGGGGTTTGCGAGGGCTCAGTGTCTGGGAAGGTGGGGGCTGTGTGCGAGGGGACGGGATGTCCAGAAGGGTGGGTAGCCCACCAGCAGTGCTGACTCCTGGGGCTGCACCCGGCCTGGAGCCCCTGCCCGCACAGATTAGAATTGCCACCGCGACCCTGGCTGTGGCAGAGAAGCCCACCGCCCAGAAGAGAGGGCTGGGCCAGGGGCAGCACAGGGTGCTTAAGGGGTGGGGGCTATGCAGGCGGTGGCAGGGCTGCCTCCTTGGTGGGGGTCCCAGGCACAGCTGAACCCTGGATGGACGCTCGTGTTCCCAGGGCACAGGGTTGAGCATGAGGCGTGGGTGGGGGCCGCAGGGGGCTCAGGGAATGGAGGCTATGGGTGGTTCAGGGGGTGGGGTGTTGGGTGGGGTGGGGCATGGGTGGGGGCTGCAAGGGGCCCAGGGAGGGCTCAGGGAATGGGGGGCTGAGATGGGGTGGGGGCTGCGGAGGGCCCAGGGGGTGGGGATGGAGGCTGCAGGAGGGTGCCCAGGGAGTGGGGGGCTGGGGTAGGGTGGGGGTGGAGGCAGTGGAGGGGGCCCAGGGAGTGGGGGGCTGGGGTGGGGTAGGAATGGAGGCTGTGGGGGGTCCAGGGAGTGGGGCGCTGGGGTGGGGTGAGGGCTGTAAGGGGCCCGGGGAGTGGGGTGGAGTGGGGATGGAGGCTACAGGGGGGTGCCCAAGGAGTGGGGGGCTGGGGTGGGGTGGGGTGGAGGCAGCAGAGGGGGCCCAGGGAGTGCAGGCCCAGGGTGGGGTGGGGTGGGGGCTACAGGGGAGGCCTGGGGAAGGGCTCAGGGAGTGGGGGGATGGGATGGGGTGGGAGTGGAGGCTGTGGGGGGTCCAGGGAGTAGGGAGTGGAGTGGAGTGGGGAGTGGGGTGAAATGAGGATGGAGCTGCAGGGGGTGCCCAGGGAGTGGGGGGCTGGAGTGGGGTGGGGGTGGAGGCAGTGGAGGGGGCCCAGGGAGTGGGGACCTGGGGTGGGGTGGGGTGGGGGCTGCAGGGGAGGCCTGAGGATGGGCTCAGGGAGTTGGGGGCTGAGGTGGGGTGGGGCAGCCCCGTGAGGTCCATGCTCTGTTCCCCCCAGGGGTGATCCTATACATCCTGCTGGTGGGCTACCCACCCTTCTGGGATGAGGACCAGCACAAGCTCTACCAGCAGATCAAGGCAGGAGCCTATGATGTGAGTGCTGGGACCCCTTCGGACCCCTCCCCGTCCAGGGGGAAGCTCCTCTTCCCAGAACCAGGACCCTGATGTAGACCACTCGGAGAATCTGGCTCCCGCCTGGGGAGAGGGCTTCAGAAACACTCGTGGGTTGCCTTCTATTCTAGTTTCCCTCCCCCGAGTGGGACACCGTTACTCCTGAAGCCAAAAACCTCATCAACCAGATGCTGACCATCAACCCCGCCAAGCGCATCACAGCACACGAAGCACTGAAGCACCCATGGGTCTGCGTAAGTGCACCCAGCATGGTGACCCTGGGGTCTCCTCTGCACAGCTGACCGGCCTCCCTGGTCTCCTGAGTACTGCACGGCCTGTGGCCGGGGACACACTGGGGGGTTTGTGAGGGCTCAGTGTCTGGGAAGGTGGGGGCTGTGTATGAGGGGACGGGATGTCCAGGCGGACGAGATGTCCAGGTGGACGAGAGGGCCTGGCTGGGGAACACGGCTGTCAGGAAGGCCGGGAGGGTGAGGGTGAGGTGGGGGCAGATTTTAAGGGGTGGGGGCTGGGCAGCAGGTGGGATGGGTGGCTTGGATGCCCCAGCCCTGCTGCCCCAGCCCTCTCCCTGACCCGCATCCAAACGGCCTCTGTCCCCACAGCAACGCTCCACCGTGGCTTCTATGATGCACAGACAGGAGACTGTGGAGTGCTTGAAAAAGTTCAATGCCCGGAGGAAGCTCAAGGTGAGATGCAGCTCCCAAGTGCCCACCGCCCAGGTGACTGTGCCCTTAAGGGTCCTGGACTGGGAGCGGCCCCAGGGGTCCTGGCAGGCTTAGTGAGGGGAGGCACAGCGGTCCCAGCGATCTTGGCCCTATCCTGGGCCCCACATGGCAGTGACCCTGGAGAGCGTGGCACCAGCCTGCAGGCTGGGGGTTTCCTCGGGGTTCCCCGCAACAGGGTTCCATGCACCCAGGGCTGTGCACAGGCAGGTGCCCCGGGTCACTGCCGCTCACTTCAGGGTGAGTGAGTGGGCGGCCCTGACCCCCTGCAGGCTGAGCTAGGGGACCAGCCTGGTGGGTGGGGAGGAGAAGGCTGTCAGGGGGCCAGTGGGAGGAGCCCTGGGGTCCTGGAGCCCTCTAGAAGCTGTGGTCCACCGGCCACCGCTTTGTCAACTCTGGAAGCAGGCGGCCAGTCCCCTGCAGCTGCTGAGTCTGCAGACTGGTCTGCGAGGCAGGGGCCTGAGTCCTGCCAGGCGCCCCCAGGCTGAGGTCGGGGCCGGGGTGGCCAGGCCTCAGCTGCCTGTTTCTCCCCAGGGCGCGATCCTCACCACCATGCTGGCCACGAGAAATTTCTCAGGTGAGAATGGTCTTCTCCTGGAAAAGCAGGCTTCCGAGGGCACCAGTGCCAGCCGCCCGCCTTCCCTCACCCCATCTCCCCGCCCATCTGCCTGCCGCTCAGCGGCCTGGCCTCCTGCTCTCCCGGGGCCACAGGGCCTAGGCTCCGGGGCGCCCCCACCCTGACCTGGCACTCACCCCCGTCCCTGCGTGTTGGGTGTCTGTATCCTCGCCTGACGCCCTCATGTGTGAGCTGCCCGCCGCCTGGGCCGCAGCTCTGTGTGTCTGTCGGCACCTCCGTGGCCTTGTTGTCCTGAGCCCTCTGAGCACCCGTTCTGTGTGGGGGAGAGAGAGGAGGACCCGGGACCTCTCCACTGAGCTCCGGACTCGCTGGTGGCTGCCCGCCTGGGGCACCGAGGCCAGGGGGGTGGGGGGGGGGGGGGGGGGCGGGGGCGGGTTGTGGCGTGCGGCTGCTCAGGGGCGTCTGTCAGCGACCCCGAGGCCAGGGGCCCTGGCGGCCCCGTGTGGGCACGGCGTCACCTGAGGGGCAGGTGGCCCACTGGCTGTCCTGTGGTTGTCTGTCGCCCGCGTCATTGGGTGCGGGAGCGTCTGGGGTCCGTCCCTGTGCGTCTGTATCCAGCACCCCGTCCTGTGACCTTTGCTGTGATCCTGTGGTGCCGGGAACGGGGGGTGTGTGTCACTCCAGCACGATGGGTCCCATCCTGGGCGCGAGAAGCCCCCGCTGGGGTTTTCTAAGGAGAAAGGAGGCAGATGCTTTTCACCTGTCACTCAGTCTGGGTCCTGTTCCCACTCTCCCGGGAACGGGACTCTGGAGCCATCCGCCACCGACTGTGGACTCTAATCTTCTTCTGCTTCCTTTGTCTCTCCTCCTCCCTCCCCTGCCCGCCCCGTCTGTGTCCGCCCCTCCCTCGTCTCTAACCCGGTGCTAACAGTGGGCAGACAGACCACCGCTCCGGCCACAATGTCCACCGCGGCCTCCGGCACCACCATGGGGCTGGTGGAACAAGGTAGATGTTCGTGACCAGGGTCCCGCCTGGCGGCATGCAGCCCCCTCGCTGCACGCAGCTGCCGGCCGGGCCTCCAGAGCCACCCCCTAGGCCCCGGGAGCCCCCGCTCCCGCCCTGGACAGGTCCCACTTGGAGAACAGGAGGCAGCCCCCGCTATGCTAAAGGAGGGGCCAGGCTAGGTGACCCCTGAGTCCTGCCTCCCCCCACGTGCATCACACGGATCCTCGGTCCTGACCCCTGACCCCCTAGACTCTAGGGGTCAGGAGACCCCTCTGGACAGAGTCTTGTGCTCTCTGCTGTCTCTCCCCACTTGTGCCTCACGAGCCCTGCTCAGAGTGACCTTGAGCACCCAGAGGGAGCCTCAGGGCTGCTGTGGGGTCTGGAGCCTGAGTGGGGGACTCCCGGGGAGAAAGACACCCTGCACTGTGCACCCCCGGCCTGGCCCCCCCTGCCCCCAGGGACCTGCCCTGTGCTGCTCCCCGTCACTCGCATGGAGCTGGTGGTCTGTGCTGGGTCCGACGTGTGCATGTGTGCCCTGTGAGCCCCAGGACAGGGGAGCCTCAGCACCCCCTCCCCGAACGTCCTGTTGGTTTTTTGTATGAGGCCCCTCATCTCTTCCCACACGTGTGAAGCCGGCCTGCTCCTCCCAGGAGCCTCAGGCCAGCAGCTCCCGCCCACCCAGCTGTGACCTTAGCCAGAACCCCTGAGGGCCGGTGGACCGGGCCCCAGGATCTGAGGGTGGACCAGCTTGAGCTGAGGGTGGTGCAGGTTTAGGGTGCACGGAGCCACCTGCAGCTGGGGTGGTGCCATCCCCGGGCTCCCCAGACGGAGCTCTGGGGCCTGGTTTTGTGCTGGTGCCTCGTGCTTCGGCTTGGTCAGGGCAGAGGCCGCCCCAGCCAGCCGTCCACCCCAGCTCTTGCCTCCAGGTCCCGCAGGGGATGCGTCCCCCAGCCACCTCCTTCTGGGGGTACTCAGGGCAGGGCCACCCTCGGGAACGAGGGTCTGCGCCCCTCCCGTGAGCCCAGAGGATGTGCCCGGCGGCAAGGCCCCAGAGGGCTTCGATCCTTAGCTTCCTCTCCGGAGCCTTTCTGGAGCGCGTGACGGGAAGGAGGAAGCGGGGCCAGGGAACAGGGAGCCTGGGCGCTCCTGGTGACGCGCTGCTGCCCAGCCCAGTGAGCCAAGCCTCTGGGCTGCTCTCTGCCGGGGGCTCCTGCCTGAAGCCCACCTGCCTGCAGCGGATGCGGAGCAGAGCGACTGCATGAGGCCGTGTGCATGCGCAGCCCCTGCCGGGGCACCCAGGGCTGCTGTCCCGGGGGTGGTCAGTGCATGTGGGCTGAGCCCAGCATGGCTGTCCCGGGCGACCAGCGAGGGGACGAGGCAGAGGCTGGGCCCTTGGGCTGAAGCCCCTCTGCTATGTCGACCCCTCTCAGCCAGCTGCACTGGGAGGGGGTCTCTGCTCCAAGGCCATCGCTCCCCCGAGGGGGACAGGATCTGGGTGACACAGTACCCCCGGGCAGAGGAGCCCAGGGTGTCTTTGTAGAGATGAATGCTGCAAGTCGTTAGAGCATCTCGGGCTTCCCGGAGAGGAGGCAAGAGAGCTGGCATCCGTGGGGGGTGGGGGAGGCATGGCTTGGGGACCCCTGGTGGGTGCTGCAGAGGCCTCTGCTTGTCTACCAGGGGCCTGGGGCACTTGCTGCCAAGTAGCACATCTGGCTTGAGAAAGTCTGGAGGAAGCGCCCGCCTGGTGCTTGTGACACCCAGCGTAGACGGGGCTGAGCAGGGCCCTGGAGTCAGTCCAGGACTGAGACGTGAATGTACAGGAGCCGCTTTTAGGAGGGGCCTGGCCGTGCGCCCCCTGCCCTGCGCCCAGACTCTCAGGCTCTGGTTAAAGGGAGTTCCTGAGGGGAAGTGTTTGGGATGGGCGAAGAGGATTCGTGTCTGCTGTTGGGCTTTCTGGAGCCTGGGCCCTGCTGGAGCCGTCTGTCCCCAGAGTGGTATGGCCGTCTTGAGTAGCACAGTCTGGAGAGGGGGTTTTGAGAGTCCGGGACTGAGGGGGTCTATCCCAGGGTCTCTCCGCCTCCACCCAGGGCCTGGTTCTGGGAGGAAGGCCGGGCAGGGCTGGCTGCGTCCCCTTGAGCTGCTGTGCCGGTCCTGGCCTGCAGCAGCTCTGACGCCTGTGCTGCGTGGGGCTACGGGGCCCGTCCTAAACTAGGGTGTGGGGGTCAGCTTGCCTGCCTGCTCGGCTGCCATGACGCGCACCTCTGGGATGGGCTGGGGCCCCTTCCCCCGGGACCCTGGAGGAGCCAGCACCCCGCTGGTTAGCCAGTGGGGACGGGGGCCCTGGGCTCCACCTGTGCGCTGGCCGTGGGGCAGTGAGCAGAGGGTTGAGGTCAGCAGGGGTCACGTTGCTCCTGCGTCTGCAGGGCTGGCCTGTCCCTCTGTGCTGAGTTCCTAGGAGGTGGGTTCTAGCTGCCACCTGGAGAGCTTTCCAGGGTCCCCGCAGAGGGAGGTGGGACATGGCCCCAGGAAGGTGGCATCTCGGGTTCTGGGATGCTCAGGGGTCAGGGCCGCCAGGGCATCACCGCATGGCCCTGATCCAGCCTCAGCGGTTTGGGAGGATGAAATGCAGAGCCAGCAGGCCCAGCGGTCAAGGAAGGAGCGGCCTGTCATCCCCTCACCACTGGGATCCTGCGACTGGGGGTGGGGACGGGCCAGGGGGCAGGCCTCTGGTGAAACAGGGCCCTGTAGATCCTGTGGGGGAGGCCCTGAGACCTGATGTGTGGTGGGAATGCAGACTGTGCCTGGGGTTGGGGCTTGGACAGTCCCCCTGGCTGCTCTGGTCAAGCAGAGCCACCTGTGTCCTTGCACAGAGGGGAGTGGCCGGCAGGCAGTGGCCCAGAGGCCTGGGACCCGGCCTGGTCACTGTGCCAGGGACCCTGACCATGGTTCTCAAGCTGCAGCAGCATTAGGATCCCCTAGACCAAATGCCCCGCCACCCCCGGGAGGTCTGGGGTGGGTCTGGACGCTGCCGCTGCTGCTGTTGGAGGTCCCCACTCTGAGAACCACCACATCGCTCTAAGTGTGCACGTTGGTCTGATATCTCAGCCCAGAGTCGCTGGCCTCCAGGGATGACCCCTGTGGGCCCTCGGGGCAGGCAGCCCAGCTCAAGGCTGGCAGGCTGGCTGGAGCCCTTAGAGCCTGTGGCGGGGTGGGGCCAGAGCACCCCCGGACCCCTCCCCTCCGGTGTCTGCCCCCGCGGCTGCTTCTCTAACACCCCCCCACCCCGTGGGGCAGCTTGGCTGGGTGCGTGGGCGGGCAGGCGGGCGGGGGGACCAGGCCGGGCTGGGCCGTGCACCTGCACCCCTGCCTAACCACACGAATCTTGTTTTCTCTCTTTTCCTCACTCCTCACCTCTCCTTTCCTGGAAGGTAAGCTGACTTCCTTCAGTTCTGCAGCCCTACGATTACAGCTGAGCGCCGTGGAGGGCACAGATGCTGGGGGCACTGTGACAGGGGAGCAGGGTGGCGGGGGCAGGCCCGGGAGCCCAGAAGGCAGGAGCCAGGCCGGCCTGACCTCTGCGCGGTCGTGTTGGGGTGAGACGGGCCATCTGCTGGGCGGCCGACAGGTGGTACAGGCCTGGGTGGCCCTTTGAGCCTTTCCCTGCGGGAGTCATCCTGCTGAACCCACTCAGAGCGCAGGGTCCTCAGGAGTGGACAGAGGGGCCTGTGTTGGGGTCAGTGCCGCCAGGCCCTTGGGTGCTGTACGCCAAGGGGCTCGGCCTGGGGCCTGGCCCTGTGGGCAGGGGGCTGTGTGTCCTGTTCGCCGAGGGAGGGGGCCACCCCCTGCCCGAGAACAGAGGAATGACAGGCATGTGGCCAGCACCCCACCTCCTCCCTGGGTAGGGGGGAGCAATCTGCCTTCTTGCCAGAGCCTGCATGCTCCCCACAAGCCACGGGGCCCAGGCAGGAGGGCAGTCTTGGTGTCCAGGTCACAGAGAATGGCCAGGGGAGGGTCCGTCCTGGGGAAGAGTGAGGTGGGCAGCCCTGAGGGGCTCCCCGGGTCTCTCCGGGATGGCCCAGCTCTGAACTGGGCACAGACTCGCTGTCCCCCCACTGACCACAGAGGCCACCCTGCCTCAGGACCTTGGGTCACTTGGGAATCCCCAGGCCCCTGAGGTCACCTCTGGGGGGAGGCAGGTAGCAGTGGACTCCAGGCCTCTGGCTCATGTCCGTGTTTCATCCCAATGCAGCAGCCAAGAGTTTGCTCAACAAGAAGGCTGACGCGGTCAAGGTAAGTGCGCCTGGCCCGACCCTGGAGCTTGGCCCATCCCACACTCCTGTGGCTCCCCCTGCCCCTAACCTCCTCTTCCTCTCTCCACAGCCCCAGACGAATAGCACCAAAAACAGCACTGCTGCCACCAGCCCTAAGGGGACGCTCCCTCCGGCCGCCCTGGTACTGAGCCCCTCACAGCTCTGCTCCCCAGCCTTCCTGCACCCTGGCTGGGTGGTGGCCGCCGGTCAGGAGGCCTGGGGTGCTGGTGGGGTCCAGCCCCAGCCTGTCTCTGCTGGACCGCACTGGGCCCTCCAGCCGCCCCCACCCCCACCCGCCTCTCAGTTGTGGAACGAGGTCCATCCTGGGGCTGAGCTAGGGAGCCCCCCTCAGCTGCGGGGGGACAGGTCCAGCCGCCTGTCAACATGTCAGCAGTGAGAGGCCTTCAGGGGCACCACCCGGTGCTCCTCTGCCCTCATCAGGTCCACTCTGTGTCTGGGCCTGACACTCTGCAGGGGCATGGCCCAGTGGGGAGACACCTCCCAGGTGCTACAGGGGTATGCCCTGTGGCAGGGGGTGGCCTCGGTTTCTCCCAGGAAGAATGGGTGGGGCTGGTCTTAGCTTTGGAGCCTACCCAGTGTTCTGGAGGGAGAGACAAGACCCCTGGGTGATTGTCCTGGTGATGACCCAGGGGTCATCTGCTGGCAGCTTCCCAGCAGAGTCCAGGTACCGTGGGCCCCGAAGCAGCCCGGGAGATGCACCCCTGTGGCTGTGCTGGCCTGTGGGTGCCCAGAGGGCGAGGCCAGGGCTTCTGGCCCAGGAGAGTGCAGAGGAACTGCTGGCTCTGGCCCTCTCGCCCGGGGGGTCCTGTCTAGGGGGCCCCCCAGCTGGTGGTGCAGGGGTCCTGTGTGCCCGTGGCAGCCTGTGGAGAGCTGGCCACCCCACGAAGTTGGGGTTTGCTGGTGCTCGGGTTCTGAGGTTGTGCAGAGCTCACGCGGTGTGTCCGCTGACCCCAGGAAGGCGGGTGGGCCAAATGGCCGTATAGCACATGGGGATGGCCTCAGCCCAGGAGGGGAGGGTCCCGCACAGCCAGCCCCGTCTCGGACCCCGTCCATCCCATATGACACCCCTACCCCCATGACATCTTCAAAATGCCCCCCACCCGCGACTGAGGGCCAGGCCGCAAAGGGAGGGGAGGGCCTCCTTCCCCACCCGCGGCCCCCATGCTGTCTGCTGCGTTCCATGGGCGCACATGCTTGCTCTCTGGCCACCCTGGGCACCCCCAGGCCTCCCCAGCCCGCTCCACCTCCTGCCATCCATGCTCGGCTGCCGTCCTTCCCTGCACCCTCCTCCTCCTCCTCCTCCTCTCACTTCCCTCTTTCCTCCTCTGTGCTTCCTTCTTCTGTAGGAGCCTCAAACCACGGTCATTCATAACCCTGTGGACGGGATCAAGGTACTGCTGCGCCTTCATCACCCCCTTGGGAGCCTGCGCTCAGGCAGGAGGCAGGCCCCCTGGCTAGGGGCAGGTCTGGGGCACTGACCCGGGGAAGCCCTTGTGCTGAGACCTGGGGGGGCAGATGTGCAGTGAGTCCTCTCAAGGTAGGACACCGCCCTACAGGTCCATGGCTGCCCCCTTGGGACAAGGCCCTCCGTGCCGCCCTCGTGGGCATGGCTGTCTCCAAGTCCACGGTTGACATGGCCTCTGGGGCTGCCTGAGACCCCCCGAGGCTCGGAGCAGGATCTGCTTCTCAGGACCTTCCGTGCTGTGCGTCCAGCCCTGGCAGTGGCTGGGCCCAGCAGAGCTGGGAGCCAGGAGAGCAGGGCCGCCTCAGGGGTTCCCTGGAAAGAAGGGCCAGTGTGGGCCAGGAGGAGGAAGCAGCAGGACGCCCCTGGCCTCACCCCATTGCTCACCTCTGCCCCCGTGCTTTCCGCTGAGCAAGGCTGCGTCCTTTATTGCTGCTCCTTCACACGGCAGCGGCATCACTCCCACTGCGTCGGCATCCATGCCCCGGGGCCAGAGAAGGGGCTGGCTCTCGGGGTGGCGGGAGGGATGCTGGGCAGCCCAGCTGGGTTTCCAGGACCAGCACCCCATGCCTAGCACACCTGGGTCTGCGGTCAGACTCCCACCCAGGCCAGGGCTCCTCGGAGGGGCCCCCACACCCGGGCAGTGGGCCGGGAGCCCCCGCCTGTCAGCCAGTCCGGACGCCAGGTGCTAGGAAGGGCCTGGGCGTCCTCCTGCCTTGTAGCTGCTGATGGGTGTCCCTCAGACCCTGTGTCTGGGGTGACAGTCCCGGTGTCCCTGCAAGGGGCCTCTAGAGCCCCTTCTGGGGCTGTGGTATGAGCCCCAGGCCTACGACCATCTCTGGACCGAGCCTGGAGCAGCGTGTCTGGTCAGGACACCCTGTTAGGAAGCTCTGAGGGGCAAGCCGGTGTCCTGGGAACTCCGGGACCTGTGACCGGACCTGGAGGGCAGGAAGCCCTGAGTGGGGCGGTGAGAGCCGGCCTGGCTGCTCAGTCTAGGCCCCGGGGGGCCGGTGGCCGCCTCCGGGAAGGATACGTGGGTAGCCCCCTCCTGCCCCAGGCAGGCCACGGCTCTCAGGGCCTCAGGCTGGGGGAGCCTGCCCACTTCCCAGGGCCCCAAAGAGCCCCTCTTCCTGTCTTGTTGGAGACTCCTGTGAGCATAGGGCGCCTTCCCTCCAGGTGCGTCTCGTCGGGAGGAGGGGCCACCAGAGCCCCCGGCCATCAGCCATCAGGGGTGTGAGCCTTGGGGTCAGGTGACCTCCGGGGTGTGTGAAGCTCCAGCCCCGCCCATGGGGTCACCGGGGGGCACCTGCAGGCCCCGTGGAGGCCACATGCTGACCTGCTGCCTCCCTGTGTGTCCCCAGGAGTCGTCGGACAGCACCCACACCACCATAGAGGACGAGGACACAAAAGGTAGGGCCGGAGGGCGGGTGGCCGCGGGCCGGGGGCCGGGGGGCCGGGGGGCCGGGGCTGCGCAGCGTGTGGCCGCCCTGGGCTCCCTGGGGCAACGAGCTCCTGGCCGAGGCGGCTCCGTGTCTTCTCCAGGACTCTGCCTGGCTGCCAGCTGATCCGTAGACGCCAGCGTGGGGGCCTTCCCTGGGTTCTGGGTGCTTCCACGGCCTGTGAGGGCGGGTGGGCGGCACCGTTGCGCATGCAGGGTTTCCACACCGTGAAGGCCAGCGGCTCTGCCTGCACCCCGAGGGGCACCCCCTTTTCTGCTCCCAGCCGTGTCAGCAACCCAGGGAGGGGAGGTGGCGTCCCAGCCCACCCACACCAGGCCACAGGCTCCAGAGATATGCCCAGACAGTTTGGGGCACACAGCGATACCCCAGACAGGGAAGGGAGGGTAGATGTTCACGGGGTTTCCACAAGCAGACTGACACAGGCCCAGGCCGTCCTGATGCCGGGTCCCTGACTGCCTGGCCTGAGCCTGCAGCGGGGTGGGGGGTGTCGAGGGTCAACAGGGGAGAGGACCGGCCTCCCAGCCTCCTCCCGGCCCAGACCCCGGTCGCACCTTGTCTAGCCGAGACAGCAACCTCGGGGGGCAGGCCTGTTCCCCTCCCACCACGCCCCAGCCCTGCCTCCCATGTGCCCACAGTCCCTGGACCCCCTGTGAGCTGTGTGTGGGGGCTCCCCAGCCTAACCTCACTCATCCTTGTGCGTGCCCCCTCCTGTCCTCCCATTCACCCCCATCTCACCTCCACCCCCTGCCCGTCAGCCCCCTGCCCGCCCTGCTCGATAGGTGGGCTCCTGTGCGGGTGGTGCGTCCTTGAAGACCCCCAGCCTTCACCTCTCTGCAGGGTGCAGATAGAGCTCGGGGTTTTCCCGGGGCCCCCTCGGCCCCACCAAGGCTGGTGGCTCCCCCCAAGGCTGGGGGCTCCTCCTGTGGCCTGTGGGGCCAGGGGCTGCTTTTTTTTTTTTTTTTTAAAGATTTTATTTATGTATTCATGAGAGGCACAGGGAGGCAGAGACATAGACAGAGAGAGAAGCCAGGTCCCTGCTGGGAGCCCGATGCGGGACCCCAGGGTCACAACCTGAGCTGAAGGCAGAGGCTCAACCGCTCAACCGCTGAGCCCCCCAGGCGCCCCGGGGGCTTTTTGCTGCTAAGACTGGCCCCAGGGCGGGAGACAGCTCTGTGCTCTGTCTGCCCCAGCCCCCATAGTCCCTGACATCTTGAGTTCCGTGGGGAGGGGCTCGGGGGCTCCCTGCCGGCTCCGCACATAGCTGCCCGGGGCCTGGCACTGACTGCGCAGGGCACTCCCAGCCTCTGCCCTCCCCAGCGCCCTCCCTGCACTGCACTGCCGTCCACCACCCCAGGCCTCTCCCCCAGAGGCTCCCCCGGGCCTGGGGCTGCCCTCCTGACCACCTGACCTTCCCGGTACAGCACCCAACAGGGCCCCAGGGAGGCATAGACGAGGTGCTTCTCCAGAAGCCTTTCCCCACCACAGGCTTGCGGGCTGAGACGGACAAGGCCTGGCCTTCCTGCCTGGCTGGGTTCTCCTCGGGGTTCTGCACACACTGAGCTGCTTCTGTCCTCTTGGGGGGCACCCTCTGCCCATAGCAGCTGCTCTCCACCCAGGCGGACCATGCACCTGCCTGGACATTCTTGGAGCCTCCTCCTCTGTCCCTATGTCCCCCCGTGTCCCCCATATGCCCCAGTGTCCACTCACATCCTTCTCTGTCCCCCATGTCCACCTTCACCCTCTCTGTCCCCCAGGCCCCCCATGTCCCCCTCCCCATGTGCTCCCTTGCCCTCTACTCTCTGTCTTGGCTCATCACCCCATAGCTTTTCTGTTCTCTGTGCCCCCTGCCCACCCCTGTTCATATGCAGGCTGCTCTGCCCCAGCCCCCAGGGTCCCTGACACCCTGAATGCAGTGAGGAGGGGTCAGCCCCCCCCGCCCCCATGCCTGTCTCCAGCTCTCCCAGGCCCCCCACCCACCCTGTGCATGTGGCACCTTGACTGGCTCCCAGCTGCTCCTTGGGGGCTCGCGGGAGTGCCGAGCCTCCTGGCCATGGTGCGCTACCCCTCACTCTGGGGAGAGGCCAGCTTGGGGGTGCCCAGAGGGGGCCACAGGACGGTGTCGTTGGGCCTCAGGAAACCAGCTTGTGGCTGAAGGCGGGCGCCTGGAAATATGCTCGTGTGCGTGCAGGAAAGACTCAGAAACAGGGAGAAGCAGCCTGTGACCTGTGGGCCCGAGTGACGCAGACACTGGGTTGCAGGGGCACCGGGGCTGGGGGGCAAGGGGCCCCGCCCCAAGCAGGGAGGGAGGAGCTAGCCGCTCCAGCCCGTCTGCCGACTGCCACCAGGATCACTTACAGGGATGGGTGACACCCTAGGGCTGCAGCCTCCCCCACCTGCCGGGAGGCACCGGCCAGGGAGGTGCCCTCCGATGAGAGGCTGTGGAACAGGGGCTGGGCATGGCCGGGGAGTGGCTGGGTGAGTGCGGGCCTGGGGGTCGAGGGTCAGGGCAGGGAGGAGGGGGAGCAAAGCACGGCAGCGGGGCAGGGGCGCACAGGGGCAAGGCAAGAGGGAATGGGGTGGCCTCTGGACAGCAGTGGCCCCCCAGGAGCGCTCAGTGCTTGGCCAGGAGCTTGGGTGCCGTTCACAGAGGCAGGTGGGGAGGAGGAGGGGGCAGGGCTGGGGCAGGTGCACGGGAGAGCCTGGGGGCTCGGCACCATCCACGTTCCCCTCTCCCCAACCCCTCTTGGCCCTGGTTTAACAGATGAGGAAGCGGAGGCTGGGATACACGGAGAGGTGCCCCCAGGGGGCCCTCCCAGCATGAGACACCCCCGCCCGCCCCCCCCCCCCCCCCCTGGCCCAGGGCTGTGAACTGCCCTTGGAGTCTGCACTGTAGGCCAGGTTGGGGGCTCTGAGCACCCCTGGGCTGACCCTGGGGGTCCACCTGGAACTAAATTATGGAGGTGGGGGCCGCAGAAAAGGGCCCTGAGCAGGACTGAAGGGAGGCGTGGGGGGGGGGGCCTGGAGCAGCAGGTAGGGCAGACTGGGGGTGTGAGGGCCTCTGGAGAGCACAGTCCTTGTTCTGGCATGTGCACCCCTAAGTCTCCAGCACCGTGGCTCCTTTGGGTGCTGGGGCGGCCACAGGCGAAGGACGGGGGTGGAGTCCGCCCCCGAGCTGTCTGGGTTGGGACCTGGCTCCCAGGGTTGCAGCAGTGGGTACCCCCACCTCCACCTCGGGCTGGGGCTCTCCCAGCACTGAGGCACAGGCTGCAGGGGGCCGTCTGGGGCGGGTTGGGGTCACGCGCCTGCCAACTGTCCTCATGTGTAAATGGGGTCGTTGCCCACTGGCCCAAGCCACGTTCCCCATAATCAGGGATTACACCCAATCCAGGCTGATCCTGCGCAGCTGCCCGCTTGGGGTGGCTGGGGACTCCCAGTGCCCCCACAGCTGCCAAGGGTTTTGGATTAGGGCCAGCCTGGGGTCACCATTTGGCAGCAGCCTGGCTTCCCTGCCTGCCGGCTTGTCCCAAGAGAGGGAGGGAAGAGGCTGGGGTCCAGGTCCGGAACCCCTCCCGAGCCAGACCCTTGCCCATACGACAAGGCTGGGGCCGCGGAGCTGCCTGCTGGGGGGTCACAGCTCCCAACCTCTCCTCCCAGGGAGCCCCTCACCCCGCATACCCCCAGGGGAGGCAGGGCTGCCACGCCAGGCGGGAGGGGGGTCTGGGCAGCAGCCCCCCTGCAGCCTCCCCTGGCCTGTCTGTGGGATGGGTGCGGTGTTTCCCAAGCTCCAGGGCCTGCTGTGCTGTGACCCTGACCCTCTCCCCCTGTTTATACCCCCATCTTGTGCTACAACGTGTTTGAAAATGTTCAACACAACTTCATTAAGTGGCAGATCAGGTTAACTTGCCATAGGAGGGGGGTGCCCGGGACACAGGACAGAGGCCACGGCGTCCGTTCCAGTCGCAGCGCTATTGGCCGAAGGCTCCTGTGGGTGCTGATGTGAACAGGGGGGGCCAGCGAGTGTCGGGTGTCGGACATGCAGGCGCCGTCCACCCTCACACGGGTGGGGCCGCCTGGCTCAGGGGTCGCTGGGGAAAAGCTGGATGGCAAAGGGAGGTCACCTCCACTAAGGTGACAGGGACCTTAGAAACAGAAATGCCCAGGGAGAGGGCGCGGGGGGGTGGTGGGGGAAGGCTGCCAGAAGCCACAGAGACGATGCAGAGGGAGGGGGCCTGCCTGGGGTCCCAGGACCAAGAGCGGAAGGCAGTGTGTGTGGGGACCGCCCTGCGGGTGGATATGGGTGGCCGCGAGGCAGCTGCAGCCTGCAGGGCCGACCAGACAGCTGGGGCCCGGGCTCTGCATGGAAGCCCACAGCCTGGGCCCCAACCCAGGTCCAGACACGGAGCCCGGTGAGAAATGGAAATGGGGCCTCAGCACAAGGGCAGTTGGGTCCCAAGAGGGTGGTTTCTGAGACAGGAGAAACTCGCAGGTGGGTGCACACACAGATCCCCACATGTGAACACGCACGTGTGCACACATGCCCTGCCCCCCCGTGACAGTGGCACACTCGGGCACCCAAGCCCTCAGGTTGGAGCTCCTGCTGCCTGAACAGTCCAGAACGTCTTCGAGGGGGGCGTCTGTGGGAGGGGGCACCCATGGCAGGGCTGTGGGCAACCCCTCGAGCGCCTGCGGTCTGTGCTCCGGATGTGAGCACACGCCTCAGCTCATGCATGTGCTGTTCAGCCACGGGGGCATGTGTGGTGACCTGGAGAGCACCCGTGGGAGGAGCTCCGGGGACCCTTCAGGGCCTGAGGCTCGCCTTTGCCATGCTTCTCCGTGGGTGCACACGTGATAGGTTGTGTGTGTGCACTTGCGGGTGCACGTGCGTGGAAGCAGTTGAGGGCCTACCGAGGACAGGCTTTCTCTGAGGAGGAGGTGCGAAGGAGACTTAGGGGAACGCGAGCATACGCAGCGTTATCTGCAGGGCCTGTTTCTTTAGAGAAGTCTCAGCGACCCAGAAAGTTGTCTGGCGTTGGGTCCGCAGGGTGCAGGGCTGTGTTGTTCTCACACAAGTCGTTAAAGAGACCACGGCCAGCACCCCGGGGCCAGGCCTGTCCAGGTGCAGAGGCTGGGTGGGCAGAGACCGAGCCCTGGGGTGCAGCGTGTACGGTGGGCGCGTGGCTGTGAACAGGTACAGGCGGCAGGTGTGCAGCCAGCCGTCAGTCCGTGGGCTCCCCGGGCCCCTCGGCCCCACCGCCGGTCCCCCGTACGTGTTCCTCAACAGATGGTGGATTCGGGAAGGGTTCTGCACCGAGTCTGGATGGGCAGGAGCCAGCCAGGAGGGCGGGTCCCAGGGTTGCAGCTGGAGGGAAAGGGGCCACACAGGGTGGCTGGTGCAGGCTCTGTGTCCCCTCTCTGCGTGTTGTGTCTGTCACATGGGCGCAGTGTATGTCAGACAGGACCGGGTGGACTTGCACACGAGGGGAGGGTGATGTGAGCTGGCCGACGAGGTGCCGGGCCCCTGGGGAAGAGAGGCAGGTGGGGGCAGGGTGGCTCGGGCAGGCCTGTCACCGGGCGGCCGTGTCCCCCTGCAGCGCGGAAGCAGGAAGTCATCAAGATCACGGAGCAGCTCATCGAGGCCGTCAACAACGGGGACTTCGAGGCCTACGCGTGAGCCGGGCATCTGGGCTGGGCCCCGGGTGGCCTCGGGGGAGACCTGGGGGGCTTCCCTGTGGGGGGACAGAGGGTCGGGAGGCGGCGGGGCCTCTCCTCACCGGGGTCTGCCCCCCAGGAAAATCTGTGACCCAGGCCTGACCTCGTTCGAGCCTGAAGCTCTGGGCAATCTGGTCGAAGGGATGGACTTCCACAGATTCTACTTCGAGAACCGTGAGTGGGGGCACCGCCGGCAGGCCCCGGGCAAGGGGTGGCAGGCCTCAGGGGCGCCCCAGCCCAGCCCCTGCCTCTGCCCTGCCTGCAGTGCTCGCCAAGAACAGCAAGCCCATCCACACGACCATCCTGAACCCCCACGTGCACGTCATCGGGGAGGACGCGGCGTGCATCGCCTACATCCGCCTCACGCAGTACATTGACGGGCAGGGCCGGCCCCGCACCAGCCAGTCCGAGGAGACCCGCGTGTGGCACCGCCGTGATGGCAAGTGGCAGAATGTGCACTTCCACTGCTCAGGCGCGCCCGTGGCCCCGCTGCAGTGAAGGTGGGTGCAGGATGGGGCCTGCCGGGCGCAGGGGGTGGGGGGGTAGGCCGCCCAGGACGCACGCAGGCAGCACCCCACCCTGTCCTCCCCCTCCTCCCTGGGACTCGTGAGAGCTGGTCCCTCTCCCCATCTCTTGCGAGCTGACCCCCATCTCCCAGGGGGGGGTGTGCAAGCTGACCCCCATCTTCCTGGGAGCGCATGTGAGCTGGCCCCCATCCCCATCTCCCTGGGGGGTGCGTGTGAGCTGACCCCCATCCTCCCTCCCTTTCAGAGCTGTGGCCGGCTTGGCGGGACGGACTCGTGTTGGGAGCCCCGCCGTCCGCGGCCCGCCCGTCGCATGTTTGTGTCTCTGCCTCGTTCCCCCCCTGGTGCCTGTGTCTGCAGAAAACAAAGACCGGACGTGATCTCTTTTTCACAACAAGATGACAACACCACAAAAAAAATTGATGTTGGATGAAACGGGAGGAAAAAAAAAAAAAACAAAGGAAAAAGCTGTAAAAATCACTGGCATTTGTGGGGCTTTGAACCGACGGGCACTCCCCACCCACGCTCCACGTGTCTGTCCGCTCCTGGCCCCTTGGGGACCGGTGGGGCAGTGATCTTGTCCCCAGGGGCCGGGCCGAGGAACGCTGTTTGTTAGGTGGCACCCCCCCAGGCGTCTGCATTCCCCCTCCCCCCCCCACCCGCCGTGCATGGCTGCTGTCAGGAGTGTCGGCCACCTGGGGCCACGGGGACCTGAGCGCGGCTGTTCCCCTCCCTCCTCCTCACGCCCCCAGCATGGATGAGCAGCACGGAGGCTAGCTGGCTCCGGGGGGGCCCGGTGCACCATCCGAGAAGCCCCCGTGGGCCCAGGGCTCCCCCTCTGGTCCCTTCAGGGCCGGGGAGGTACAGACCTTACCCGGGCAGGAGACTGGCCAAGAGGACACTGTTGGCTGGGCTGCAGCCCCGGCAGGAGGGGAACCCTTGGGATGGCCTCCCTCCTGTTGGGGTGCCTCCCTTCTGCCCACTCCCCCGCCAGCCGGTGCAGCCACAGAGGGGCTCTGGGCTTGGTCAGGACGCAGGCAGGGGAGAGGGGGCAGAAGTGGGTGAGTGGATCCCTGTGCTGCCAGGCCGGGGTTTGCTGACAGTGCTCTTGGAGTCTAGGCTGGAGCAGAGGGAGGGAGGGCTGCCCCAGGCCTGAGGCGCAGGGCGCGGCTGACCGGGACCCTGGGATGAGGAGAAGACAGGCTG
Organism: Canis lupus familiaris; assembly: GCF_011100685.1. Lineage (NCBI taxonomy): Eukaryota > Metazoa > Chordata > Mammalia > Carnivora > Canidae > Canis > Canis lupus. The sequence continues at coordinate 14,330,685 of NC_049237.1, forward strand.
GGCCCATCCCGAGGTCCCCCGGGTGCTGGTGGGCACCATGGTGAGGCTCAGGGACGGCCCCGTGGTCGGAGGGCAGCAGAGAGCACCCGGTCAGCCGGCCAAGCAGGGTGGTTGCGGGGTGGGATCACGGAGGTGTGGGTCCCTGCTGCCCCAACACCTGCCCTTTAATTCACATTTTCAACAAGGATTTTCTTTATCTTCCCCCACAAATCAAGGCAAGGGAGGGGCACAGAGTGGGGAACGGGACGCAGGATGCTGGTCTCCAAGGGGACTGTCCATCAGCAGACACTCAGAATGGACACTCACCTGCCCGTCCACGGCTGTGCTCAGGACAGCTGTCCCCACCCATGGACACAGGGTAAACATCCGCAGGGCTCACCGTGGACAGCGTGTGGCCCAGCCACCCTCCCCTCCGGGGGACCCCTCCCCGTCCCCTCACCTGTTGTCTCCACGGAGCTGCCTGTCTCGGGTAATTTGGGGATTTTTTTCTGGGGGATAGTTCTTTTGCATGACCCCTCTCGAGCAAGCCACACCTGCTCCTCTAGCTAGATGTCCAAGGTGTGGTGGCGCCGGCCGGCCCGCTCTGTGGAGGGCCGGCTGCCCGCAGTGCTGGCCGGCAACCTCCCCTTCTCTCTTTTTGCTGAGTTCCATTGTCTTTTCTTTCTGAGCCTTGTAAGTGTAAAAAAATCATTATTTTGTTCTGTCTCGGGAAACTGCAAATAAAAGAAAAACAGGACAAATGGCTTCACGTGCAGCTGGGGGCTTGATGCCAGGGCCCTGCCGAGCTCCAGCCCCCCACCCGGCCGCTCCCCCACCGTCCGGGGCCCCCTGCCACGGTGGCCACAGCACCACCCACTGCCCCACCCCACCTCTGTCGGCCCTGGATGCTGGAACCAGAGCCCCCTGTGAGCCCTGAACCCCCACCTCTTCCGCAGCCTCCCTGGATGAGGCCAGAGGGCAGTTCTGTGTGGAAAGAGCACAGGACCCAACCCTGTCTCTCCACTCATCCATCCCTCACGCGTGTCACTCACCCTGTGGCCATGGACTGGGTTGGGTGGGTGGCACCCAGGCCAGGGTGGACAGCGATGTCCCGTGAGGACAGTAGTGGCCTCTAGGAGGCAGAGATGGCGGGGCTAAGACAGCGGGGGCTGGGAGGGGTTCCCCAAGGAGGACCCAACCACCTGGAGGGCACCTGGAGCCGAGATCTGGGAACAGATGGACACCAGGGACAGAGGGGAGCGAGGGCCTTCCTTCCTCTCCCCGGACACTGCCCCACCCTCGCCCACCCCATCATCCATGCCCAAGGCCTGTCAGGAGGAACACATCACCTGTTGCCCACTGTACCCCTGCAGCATGCGGACACTAAGCCACCTGGGGCCTCCCTCAGGAATGCTGGCCGCCCTTGGCCTGTGCCAGCTGCATCAGCACCAAGTACATGGCTGAAGGACTGCACGGCCTTGTGACCACATGGCCTGACCTGAGGCTGTCTGACCAGCCAGTTGCCCACACTCAGGCCCAGCCAGGCGAGGGCTGTGGTAGCTGGCCTGTGCGCTGCTGGCCCTTCCCAAGGCCATGGACCAGGCAGCCTGCCCTTCTCGCTGGATCCCCAGGCCCTGCCAATGCTGGTCTGTACCTCACGTGCTTCCCTGGGACAGAGATGTGGGCTTCAGAACCATCCTAGGTACGACACTCATGTCCAGTTGATTCCTGGTAAGAGGGGTGGCCCAGGGGTCACTAGGACAGGAGGCCCTGGACCAGCTTCTTGGTCCTGGCAGGTGCTCAGGAGGGCGGGCTGTGCCAGGGAGCACACAGGGGACCCAAGCGTGGGGCGAAGATCTAGGACACGGCAGTCGAGCGTGCATAGTATCTAGGGCTCCACTCTCCTATCAGCTGTAACCCGAGGCAGCTTTCCAGGCCAGACCTCCCTGTGGGCACTCCCTGCAGCCCCGCCCCCAGGATCCCGAGCCCTGAGGTGTGCTGTGGGACCGGAGCGCAGGGTGGGTGGGGAACCCAGCCAGGTCAGCGAGATAGCCTTTGGTCACTTCGCTGGCACCTGTAGTGAGCGAAGCTCCCTGGGCCTCAGGAGACCCCATACCTCAGCAGGTCCTCCCGCCAGAGATCCCAGGCTGCCTCACATCCAGGCACACCAACGAGGCTGAAAACAGGGCCCAGAGGCAGCAGTGAAACAGGCAGAAAGGTCTCCAGACCCTCTGATCATCAGCCCCCGGGGTCATTCTCTAAAGTGGAAGCAGATGGAAGACTCTCCAGTCTGCATGGCCCCCATGTCCCAAAGGGTTTCCATACGTGCGGCCTGGGCTGCGAGGCAGCTCCCCAGGCTGCCTCCCCTGGACGGGCACTGCCCCAGGAGGCCCTGCACCCCACAGGCGCACTCAGGGAGGCACAGGCTTCCCGGGGTAAAGGGGCCCCTGAGGCTCAAACAAAACAAAGGACAATTTTGGAATCTCAAAAGACAACTTTATCCAGAGAAGAACTTTTCGAACAGAACAGTTAGGTGGCAGTTATTAAAATACACTCTTTGCCCAGTGCTTCCAAATGAGACACCATCAACTGGGGAAATGCTGGCTGGGGCCTGAGCCAGCCCCACAGGTCCGCACCTCCACCCCCAGCTGCTCCGCAGAGACCTCCCAAGTTGGAGTCGTCACAGCCCCCCAGCACGGGGGAGCAGATTGGGTCTGTACATTCCGGGGGGTCCCTTGGGCAGGCTGTTTTAGGGGCCAGCACAGTGCCCAGGGTGAAAGGCCAGCCAGCAGGTAAACCTGTAGGGTGGGGGTCCTCAGAAGCCGCGAAGGTCCCACTTTCTGGTCTAAGGTATTCAAGGCCTGGCCCTCTCTGAGGGCAGCAGGACCTCCTGGGTAGGCCAAGAACCAGCATGCTCACGGAAGGACCTCCCAGGATGGGACCATATGCTAGCACCCCAGCAGGGGCTTCTGTGGGTACCAGGTCCCAAGGGCCTGTCATGAGCTCACGTCCTCAGGACGCACTGCAGAAACGTGGCAGTGCAGTCTGAGGGAGTGGGCAGGTCTCGGGGCCGGGGCTGGGACTGGCGCTGCTGGGGGGCTCTCAGCAGTGCTCCTGTGGGGGCCAGACCGGGCATGGGGCACTGGGAGTTCTAGGGATGGCTGGCATCTGGTCTTGCTAAGGCACGCAGGCCCCGGGCGGCCGCTAAGACAATCCTGTTGCCAGCGATGAGTGAACATAGGTCAAGAGAGATGTACACAGTACTGTGACCCGGAGGTCAGAGCCGAGCTGCACGTCTGGGCCGATGCCCCCCACTCCACACCCCTCAGGCATCTCTGTGCAGCCTGCAGGTGGGTGCCCTTAGCAGGGGCCAGGAGAGCATCAGCATCCGTGCAGCCTGTCTCCCCCGGCCCTGCCATCAGGGCTCAGCTGGGCTTAATGCAGGGTTAATAGTCAGTGCACGAACACAAGTGCAAGGTGGACGGAGACCCGAGGCTGGCTCCGACCTCCCTGGGGACCTCGCACAGCTCGGGGGCCCACGGGTCTTCCCAGGGGTCAGAAATGAGCCCTTCAGCATTGGTGTGAGTCACTCAGAGTTTATGGTTTCATCTGGCCGGAGAATACAGCTTTGGGACCCTCGAACAACCTTTCCAGAGATCGGCAGACATGTGAATGTGAATGTTTTCCCCCAGCCCGCCCCCGGCCCTCAGGTCCTGCCAGGAGCCCCACAGTGAAAGCAAGATCTGTCCCCATGAGGGTCTTCCCACGCCGGCTCTGCTGCAAACGGCCAGGGCATCGGACACAGGGGCCTCCGCGGGCTGCTGTCACATGATGGCACAGCACGAGTTCTGTTTCCGGGCCTAGACAGAGACAATCTGGAGCTGGAGAGGCGGAGGCGGCTGGCAAGACCACTGCGGCACCCATGGCGGGGGAGGGGGAGGAGGCAGGGGCTGCGGCCTGGGCTGGGAATGCTGGGAGCAGCCCAGGCGGCCAGGAGTCTAACGGCCGGGAGTCTAACGTGGCGCCAGCCTGTTCCCCAGGGCGACCCAACCCCATGCCTGGAGGTCATACTTAGGATGTCTTCCCTCTCTCACTCTGGGTTCACAGATGCCCCCTAATCCCACTGGCCATTGCCCTCCCAGGCTCACAGGAATGCCAAGGTGTGTGAACAGCCCTGCCACTGTCCACTCCAGCCAACCACTCTGTCAGAGGGAAACAAGAGGCGGAAGGGCCTCTCTGGGAAGACTGGAGGCCTCCTGAGCAGGCAGCAGGAATGGGGCGAAGCCCTGGGCATAGGAGAGCAGCCCGGAGCAGGGTGGAATGAATTCTGCCCACCGCAGCTTCCACAGTGCCCAAGGGACCCTCCACTACTGCTGGATCTGGGCCACCCCCTCTGCTCTCCCCACACGTCACTGAACGTCCTGACAGCTCCCCCAGGGCATAGCTCCCGCGGACAGCCAGCACTCACTGTCTTATAGAAGGCTTTAGACTGTGTTCCCAGCACTTCGGATTTGGACACCAGGTCATCTAGCTTCTCCCCTCGCTCCAGCAAAGACTCCATGGTGTTGTGCTGGACAAAGGCATAAAGAAAGAACACTCTGTTGGTCATGAAGCAAGTGGCCACGAGCCCTGCAGCTCGTGGAAAAGCGCTTCTCCTTTGGGCTCTTCCCCCACGCAAACTTCGGGGGCGTCCCAGGTGGAACAGGACCCTGTGACCGTCCTGGGGAACTGCCATCAGATTCACACAATGCTATAGGAGAGGTCGCTTACACCCACATTTACACACATGTATACCTACTGCGCCCCACACCCTGCAGGGGCCCGTGTTCCAAGGTCAGCATTCAGGGAGCGCCCGCACCCACAGGCCTGTCCTTGGGGTGAAGGGATGAGGCACTCCCAGCAGCCCTAAGTCCTGATGCCATCGGGAAGTGGCTGGCTCGCTTCCAGCATGGATGGCCATTGCTGGAGCAGCCACAAGGCCCTCAGAGGCCTCACTGGAGCAGGTATCTAGGTACATAAACATGACCTGACCCAGAACGAGGAAATAAGTGAACGCGTCCTTTCTACACAGAGCTCAACAACTCAGGTTCCCAGCACAAGCAACCGAGGGTAAGACGTGACTGGGAAGAAAGGCAGCACAACCAGTAATCCCATTTCTGCAGGCACACTGAGCCAGGGAGGACGATACCCCCAACACGCGCAGTCAGAGAGGAATGACACAGCGGACACACCGCAGCTCTGCACAGCCCAGGGGTTCCCATAGCCACAGCTCCTCGAGAACACGCAGAGAAGCCCATGCAAAGACCTGGAGACACCCAAAGACTCTCACAGCTCATTCTCAGTCCTAAGCCCCAAAACTACATCATTAGAGCTCGATGCCTGCAGCCCCCCCACCAGTTTCTATGTAATGTGCTTCCTGGTGCCACCCAGGCTGGCATCCGACCCTGGGACACAGTGCTGAGCATGAGGACCAAGCCTGAGTCAGCAGGAGTTTCACGTCGAGCAGGGTTTTTCCGGGCACCTTTGTGGAGCTATCTACCCACTTAAGGTTCATTAGCTGCTGGGCACTGGCATCCCACACATCCACCATCGCACCAGGAACAGGGTGGGTAGGGACAAGCTCTTGGTCCTGAGGGCTCATATGCCTGGCAGTCAGGGAGTCATGGGTGCTGGCTAAGACCATGCAGGGGCGTCCAGGAGGCCTGTTCCTGGGGCACTTGCACGGGAGCCAAGCAGGAAAGGAAGAGGCCACGAGACCCTGAGGCTGTGCCAGGGAGTGTGCACTGGACCCCACAGCTTTCCTGAGGGCTACTGATGGACGGTAAGCAGAAGAGCCACAGAGGGGTGGCTACGGTGCAGACACACTGGGCAAATGTGAAAAGACGGCTCCAAGTGAAAGGGGGGTGGGGGGAGAAAGGAAGTGGGGGGGAGGGAGAGAGGTGGGGGAGGGGAGGGACGGAAGCTAAAGCAGCAGCTACAGACCAGCAGAGTGCTCAGGTACGACAGGGGGCTCCCACTCTCCTCAGGCCTGAGGACCCTAGGTCTGTGTTTAGTGAGTAGGGGCGGCTTCTCCCGCCCCCACAGCCCACACCCTGTGAGGGAGGCAGCAGGAATGGCAGGGAAGCAGAGCCACGGATCAGAAACCATCACGACTGGTAACCGCCCAGAACAGGGAGAGATCAGGGGCCACAACAAGGTCTCGGCTGAGGCCCTTGGGCAACAGGTGTTGAACTCAGATGGGTGCAAGCAGCACAGACCTGGAGGCGTCTAGGTGGTCTGGCTCTGAGGCCTCGGACACTCAGGAAGAGGTGGGCACCACCCCTCTCAGCCTAGCGCTGGCATGAGGGCTCCCCCAAGCCCAGACTGTGTGCCCAGTGGCTGGCTGAGATTTCCACCCCCACTCCTGGCTCTAGGATGCGCTCGCCCCTGCTCCTGCTCACCAGAATGATTTTGGTCTCGTCCAGCTCAGCCTGCACTTTAGTCATGGGGTCAGCTTCTCGGGGGTTCTAGGAAAGAGCCAAAAGTAACATCAGGAGGAGAGTGACCACCTGGAGACAAAGCTCAAACCAAACAAACCGGACATGTGGCCACGTTCACAGACCACAGGCTGCTCAAACACATGGCAGAGAAGGGAAAGCCCATCACGGAGCTCGGTTCCAGGTCTTACGTGCATCCCTGCATGTTTCACAGCGACACCGACACTAAGGCTGCCAGGAAGTTCCCCCACAGCCATGACCTCCAGGGCTGCTGGCTTTGCTGTACCACACAGCCTCTCCTGGAGGCTTCTGTACACCCTACCTGGTATCGACTCAGGTGGCCATCTAGGGCGGTGTAGTGGATGCTGGCAGGGGACCCGATAGGCCACTCTATCCTGTCCACCTGCTTGGAGAATTCGTCTAGAACCTGCAGGACAAAGGGACACATCAGTATCCGCGAGACCTGAAGAACACCTTGCTCAAGAGAGGCAGTCAGGGCCATGGGTGGAGGGAAGAGGAGGATGGCTCATGGCCAGGGGCAAATCTAAGTTCAAGTATTTAAAATCTATGGAAATTGGGACGCCTGGATGGCTCAGCAGTTGAGCATCTGCCTTTGGCTCAGGCCCTGATCCTGGGATCCAGGACTGAGTCCCACATTGGGCTCCTTGTGGGGAGCCTGCTTCTCCTTCAGCCTATGTTCTCTGTGACTCTCTCTCTCTCTCTCTTTCTCTCATGAATAAATAAAATCTTTAAAAAAATAAAAATAAAAAATAAAATCTCTGGAAATTAAGCACCAAGTATATCTAAACTGAAATGAACCTTGTCTGGAAAATAAAAGTATCAAAATTTTAAGCTACATATTTCCCCTTTTATTAGGTCACATGATTCTAGAAAAGAAAGTACTGGCCCTCTCATTTCCCAGAACAATTCTTCAAAAATGGAGCAAGATTTTTTGGATTTAAGCAACCAGCAGATTTCATGTGCTTATGGGTGTCAGTGCTTGGGGGCAGCAGGGGCCAGCATCCTCGAGGGGTTTATGACAAGCACCCCTCAAAGAACTGAAGAGCATGGAGGCACTAAGCCCCGTGCTGGTGCTGGTGCCGGCCCCATGTGGGGGACAGGAACACCCGGGGTGTGCAGGGATGACCTGACGGAGGGTGGTCGCCACAAGACAGAGCACAGCGTTGGCTGTGGCTCGGAGGGCAGAAGCAGAACAGTGGCCAGAGCAGCAGCCAGGGCTGAAAGTGCAGCCACAGGTGACCCGAGGGCCTGTCCCAGACACAAGCAGGATGAGGGGCAGAAATCAGAGCCAGTGAAGGAAATGGGGAAGGGATCCCAGACCGTCTCCTGGTTTAGGGCAAGAAAAAAACTGAAAATAGGTTGATTTTAGACACACTAATACACTACTCCCTCCCTTATACCTCGCGCTCTGCCCACACCTGTCCATCCAAGGCCCGCTTGGCCACAGCGCAAACTCACCTTCTCCAGCAAGGTAAAGGCCACCCGGGATGGATATTCGCTGTCAGCAATGACCACTCCTGCCAGACTGTCGTTTCGCACATAGACGTGGCACAGGTATTCTAAGGAGAGGATAGACACGCGGAAGGGGAAGTGAGAGTTTTGGCCATTTCACCCTGATCATCAAAGTGTCACAATGCTGAGCTCTTGCCCTGTGGGTCAGCGAGACTCACACAGGACAGCACGGGAGGGAGTGCTGCCACCAGCACGGCCCAACAACCGCTTCAGACAAGTCAATGCCCAGAGACCCTGTGTGCAAAGCCAGGGTGTAAAGGAGCCCCAGGGGTGCAGGAAACCTCCCAGGGGATGCAATTCCAGGCACATTTCCCAGTTAGATCCTGGAGCCCCAGCAAGGCTCAGCTCTGTCTAGGGGGTTGCACCTCTGATGCTCTGGCCTGTTCTCGAGCCAAGGAGACCCCAGACGAGTACAAAATGAGAGTGGCCTGGCCTCGCATCAGGAAATCGGGACATCAGGTTTCCTTCTTACAGCAATCCTGGCCCGTCCCCTGCTGTGGTGGGCTGGGGAGGTGAGGGAGGGAGAGAACAAGGAAAAAGAGAGGAGAGAAGGTCCATCTGCAAACAAATGTTCTCCAGCATTGCTGTGTGAAAGTCACTGAGTTATCTAAAGGCAGAGAGTGTATGAGTGCTTCTGAAAAACAGTCACCATTCCTGCTATGAATTTTTGTCCCTTTCAAAATAATCCAGACAGGATACAGCTAATCGTTCCCTCATGGAAAAAAGAACCTAAGGATTACACCTAACAAATAAGAACCTTCTTGTTCGGACAACACTCACGCAGAAGAGCCTGATGCTAAAGCTGGAGAAACGGGGAGATGGAGAGACCGCGAGCTCATGTCAGACTAGGGCAGCGATGGACAAAAGCAGGGCCACCGCTGCCCTCTGGACTCTGTCTACGATCCCAAGCAAGCAAGGCTCAAGCGTGCAGCCCAAGCACACACACTCCCCACAACCAGAGAAGCTGGCTCAGAGCCGCAGACACGGCCAGATCTGCCAGCATTCACAGTCCAATGTCACCTCTGGGGTGTGGGCAGGACAGGGAAGCTGTGTAGGGGACCCCAACCGGGGCCTGACGGGCATCTGCATAGACACACTGCCTCCAGGGCCCATGCAGGCTATCCCAGGGAGCTTGCCATGAGCTGTCTGTGAGCCACAGCTGTCCTTCTTGACCTGTCCGTGTCACACAGGCTTCGCACGGGAAACCTGAATCATGAAAACGTGAACATATCGGTCAAGAAGAAAACAGAGTTTTTTGATTCCTGGTGAAAAACCTGCGGAGCCCAGGATGCAGTGTTACGTCAGCAGGGCTGGCTGGGAATCCTTGTTTGTGATGCGTACAACCCTGGAGGGAAAGCAAATTCAGGAAGGCCACTCCCTGCTGCACAAGAGCCAGACCCCAATCTGAAGAGAGTCTAAGCTTTGGGGTAGAAGCTTAATCAGGCCGCTGAAACATCAGCACCAGGCAAGGAAGCATGCGTGACCAGAACAGAGAGAACGCAGAGGCAACAAGCCAGCAGAGTGGGGTCCTGGCAGTCGTGGGCGGGGCAGTGTGTACATGGAGAGCCACAGGTGTCCGGGCAGACGGGGGCTGCATGTGCACGAGGCGGCAGGTCCTCTTACCTTGTTCTTTGACAGAAGCTCTGCTGCCTTTCGCTGAGCGCTCCACAATCAGCTGACTCGTGAAGGTCATGAACTCCTGAACACTAAAAACATAACACATATTACCTATTCCTGTCACCCTGTCCCCAGCACAATGGAAGGTGACCTCTGAGCATAGACACCAAGGGGCCACTGCTTCTTGGGCTCATTCCTTTCCCTCTCAACCTTAGTGACAAATGACAGACACTGTTTTGTTACAGATCCTCACGGCCATTCAAACTACACCTGCTCACTACCTCGTTCACCAGGGCAACACACTTCCAGACCCGCGGGGACTTCCTACAGGATTGACTCAAGAGAACACTGAGGGCAGAGCAGGATTTAGGAAGCAGGAGCAGCAGAGCTGGCCTGTGCACGCCACACGCTGCCACGTGACCCATGTCCACCGAGAACACAGCTACAGCACAGAACATGCATGGCCTGGGGCGTGCTGTCTCATCCAGGGCGTCTGGAAGGGAGACGCTTGGCCAAGAAGGAAGTGATTTGTACAAAGGCCAAGAGGGAAGAGGGCACTCATGGGTGCAACAGAGAGATGAGGCTAGAACGGGACAGTCACAGGTGATGGCAGTGGAGCCCAAGGAACAGGGGCTAACATGACTCTCTGAGGGTCCCTCTGACCAGTGTACGAGGGGCCACACAGAAGAGGGAGGACCTCTGGCCACAGACCCATGACCTCCAATCCCGGTACTGACTGCCCCGTGCCTCCCCCACAGCCGCATACGGTCTGTGCGTACCACAGTCCGCACCATACCTGGTGCTCAGTACCGAGGGTGTAGTGTGATCACAATCATCCCATAGGGAACAAGGCTCCAAACAAGGAAGTCTTTGCAATAAAACCAGGCAGAGACACAGCCCGACTCCACGTAGACACGGGAGGACTTACATTCATCGTGAGAGTCAGCGCGAGAAAAGCAGGGGACCCGTGTGAAGGTTTTGTAGCTCGAGGTGGGCAGAGGGGTAGCTCGAGGCCAGAGGTCGCGGGGCCACCACCTGCGGCTCTATGAGGTGCGCTGGGGAGGGCTCCAGCGCACCGTGTTGTGTGAATCCTCAAACACACAGGGTACCCTACGCCAGAGACGCAGAAGTCCCACCCTGGAACCTCTGAGCACCCTGGGTGCACACGGCCAGGTGGGCAGCAGCCGTCCCACCGCAGAAGAGCAGGGAGCGGGACACGGGGCAGAGGCTGTGCTAGGAACCAAAGCATCAAGACGTCGCACCCGGAATGACCCAAAAGCAGCAGAACGTTTCCACGCGGCCGCCACGGAACTGTTCTAGGTCCCGCCTGCACAAGGCTCCCGAGCGACCAGCAGCAGTGGACGCGGCGCCAGACGGCGGCGGCCCGGGGCCCGGCTCGCACTACACGGGCCTTCTGCTCCTGGCCCTTCCACGGCTCCGGACTCGCTCCTTCTTGCAGTCACGGTGGCCAGGAAGCCCTACACACCCCAGCTTCTCTCCAGACCCTCCGCGCACACCCTCCGGCGCCATCAAACCTCAACCAGGAGAAAGCATGGCATTTGGGTTCGAGCGCTGGCCGGCTGCGCGTCATTCCTGCGGCCTCGGTGACTGCATCACAGCTGATGCCGGTCCCCCAGGGCGACAGGCGCTGCCTCCAGGGCGGCCACACGAGGCTGCGGAGCTACCGTCGCTACAGAAGGCCGCCTACGGCTCACCGCGGCGGGACGGAACCGGCCGCTCCTCAAAGTCCCCTTGAAACGTCACCACGACGGCAACTGACAAAACGTGTTCCCCCACGGCGGGAACCTTTCCCCCGTGGGCGCAGGCGTCCCCGCAGGTGCGTCTACACACCGAGCAGGAACCCCCCCCCCCGCCCCGCCCTCCTCCGCAGCGCCCAGCGCCCTCGAGCCCCCGCCCCAGGCCCCGCCCCCCAGGGGCCCCAGACCCCCAGGCCCCGCCCCAAGCCCCCTGACCTCCAGGCCCCGCCCCAAGCCCCCCGACTCCCAGGCCCCGCCCCCGGGCCCCGCCCCCCGCCCCAGTCGCGGCCTCGCCCCCGGCCCGCTCACCTGGACCTCTGGAAGAAGCTGAAGGAGGACACGTCGTACGCGGCTTTGAGCAGCACCGCCTTGGGTTCGCCTTTGTACAGGACGCTGAGGCTGTACAGTTTCATGGCGCCGCGCCCTCGGGCCGCGGGCCCGGCTCGCAGGCAGCAGCGCGGCCGCCGCCCCCGGGGACCACCGCAGGCTGCTGACGGGTCGGACGCCGGCTTCCCCTACTGGCTCGGGGTCCACTTCCGGTTCCGGCCAGGGGCCGCCGCCCGAGCCCCACGGAGGGTTTTCGTGCCCCGGATGCAGAGAGGACCGGCCGGAAACACGCAGGCGGTGGGGGCGGGGGCGGGGGCGGGGGCGGGGATGAGGGCAGAGGCAGCGCAGCGCATGCGCATAAGCCGGCCCCGCCCCTCTGGTCTGTCCAAGGCTCCGTCCTCTCCCTCCTGCTGCATCCCGGGTCCTCCCAGGCCTCCCCCTTCCCTCCTCCCTCCTGGGGTGTCCCGTCCACTGCAGGACTTCCCCCTCCCTCCTGCTGTATCCCATCCCCTCCCACGTGTCCCCCGCGTCCTGAGCCCTCTGGGGACTCCCCCCTCCCACTTGGGGTGTCCTGAGTCCTCCCGTTTTCAAGCTCTCCCTCCCTCCCAGACTGTCCTGAGCCCTCCCGGGCAGCTTCGGGGAACACACCCGGAGCAGCACCCACACGCTCAGAAAGGAGCTTTGATTGAGTGGGGGGAGTGACTGCCTTCCTGTGTTTTGTAAATCAAATCTCCTTTAACGCAAAGCGCAGGAAATTCTTCTTCTGGAGGCTCCTGCAGCATGTGAAGCTGTATTGTAGTCCTCGCCAGCTCATCCTCCTGTAGGAGCAGCCCCTGTCTGCACAGGACCCCTCAGCACGAGCCTGCGGGGTCGGGGCTCCCTGGGCCTGCCCACCAGCTGTCTAGGCACTGACGAAAGAGGCAAAGTGCTGACTTCAACGGTAGCAGAGACACATCGCCTCCAAGGGCAGAGCATCCGCCCCTCACTTGGGGAGCAGCTTGGCTGGTGGACGGGGACTCAGAAGGCCTCCTTTGCCTTGAGATGTTGAAATAATGCTTTGCCGATGGGTGGGGATGAAGGAGGCACAGTTGCATAAGAACTGCATCTTGCCTGTTTCTTGCTTATTAAATGGTAGGATGTAATCTGCCCCCACGGGACACATAAAGGACCTTAGTCTTTGGCAGTTGGCACTAAGCTGACACGTTCGCTATGCTAGAATCAGCCAGAGCTGAGACGATGGGAAGAGCCAACAGCATCAGTCTACACCTAATCAGGGTTTCTCAGCTTTAGCACTATTAATAGTTTGGTTGGATACTGCGGGCTTGTCCCAACAGTTGGGAGCCGTCCCAGGCACTGTAGGCAGCATCTCAGGCCTCATACCCAAGTAGCACCCCATGCCATCTGGGAACCAAGAGTGTCTGCAGACGTTTGCAAAGGTGCCCTGGGGAGCAATGGTTTATAGAAAAATGTTTGTATGTCTAAAGGAGGGGTCCTGGCACCTGCCCCCTCACTCAGCACCTCCCTCACCAGCCCCCTTCCCTGGGTATTTTCAAGTGCAGAGTGTGAAGAGGGCTCTTCCACATGCCCCTGTTTGGGTGTGAAACATCAAGAACAGACACCGGCCAAGGCCAGACCTGTGACCCATGATAGGGCCATAGCATCAGGCGAGGCAGGAGCCCGTGATGCTGTGCTAACACCATTGTCCTATAGGGGGCGGGTGAGCCCACTGCTGATGGAAATCCCTGGAGCCCCTTTTCCTTTGCCACTGAAAGTTCTTCAAAGGGACCAGGAGGACAGTTCTTGCTTGGAATCGATTTAAGTGTATTCACAAGTCACATACTAGTGGATGTCTTACAGTTGGTCGTATACCAAGCACTTTCCACGTGCTTGGTATTCATTCAGCGCCTCACAGAACAGAGAGGTTTCATCATCACCTTACAGACACAGAAACGGATTCAGATCAAGGAAATTGGTAGAATGGCGAGACACATGTCAACACCACACCTGGCACCACCCAGCTCCCCTCCCAGAGGCTCTCTGCCCTCCTCTCTGGCCCAGCCCTGCCTCCACCGCTCCAGCTATGTGGGTACAAACTCCCCAATCTCAGCATCCAGCTTCCATTCCACCACTTGACTTGGATTCAGTCCCAGCATGACCAGAAGCCCCCAAAGCATAAAGGTGAACAAAGCACTAACCTCTCTGTCTCTCTTTTTTCATCTGTAAAGCTGGAGATATAACCCTTTCCATCGATGTGATGCTGGGAATGGTAAGACACTATATTCCAAAGTCTAGTCTTGGTAGATCCTTAACAAGTAAAAACCATGATGATTCCTGTATTGTTATCATTTACGACAAAAAAGAAGAGATGGTCATGGGTTAAAGGCATCCTGCATCCTGCTGGGAGCAGAAATCTGACACGCTGAAACCTGAGTGAGTTCTACAGAGTGGGGAATACTATTGTATCTTATCATTTCCTGATTTTGATCCTTGTGCTGTGGTTATGCAAGAGAATTCTTGGCTTGGGGGTACTACACACCAGTACTTAGGGGGTAGAGAGACAGCACATCTTCACCTCACCTTTGCAGGATTCGGAGGTATATATGAAGGGTAAAGTGAAGGGGTCGGGGTGAAGGTATCCAGGAATGCTTTGTACTGTGCTACAAGTCTAAAATGATGGGGATGGGGAGCCCAGGTGGCTCCGTCAGTGAAGTGTCTGCCTTCAGCCCTGGTCATGATCTCAGGGTCCTGAGATTGAGCCCCAGATCGGGCTCCCTGCTCAGTGGGGAGTCTGCTTCTCCCTCTCCCTCTGTCCCTCCACCCTGCTCATGCTCTTTCTCTCAAATAAATAAATAAATAAATAAATAAATAAATAAATAAATAATATTTTTTAAAAGATTTTATTTATTTATTAGAGAGAGAGAGAGAGAGAGAGACAGGCAGAGGGAGAAGCAGGCTCCACCCAGGGAACCTGACGCAGAACTCGATCCCGGGTCTCCAGGATCACACCCTGGGCCAAAGGCGGTGCTAAACTGCTGAGCCACCTGGGCCACCCAATAAATAAAATATTTTTTTTAAATGATGGGAATAGAAAAGATTATCAGAAGGGAGCGCTGATGTTATGCATGCAGCTCCAGTGGTAGTCGGGGTGGCAAAGCTGTCTGAAGTCCAGACTCTCCCTTGTGCACTTGCGCCCTAGAGGAAGAGCTTCCCTGGAGACAGGACTGGAGCCATGCTGCCCACAGCATGTGGTCCAGGCTCATATTCACCCCTGCTGGGCAGGCGGGTGCCCACATACCTTCAAAGCCCTCTCAGCTCACGAAGGGACCCATTTTAGCTGCACAGTGGGACCCCCGTAGAGCTGGATCAAAGCCAGCTGAGGGGCACGCTGGGGGTTCCTGGGGGACCTGGCCACACAGTGGCCTTGGCTTCTCATCTGGTCAGCCAGGGCCAGGGCAGCAGGGCTGTTTTCAGGGTAAATGTATGGTGAGTCTCTGCAGCCTACACAGGAACAGGGGCCCTGAAAGGAACCACAGATGCCCTCAGGCCTCCTAGAATTCCAGGGCGTGTCACTCCTAAGTGTGCAGGCTAGACATGTCCACCACTACAAGGTGGCAGCGTCTGAGAGCCAGCAGATGCAAGAAGCCCATTGTGACTCTCGTTTTATTCTCCAAAGTGGGAGATTAAACCCCCACATGAAAGGTGCCCTCTTGGTAGCAGGAGGAAGACATGCTTTTTTTTTTTTTTTAAGATTTATTTATTTATTTATGATAGAGAGAGAGAGGCAGAGACACAGGAGGAGGGAGAAGCAGGCTCCATGCTGGGAGCCCGATGCAGGACTCGATCCCGGGACTCCAGGATCACACCCTGGGCCAAAGGCAGGCGCCAAACCGCTGAGCCACCCAGGGATCCCCTGCTTTTTTTTTTTTTTAAGATTTTATTTATTCATGAGAGACAGAGAGGCAGAGACACAGACAGAGGGAGAAGTAGGCTCCCCGAGGGGAGTCCCATGTGGGACTCGATCCCAGGAACCCGGGACCAGGAACCCGGGGTCACGACCTGAGCCAGAGGCAGACACTCAACCACTGAGCCACCCAGGTGGCCCAGGAGGAAGACATTCTAATCACCAGGGATGAATGAGGCCTAGCAAAATTGGTACAAACAAGCCTCACCTTGCAGTTACTTCCAGCATGTCCCCTCCATAGCCCCAGCCCCTCTATCTTGTGGGTCCTTCACTGTTTTTTTGTTTTGTTTTGTTTTGTTTTGTTTTGTTTTGTTTTGTCATAAGAGTGTTTGCTATTGATTTTTCCTGTTCTGGTTTCCTCTCTGGGTCTTCATTCTCTTTAGAAGGCTCCTGTGTACCTGCAAAAACTGTAATAAAACTTGTTTGCAAAAAAACACACAAAAAACAAAAAACTTGTATGCTTTTCTCCTGTTTAAGGCATTTTGGGTCTTAGATGCAGCTGAAGACCCAAAGAGGGCAGAGAATTTGTCTTCCTGCCCACTGGCCTAGGGAGCACAGACTTGATGCCGTCCAGCCCCGGCCCCTAGGAACACTGCTCACTACCACAGGCCTTCCAGCAGATTGCCCAGGCTGGCAGCCAAGAGGGAACAGATGTCAGAGCAAGAGGGAAGAGGGTACACTATGAGGAGCTCCCCCTCCCCCTGAGCCCCCATCCCTGGACTGAGCTCCCCTTCCCCCTGAGACCCCCATCCCCGGCTGAGCTCCCCTCCCCCTGAGCCTCCTCCCCCTAAGCCGCCCCTCCCCCTGACGTGACCAGCGGCCCACGAGGTGACCAGCAGCCCGCGATGTGACCAACGGCCCACAAGGTGACCAGCAGCCCACGACGTGACCAATGGCCCACAAGATGACCAGCGGCCCGTGACGTGACCAGCAGCCCGCGACATGACCACCGGCCCACGAGGTGACCAGCGGCCTGCGAGGTGACCAGCGGCCCACGACATGACCAGTGGCCCATGACGTGACCAGCAGCCTGCGAGGTGACCAGCGGCCCATGACGTGACCAGCGGCCTGCCCCTGTGCTGGCAAACCTGAATCGCAAGACTTGCTGGAGGAGGGAAGTCCTGTGGTACAGAAGATGTAGGGAAGGGCCTGCTTGTCCTGCCCGGTGTCCAGAAGTTACCCTGACACCAGCCGAAAGTGAACTGGCATCGGAGTTTGTTAGCAAGACTGACCTGGGGCAGAAGGAAGGCCAGCACAGGGAGAGGAGAGGGAAACAAAGCAGTCTTATTAGAGGAGGGGCCCCAGGCAGTCCAGGGTGTGGGCCCGGTGGCTGTAGCATTTGAGGACGGGCCTGGATTATATCATAATTAGCCAACTAAGCACTGTCCTCTCTCAAGAAGTATTCAAGATGCCTGCAAGGGGTAGGAAACCACAACATTATTCCTGTTCTGGGGACATGGGTCAGATAAGGACACATGGCTGCTTTCTGCAGAAGAGCAAGGAGGAGAACACACTTAACCCATCCTCTGCCGGGATGGCATCACTGCAAACCCACCACTAGGTGCATGGGCCAGGGTGGCCCCTGGGGGGGTCTCCTTGGGGTCTCCCTGGGGACTCTCTGTCAGGACCTCAGGACGTCAAAGGTCCATCCACCTGCCTCTTGTGTCTAGTTTCCTGCCGAACACGTGGACAGACAGATGTGGCAGAGGGGGAAGAGCCACTTCTACGTTCAGATAACGCGGTACAGACAGCAAAGAAAGGGCATCGAAAGGGGCCGCTCCCGGTCCTGCGCATGGACAGACAGATGTGGCAGAAGGGGAAGAGCCACTTCTACGTTCAGACGACACGGTACAGACAGCAAAGAAAGGGCATCGAAAGGGGCTGCTCCCTGTCCTGCGCACCACAAAGGACAACATCCAAGCAAAAGGGGACTGCTGCCTGCACCCCAAGTCATGGCATCTCCAGTGGCTGGGAGCCTGGTCTAGACAGAAGCTACCCCAAGGGCCAAGAGCACATCTCAGAACTGGAAACTGTAGGAAAGCTTCCTGACTGCCTCTCAGGCAGCCTGGGAAGAGAGTGGGAGGTGGCCTCTGAGCAGGTTGCTAATCTGGCTTCCGTTCCCCAGGAAGCACAAAGTTATTCGTCAGGCTCAGGTTAGCTGCAGTTCCAGCCTTGACTTCATAGCCCGTGACTACACCTGCGAGTGACTAGAGCCAAGCTGCTCCCTTACTTTTAATTTTTTTTTTTTTTTTTATTATGATAGTCTCACAGAGAGAGAGGCAGAGACACAGGCAGAGGGAGAAGCAGGCTCCATGCACTGGGAGCCCGACGTGGGATTCGATCCCGGGTCTCCAGGATCGCGCCCTGGGCCAAAGGCAGGCGCCAAACCGCTGCGCCACCCAGGGATCCCAAGCTGCTCCCTTACAACAGAAAAATCAAACGGTAGGGGATGAACCATGTGTCACCAGCATTACATGTCAGTGGGGAAACAATCACCTACCCCACAGATACTAGTCTCACTAATATCTGCATACCTCACTACCTCACAGCATACATAAAAACAAGTTCCAGAAGGATCAAAGTGCTAAATATTAAAAGAAAGAAAGAGAAATAAATAAATAATAAATAAATAAGTAAATAAGTAAATAAATAAATAAATAAATAAATAAATATTGGAAGGAAATGTGGGAAAATATTTTTCCAGTTTTGGGTGGGAAATGCCTTTCTTAACAAGACATGAACCTTGGAACAAGAAAGCCAAGACTGAAATTCATGAGAAGGAACCACTTCTGTGTGATGAAGACACCAGCGATCAAGTCTGAGCATAGGATGGACCGCAGGAAACATCACGGCAGATTCAATCAAGGGTTAGTAGGTATTAGAGATGGAATATGAGAGCCCGTTACACAAAAGGAGACGTGAAAGACGGTCCAGTGACAGAGTGAAACCCAGGCCTCAGTGTTAAAATAAAGAGTGTAAACAAATCATCCTTAGAGAAAAAAATGCAAATAGCCAGCGAACAGACAAAGAGGACCCAGGGCTTTGTGGTTAAATGACAACGAGACAACAGATCAGGAAAAGATTATCAAGATTTATAATCTCAAGGGTGGGCCAGCGTGGAGGCAAACTCCTAAGGTTGGTGGGAGGATTAATGAAATGCGAGAGCCTTTTGAGGGAGCACTATAATCTCATCTGCCCGGATGTAAAATGTGCAGAGCGTTTGATCTAGCAGTCCAGCCTCTAGGAATCTTCTGGAAGACACATGTGCATGTTTTGACTGGTAAAACACAAAGCCCCACGATGGGGGAAGAGTGGAACTGCCCAGATGACCACGAATAGAAAGTTGGTTTAAAATGGGACAGCACGTCGTTGGTCTGGAGAGTCTCGCTGGCCACTCCTCCTCGCTCCCCCTGCTGGACCTCTAGACGTCTCCTGTCTCCTGGGTGGCCTGGTCCTGACCCTGCCGGGCCCCATTCCCACGCTCCCCCTGACAGCAGCCACCGGCCACTGGAGTGCTCGCGGTGTGCCAGTCCTGAGCCGCTCTGCGAGGATGAAGCACACCAGGCTTCAGAGGCTGAGGCCAGAAGCACCGGTTGAGATGGTCCTTGGTCTCCCAGTTTGTTCCTGGTGGGTGAGCTCTGGCACCTGGCCTCCCGCTCGGTTCCCAGGGTCCCGTCACTGTGAGCATGACTGGGCATGCACGCGTCCTGAGCTGGGGACCCTGTCCGGGCCCACTGTCCCGGCTCAGGTAGGCAGGGAAGGCGGCCACAGAGCTTACGGGGGGTCCCAGCCTGTGGCAGGGCTGGTGGGCAAGCTGCCTGCCCCCTCTCCTCTGGATTCTGCACGCGCAGGAGCCTCTGCTCCTTAGGACGTGGGCCTGGAAGACCCTGTGACCCTGCCCTGGGAACTGGACAGGTGGCAAAGTCCACAGTGACAGGGCGATTGGGCCGTTGCTATGGTGATGGGGATGGAGGCGTTTGCCATCAGCCCCGGTTTTCTGCATGGCAGCTCTAATGACAGGATGGTCAGCCCTGCAGAGGCCGGAGGCCTGAGGCCCTGCTCTCGGTTGCCATGGCAGCGCGGGCCCTCTCGGGGAACACAGAAGGCCCCGTGGGGGGACTCCCCACTCCACACCTGGTCAAAGCAGGAAGTGCTGGGTGGCGCAGAAGCTGGGGAAGGCTGGTTGGGGTGTGAGAGGGATGTGGTCCCCTAAAGCCTAGTTGCTCAAGAGTTGTCCCTGGCCCCAGGAGGAGAGCGGACCCTTTCTGCTGAGTGTGTCTGGAGGACACCGTGCCACCGCAGCCCAGCGTCACCTGGAGGGACGGCTGACTGGCGCTGGCCAGTCCTGGCCTCCAGCGATGGCCACACGGGCCTGGGTGGGGAAGGGTCCCGGCTGTGTCCCCGGAGAGAAGCCCGGCCAGCTTGCTGGTCAACGATGAAAAGGAGGAAACTCTACGCCTGAAGCTCGAGCCAGAAACCGGCTGGAAGGTGGACCATACCCTCCCTTCAGATCCTTCCTTGGCTGGCGGACACCTTGGGGGACTTCTGCTTCAGAAGCTGTCCAGAAACACTGAGGGGTTCCAGCTCACACGAGCTGCCCACCACACACATGCTGGATGACAGAGCCAGGATGGACGTCACCAAGAAGGAAAAGGTAATGCACAACCTGGAGGGTCTATTCAAGCACTCGTTGTGTGGAGGCACCTGGGTGGCTCAGTCAGTTAAGCATCTGCTTTCGCCTCAGATCATGATCCCAGGGTCCTGGGATCAAGCCCCATTTTGGACTCCCTGCTCATTTGGGAGTCTGCTTCTCCAGGAGGGGTGCTGGTTGTGGCTCATTGGGCACAGACCAGCCTTGGTTCCCTGGCCCCTGAGGGAAGGCCTAATGGGGAGGGAGCCCAGGGCAGTGGCTCTGTCTGGTCAGAAGGCCCCCTCTTCCCAGCAGGCCAGGCCCTCTCCGGCTGCTTCAGGCTCCAGCCCCGTGACTGGGCAATTAGGCTGCCAGGAGGTCTGGCAAGTGGCTTTCACTGGCCGGGGGTCTGGGGAATTTAGAGCCCCGGCTGGAGGGGGGATTTGGGGCCTGGGGTCTCAGTGGGCAGAGCCAGCTGCCAGGCTGGGAGGCAGCACCCAGCAGGTATTGTGATGGGCCCTGGACAGCTTCATAGGATTCACTCCAGGAGGAGCACGGTTGCTCCTGGTGAGGAGCAGAGAACAGTTACTTTTTCCAAAACAGAGAGAAATCCAGACGTCCTTTCAGGCCGCCCTGTGCCCAGGCAGTGAGCAAGGAGACAGGGCTGGGGCCAGGGCAGGGGGAGCATGCCTGCAGCCCCAGGCCAGTCATCAGGGCAGGACAGGGATCCAGTCCCTTTGGCACAGTCTCCTCCTCACATGTCTTCACTTCTTCTGTGACTTGACGAGGTCAGCACAAACACGAGCTGGTTCTGCTCCCAGCAGAGCTGATGATGTGAGGAGAAAAACAAGCAGCCTGAGCCAGGGTGCCTGGAGCCGCAGGCAGCAAGACAGGCCGAGTCCCCAAGCGAGTCCTATAACTACTGGCGTGGCAGGAGTTTGGATGAGAAATGCTGCCCAAAGGGGCCCCGGGAGGCTACTGGGGAGCAGAAGGGTGACTAGGTGACAGTGAGAGTGAGGGCCCGGGGAGCCCGTTCTCAGACTCTGGGGCTGGTCCTTGCTCCTGCCCATCTGCACCAGGGGACACAATGCCCCCCAACCGAGGGGTGCTGGTCCAGTCCCCGAGGCAGGGCCGGCTCCAGAGCCCCAGGCTGAGAGCAGAGGGGGGAAGCCCCGCCTCTGGCATACACTTGAAAGGAGCACCAAAAACATCAGTGATCAAGGTCGATAATAATTTCTGAAGAATCAAAATTAATGCAAAAGAGTGTGGAGAAGAAAATCTCAAAAGCTTAACAAGAGGCAGCATGAGTGTCTCCATTTCTGCACTTGTCCCAGCCTTGTGCCCCCTGTTCTGTAGGGTCAGTGAGCTGGGGCCCTGGCCAGTGTGCAGGGAGGCAGGGGGCAGCCTGGCTGAGCATAAGTCCCCCATCCCATCTGGAGGGCTGCAGTGGCTTCAGGAGCTGAGGTTTGGCTGCCAGGCCTGTCTTGCTCCAGCCCTGCGCTCCCGGGAAGTGCTACCGCCCCCCCCCCCCCCCCAAGCCAGCACTGGCCCTGGAGCAGTGAGCAGTATGTCCCTCACAGCGGCTGCGTCCACCTCAGGCTCCTGGGAGGAGGGAATGGAGGCACCAGCGCTGCTCTTCCTCTGCATGCAAGCAGCCCTCTGGTCGGTGTTGAGCCTTCCACGCTTACGGCTGTCACCCCTCCAGAGTCTGCGTGAGCCTGTGGGCTCTGCTATCCTTCAGTGGCTTCTGCACGTGTATGCCAGCCCCTTGCACAGCTTCTAGAGCTCACTGGGGGCAGGGCTGTGCCTCTGGCTGCCCCTTGGACCCCATCATAGCATGTGCATTCCTGTGGTGTGGAGCTCTGGCTCTTGATGGCCACCCCTCCTGCATGACCTGAAGGTGGGGACCTGGGAACCCTGTCGGAAGCCCCAGCATGTGGTTCTCCCTCCGCCTCCGGGTGGGTCCCACCCGCTCCATGAGCAGCCAGTGGGCAGGAAGGAGGGAGCTCCACAGTGCTTTCCAGGAAGAAGGCTGGTGGGTGGCGCTCCCTCATCGTAGCTCACCGAGGGGTTTCAACAGCAGATGTTTGCTTCTCTCGGATCTGGGGATGCAAGCCCCAGGTTGAGACACCAGCAGGCTCGGGTTCTGGCGAGGGCCTCTTCCTGGCTCGTGGGTGGCCGCCTTCCCGCTGTGTCCTCACCTGGCAGAGACAGAGAGCGCAGGTGTCCCCTTGCGTGGGACCCTTCTGTAGCCTGTAGAATGGAGCATCCTGAAGTCAGGCCCTCCGGCTGCCAGGGCACAAGCCCCGACCAGGTCTGCTCCTGCTCCTGTGGTGGCAGGACCAGGCCAGAGGCCCAGGCCTCCTTCCCCGCCCTTCTGCAGAGCTGCCCCGAAGCCACCGCATGGCAGGACAGAGCAGGGCTGTGCTGCTGCAGGAGGCCCCCAGGGCAGGTCCGGGGCCCCCGCACTGGGGTGGGCTGCAGCTTTTCTGGGGATGCTGGAGGGTGTTGCTTCGACCGAGACGAAGTCCTGGCCTGCGCCCTCCTTGCACCTTCATCTCCCCTTCCCTTCTCACGGGGCCGTGCTGGGTCTTGCTGGCACTCAAAGCAGGATGCCACTCCGTCTTGTTTCTCTGTCTGCCTTTGTCTGTCTCTGTCTGCCTTTGTTTCTCTGTCTCTTTCTGTCTCTCTCTGTCTCTTTGCCTCTGTGTCCCTGGCTGGGGAGGGGATATCATCAGACCCTAAGCCTGCCCCAGGCCTGTCCCCCTCCTCGGGGGCTGGCCCACCCCTGCCCAGATCCCTCCCAGGTGGCCCCTCACCTCCTGCCCTCTGTTGTCCTCAGCTTCTGGGGGCCTCAGGGTGACTTCTCGGTGTCCGGCAAGGCCCTGGCTGTCTGACCCATGGCCACCTCCCCTCACGCTCTGTGTACTCAATTCCTTTATTTTTCTACATGGATGGCCCTTTTCTGGGTGAACTGGCCACCCCACTGTTTAGATGCGCCACTTGACCAGGACCTGCTTTTCTGGTTCTCTTTGCTCCGGGTAGGCTGTCTGTCTGTGTAGCCAGTTTCCCATGGGTTCGCCTGCCTCACCTTTCCAGGGCCTCGGTGGTCAGGCCTCGTGAAAACCACCGTCAGGGTTTCTCCGCGGGGAGAGGAAAGCTGTTTGCCTCCCCGGTTCAGATCTTTTCTCCCCCTTTGGTGAAATGTTCTCGGTTTACCTCTCTGGGTACCTCTCTGGGGCCTGGGCTCCCCTTGCTGCCCCAGTCAAGGTCCTGGCCCGGGTTTTCCTGTGACCACAAGAAAGGTCACCCACCCACCCAGACTCCTCCTTGTCCAGCCATTGGTGCCAGAAAGTCCCGACTGCCAAGGACAGGGCAGGGGTTGGTGTACTCGGGTCCTGAGCAGGGTCCCTGCAGGGCCACAGTGGGTGCGGGTGCTGGGCTGGGCACTGTGTGGGGGGCCACCAGCCTTGGAACCCAGAGCCCAGCTGCACACCGACACCAAGGGAAGGGGCTTTGGGTTAGGGCCCAGAAGGCGACAGAGGGGCCGAAGGAGTGCAGTGAGCTAGAGTCCTGAGGCAGGAAGGGGGATGGGAGGGCCCCTGCACCTGGGTGGCCAGTGCTCCCTGGACCCCCTCCCTGCGCCCCCCTGAAGTCCTCCCAGCCCTCCTATCAAGCAGCATCCCCTTGTGATGCACATGCCCTGCTCTGCGTGCAGGGCTGCCCCACACCAGGCTGCACCTGCCCAGCCAGGGGGGCTCCGTGTCATGGTGGTGCCCTCCAACCTGCGTGCAGCCCCAGACATGGGGAAGAGCCCCAGCGATGGGTCCTGGCCCCCAGGTCTCTGTGAAGGACAGTCTGTGGGGAGCCTCTGCCTCTGACTGGGGCCCTGTGTACAGAGGCCGAGCGGATTGCTGAGGTAATGCCGGGTAACTTTTGGAGGCTTGGCTGCAAGCGACCATTCGTTCTGAAGTGGTGGGTCCAGAGGTGGCCCTGCCTGGCCTGCAGAAAAGGGGAGAGCATCGCGTGTCAGGTGGGATGGGCATGGAGACTTGTCAGAGGCGTGGGCAGAGCTAAATCAGCCTGGGACTCTCGGGGACACGGGGGCTCCTGGCACTGCCCTCTAAGGAGGGAGGGGCCTGTCTGTCCTGCCTCACTGCCGCCCTATGCAGACAGGTCAACTGCCGCCCAGACAGGTTGCCCACTGCCCAGATAGGTTGCCCACTGCCCAGACAGGTCACCCATTGCCCAGACAGGTCACCTGCTGCCCAGATAGGTCACCCGCTGCCCAGACAGGTCTCCCACTGCCTACATAGGTCACCCACTGCCCAGACAGCTCAGCCACTGCCCAGAGGCTCAGCTGTCACCCAGACAGCTCACCTGCTGCCTTGAGGGTCCCCCAAAACAGAGCTGGGTTTCCAAGCTTCCTGCCTGTGAGGCCCCGCAGACCCTGCTGTGCTCCAGGGGAGGAGAATAAACCCCCCTTGCTCCCCCAAAAGTAGAACTGAGCTGGGCACCCCAGGATGAAGGATCCGTCCCCACCTGCAATGACTGCTTCCTCTGGGTCCTGCCCTTCTGCTGCGGCACCCCCCCCAGGCTTCAGTCTCACACCTGCCCCCTCCCTGCCCGCTCCCAGTGGGGTGGCCTTCCCCAGCCCTAAAGTTCCCTAAAGGGCCCCCAGCAGGCCTCCTTGGGGGACTCACAGGCCTCAGCAGGGTAGGAGTCTCGTGCCACATAACCCTGCACCTACCTCCCCAGAGAAGCTGTGCTTCCTCTCCACAGAGACGCAAGTCCAAAACTGTCCTGCAAGTATCCAGATGAGGGAAGGAATGGGTGCCACTGCATGCCATGGGCTTTCCCAGAGGACACAGGATCCGCACCCGCATCCTGTGCCCCTGCCCATGGACATCATGTGCCCATGGATGCGCTCCAGTCAAACCCACCCACGAGGCTCCCTTTGCCCTGTGGAGGGCCCAGAGCTGCACCGCTGCGGCTGGTGGGCCTCGGGCCCCACCCAGAGCACGTGTGGAGGTGGCATGTCCACAGGAGCATTGGCCTGCTCCCCCCGCTTCTGGACGTGCAGCCCCCAGCTTGGTGCCCCCGAGCATACTCTGAAAACCAGGAACGCATAAAGTCATAAATAAGTCCAATAAAAGTGAATGATGGCTGGCTGTGACCATAGCGCCGAGAGGCCCGCTAGTGGGCAGGGATTTCAGCTGATTACGAAGAAACACCGGATCTTCCGTGTTTCATCAAGAGACACCGTGATGACACAGACACACACACACTACAGCACAATCTCAACCCCCGACTGAAGCATTGCCTGTTAATTACGCAGAAACTACACTAACATTGTGAGCAAACCTCCGCGGGTGGGGTGCTGGGTTCCCAATAACTGGGCTTTCAGTTCTGCCCCGGGGCGAGTGTACTGAGGTCCACGAGCCCCTGCCTCCTGGATCCAGCCTGGCTTGTGGGGGAGGCCCTGTGGCCTCTGCACCTGGGGCCTCTGCCCCTGCTCCCTCACAGTCCCAGCTCACACATTGTGGGGGCAGCAGGCCGGGGGGGCAGCAGGCACCCCAAGCCACCGCCAGACCTCAGGCATTGAGGAGTGTGCTTGGGGGAGCATCGCCAACACCTGGCCCCCGCAGTCCCAGGGCTCGCACAGTTAGATGGATTGCTTCCCAGGGAGGGTGGCTAGGGTGGCTGCCTGGGTTTCCCTGAAACCCCTGGACGCGGTAGGGTCCGAGAACCGATGGCGGGCTTTGGAAACGGCCTCTGGGGCTGCAGCTGGGCATCAGCCTCATCCCGCAGAGGCTCAGACAAACTTGATCTTTTTAGGAAACAGGTGTAATGACACTGTCACGACACTATCCGGGAGTCAGGAGGCTCGCCCCGGGCCTGCAGCGAATGCACACAGCGTCTTCCCACAGCTGCCAGCGTCTGCCTGGCTCCCTCTGACCCCTGCTCCAGACCTGGGCCCTGCCCCCGGGAAGGTTTCCTCGTATTCCTCTCAGCACTTGTCAGCTCAGGCTCTCGCTCTGCCCGGGTCTCCTGGATCTCCAGGGAGTGCTCAGGGGGTGCCGGGGTCTGTGCTGTGTGCCCACAGGCTGGGACAAGAACCCATGACCCGGCCAAGTCCGAACACGTCCCAAGTGCCAGGGAGGGTGCCGTGGGGCCATCACTGGGTGACCTGACCCTGAACTCAATGCTCCCCCGTGCCTGCCTTGGCCTCTTACGCCTCCCGTCTGTCTCTGTCTCCGCAGAGTGCCTTGTGTTCAAGCTCCTACTAACCTGGGGCCCCTTCTCCACGCCATACCTCCCAGGCCCTGCCAGCTGGAGCCCACTGCCCTGTCCATGCCTCTGGCCATCTCTCTGCATCCTGGTCATCACGGCCACCCTCCCCCGAGGGAGGTGAGCTCTTGGCCTCAGGGTAGACAGACTAGCCGCTCTGAGTCCAGCTGCTGCCATTCGGCCTCCTTGGACTCCCCTGCTTACAACCAGAGAGAGACCTCCGTCTCCGGAGGCCCAGCTAGACCTATCCCTCCCCTGTGGCCCTTGGCCTTCCGGGTCTTCTGGAAGGGACCTGGGGTCTTGCTGGGGCCATGCACCTGCTGGGGAGCCACGGAACATACTGCCTGGCCCAGCAGGCTGCCCGGGACACTAGAACGGGCCACCTCAGGGGTCAGAAGGCTGGCACTGGGGACAGACCAAGGGTCCTGTTCTGGGCACACCCATCCCAATCTATGTCTGTCCTCCGGGCAGCCTGGTGTGGACACTGAGCAGTCGCCTCTCCTTCCTTCCACACCTGCCCACAGGCCTCCTTCTGCTCTGGGACAAGGGCGACTGCCCCGTGAAGGCCAGCCTTACTGTGCCCTCCTAGGGTCCCAGGGCCCCAAGCACTCTCTCTGACTCCCTGTCCTCACCCCTTCACACAGCTCCGCTGGCTGTACCCCCACGTGCACCTCTCTCACTGCTTGCAGAGTGGGTCACGTGAGAGCAGATGCAGAAGCACGTCTGCCTGCATAGACCCTTCTGCTGCTCTCTGTGGAGCCAGACTCTCCAGCCTCACAGCCGCACACCCACAGCCCCTCGCTGGCCGCCCCAGTCTCAGTGCCCTTCCCTGCACCCTGTGCCCAGCTAGAGCTAGAGCCATTGTGTGTGCTGTGCTGGGAGTTCCTTCCATGTCATCATCACCGGGTTGTCTGTGTGGAGCAGGTTCGGGAGAAGCCAGAGGACAGAAAGGAATACAGAGGGAGCCCCCTGGGAGGCCAGCGTCCCTCATCTCCTCGTGTCCAGGGTCTCCAGGGCCTCACAGCTCCTAATACTGTGAGCTATTTTCTCAGGTAGTTGTGTTAGTCTGTGCATCTCAAAGATGCCTCTGGGTGCTGAGGGCGGGAGATTCTAGGGGGCCCGGAGTGTTGTCAGGATCAATGTGTGGGGTGATGGTGCCAGATGCTCGTATTAGGGTTTGGGAGAAACGGTCCGCTTTAGGGATTCCAAGCAGAAAGGTTCTGCTACAGGGAATTGGGTGCATAAAGGAGCAAAGCCAGGGGCCACTGGGCCACTCCCGCAATTCCATCCCAGGGCAAGGGAGCCTCTGTCGCCATGTCTTTGCCTCGTGCTCTCACACACATGAAGCTGGGTCACAGGTCCAGGCAGTGCAAATAGTTACATCTGTCAAAGCTGGAGGGTCAAGTGCCAGTCCTTTCAAGTATCTCAGCAGTGTGGGCTGTGGTCATCACCAGTCC
Organism: Canis lupus familiaris; assembly: GCF_011100685.1. Lineage (NCBI taxonomy): Eukaryota > Metazoa > Chordata > Mammalia > Carnivora > Canidae > Canis > Canis lupus. The sequence goes on from NC_049237.1 coordinate 14,358,713, forward strand.
CACAGAGCAGTGGCTGCAAGGGAACCTGGGAAATGTGGTTCGAGGCTCCAGCCCTCGTGTCCCCTGGAGCCGGAGATTGGGACAGGTGCTGAATGCAGGCAGAGAAGCGAGTCCAGCAGGAAGACATCTGTCGGCCCCCAAAGGAGGCTGTCGAGGAGATAGGTGGTGCTGCGGTTTGGGGCTCAGGGAAAGGTCACGACTGGGGTCACTGCCTCATGGATGAGCCGTGGAATTGGTCAGAGCCTAGGGAGTGGCCTTGGATGGAGAAGAGCACAGTGTCTGGGACTGCAGGGTCAGAGCCGCCCCCTCCCCGAACTATGGCATCCCTGCCCAGCCCCCCAATAGGCTGCTGGAGTGCTTCCTAGGGCTGGTGTGCGGTGGGGCGTGGTGGGTCCTCCGTGAGTGTGTTCGTGTGAACGAATGAATCCACTGCCCTGGGAATGCCACGGCTGACACAGGAGCCATCCCCGTGGCCTCTCAGGGTATTCATGCGAGAGGGCAAGCTGGACACATAGGCAGCTCCAGAATTCCCGTGTTCCACCTGTGTAGGAAAGCATTTTGACGCAATTATGACGAGATGTTCATTGTTGTTGTCGGGGGACAGGTTCACTATCCTCCCTCCCTTCCTGGCTGGTTGAAATGTAAAGTTCCCTCTAAGAAAGAGTTTTTATTTATTTATTTTTAAGATTTTATTATTTAGAGACAGAGAGAGAGGCAGAGGGAGAAGCAGGCTCCGTGTAGGGAGCCTGTTGTGGGACTCCATCCCAGGACCCCAGGGTCACGCCTTGGGCTGAAGGCAGATGCTTAATCACTGAGCCACCCAGGGATCCCTCAGAAAGTTTCTAAAAGCACCATAAAGGAAGGCAAATGAAAACGAAGCTGTATCTGGTGGAGATCTCTGCGTGGGCCTGTGGGCTCCACATGGAAGTAGCAGCAGGACTGGTGTTTCCCACATGGTGGCCCCGGTGAGGCCTGGGTCCCACCCCCCAGCAGGGCCTGGGCCTCAGTGACGTCAGCCCCGCTGGTAGACACTTAGGAAAGGGGTGCAGAGATGTGCGGGCCTCTGCTCCCTGGGCTCTGACTCAGGGACATGGTTGTGAGCCTCCGCTCCTGCCTTGGGCCTGCAGGTTCCTCTGCCCCCATCACTCGGTCTACGCGTCCCGTCTGGCCACCTGCAGGATCCTTTACACAGAATTCACTACCCAGCGGGGGATGGAGTCCAGCGCACCAGCGGGTCCCGGGACCGGGTGTCCTCTCTCCGCTGCTCCCCCAAGGGGGCCTCGTCCACACTCAGTGTCTGCGTGCACCATGTGCCACCGTGGCTGTGGGGAGGGGACAGTCCCTCGCGTCTGTTTCTGGTCAGGTTCCCCCAGTGTAGAGGCTGAGAGCAGGCTCCTGGGGAGAGTGGCTTGCTGAGGGAGTGCTCGCTGCAGAGCCTGCGTGGCAGTGGGGGGTGCACAGAGCAAGAGAGGGGCCAGCCCTCGACCCCCTGACCTCCAGGGAGCTCCGCAGAGAGGGCAGGAAGCCAGCCTTCCCCTTGGTTAACCTTCCAGGCACTTCCAGCTCTCACAGCAGCTGGTGGCCGGTGGGCCAGCCCTGTGGGGGCGCCAGCGGCAGCACCGCCTTCTGCCCCTAGTGGGGCTCAGATCTCTATCCTGGCACCTGCAGGGAAACCCACAGTCGGATGCTTGGTGAGGTGAACTTCAGCTCCCACGTCCTCGGGGGGTCCCGAGGCTGTAAATGGTGGCTCATGGCTGCCCTGAGTCTGGGGCACACACAGATTCCATGCCACCACGCTTCCCCCTCAGGAGGACGTTGTGTGAATCCTGAGCTGACATTGGGAGCCACTGGTTATCCCGTCCACCTGGTTATTTGTCGCCATCTCTGTAGCCCATGGTTCCTGGTGGTGGTTAAACCGCCAGCATGGGCCGCGTCTGTCTCCCCGACACTCGTGGTCCTCAGGTCTCTGGCCGGCTCCTCACACTGCTACTCACCACGACCCATGGGTCTCTCCCCATGAAGTGAACCACTGTGTGCAGTGCTGACCATCCAGAGGACGTGTCCTTGCCGTGGTCTCCCAGGACCACCCCAAGGGAGGCTGCAGTGCCTTCTCCAGCTAGCACCTGACACACAGCACCAAGCGCTGGGTGGGTGTCTGCACTCCTCCACAGCTGAGCAAAGGGAAGCCCCTGCTCTGAGGCCACGCATGTGTGAGCTGAGGGACGGGCACGGGGGCGTCCCCGCAGGAGGGGGAGTGACGGAGGGTCTGGGCTGCCCATTCCGGCAGCTGACCTACACTCTCTGGCCCTGCCTGAGCCTGATTTCCACACCTGCCACTTCCATCGAATAATGGGTGGCCACTGGGCCCCCTGATCTGATGACAGAGTGAGCCCCCCAGCCCCCAGCTCATGCCAGGTGGTTCTGGCCACGTGGGCGCTCCATGTCCCCTGGTCGGCTGCTCTGTCTCTCCCAGGACCTGGTGGCGTGCCAGGAGCTGCTTTTCAGGTGGTGATCGGTTCTCTGCCGCAGGCAGCGGCCCCCTGACCCAGTTCTGGTCTCTGACTCTCCTCTCAGCAATTACCAGGGTCTGTACTGTGTCACATCTCCAATCAAGGCTGCCAGGTCCCAGGACCTCAGGGGCAGGGCTGGTCGTGGCACCATTGGGACCAGGTGCCGGATCCACCTAAACTATGAGCCTTCTGTTTTACCTGGTAGAGAAGCTGGAACGGTGTTGCCAGTGTACAGTATCCTGCCTCCACGATATGGCCTGTTAAATGTTATGCACCTTTTTTGGTGATAAGAAGAGGCATAGCCTTTGTCCCTTACTTTATTATTTTATTTTATTTTATTTTATTTTATTTTATTTTATTTTATTTTATTTTATTTTTAAAGATTTATTTACTTATTCATGAGAGACACACAGAGAGAGAGAGAGGCAGAGACACAGGCAGAGGGAGAAGCAGGCTCCCTGCAGGGAGCCTGATGTGGGACTCAATCCCAGGACCCCAGGATCACGCCCTGAGCCAAAGTCAGATGCTTAACCGCTGAGCCACCCAGGTGTCCCTGTCCCTTACTTTAAAGTGGTCGTTCTGGCGTGACCTCTGGGCCCCCACAAACTTCACGGGCCCCTGACTTTTCTAGAGAGCACATGTCTCACCAGGACATCATGGCTCCTGCCCCTCCCTGCTCGGGTGCATCCAGCCCAGTTGCACCCATACAGCAACGATGTCTCACACCCCGTGGAAAGCCACCCATACAGCGACGCTGTCTCACGCCCCGTGGAAAGCCCAGTAACCCAGGTCTCTCAGGACAGATCTGTGAGAGAGTGAGCACATTCCCATCCCTTTGCACACTGCTGGCCATCTCGTGTGAGTGCAGACTGCCCCGTTCTTCATTCCAGAGGGTCTTGACAAAGCAAAGGCCTGGGCTCTGGCTGCAAAAATAAAATGCCACAGACACTCATTTCTGCCAGTTCTGGAGGCTGGAAGTCTGAGGCCAAGGCGCCAGCAGGGTGGAGTTCTGGTGAGATCCTGCTCCTGGCCTGCAGATGGCCGTCTGTGCCATGGTGGCCAGAGAGTGCAAGCTCCCGCCTCTTGTCATCCCCGGGGCCCATCTCTAATCCTGATCACCTCCAAACACCGTCCTGTTGGGGGAGGACTTCAATACATGAGCTTTTGGGGCACACGTTCAGGCCATAACAGTAGCTCTGCCAGTTAAGAGCTGCCCGCCATGAGCAGCGCTGATCCCTCCAGAAGGAAGTGCCTTTAGCACAGCAGCTGCAACCAGGTCCCCCCTTCATTTGAGTTTGTGCAGGCTACTATCATCTGTCCTGGTCCAGTCAGTCTTTATGGGGACCCGGCTAGAGAATTAATGGTGACAGGATGTGACCAACCACTCTGAACCTTGAAGTCTCTGAGAACGGCAACAATTTCTGTCATTTTTCTTGGGATTGATGCTTTTCTTTTGGCTGGCGGATGTGCTGTGTATGCATGCATGGGTGTGGGGGGTGAGTGTGCGTGTGTGTGTGCATGGATGAGTGTGCGTATGCATGAGTGTGCATGCATGAGCAAGTGTGAGTGTGCATGCATGGGCAAGTGTGTGAATGTGCATGCGTGGATGTGTGTGGGGTGTGTGTGCATGAGTGTGCATGCATGGGTGGGGGTGAGTGTGCATGTGTGTGTATGCATGCACGAGTGTGTGTATGCATGTGTGTGTATGCATGGGCATGTGAGAGTGCATGCATGGATGTGTGTGGGGTGAGTATGTGCATGAGTATGCATGCATGGGTGTGGGGAGTGAGTGTGCACGTGTGTGTGTGCATGGACGAGTATGTGTATGCATGTGTGTGCATGCATGGGCAAGTGTGTGAGTGTGCATGCATGGATGTGCATGGGGTGAATGTGCGTGTGTATGCATGAGTGGGGGGTGAGTGTGCATATTTGTGTATACAGGATGTGTGTGGGGTGAGTGTGTGTGCATGTAAGTGTGCGTGCATGGGTGGGAGGTGAGTGTGCATGGGTGTGCTTCATGGGCAAGTGTACATGTGCATGCAGGATGTGTGTGGAGTGACTGTATATGAGTGTACATGCATGGAGTGTGCATGTGTGGGAGTGAGTGTGTGTGTGCGTGTACAGCACTTTTGGGGCTTGCGCTTAGCCATTCCTGTAGGTCAGGGAACCGCTATGAGGGTTCCTCCAGTAGCTGAGCAAACCCATTCCAGTCCTGCGTCGGGGATCCAGGGATGTGAGCACTGAGTGGGTCCAGGAACTAACCGACCTTGAGTGCAGCAGACAGAGGCCACCACCCCAGGGTACCCCCAACACTAGCTGGGGAGCCGTGATGGCACTTTGGGGCCCCAGATATCAGTGTCTGTTGCCATAAATTTTCATCAAAATATCTGAGTATTACTCTTCCCCAGTGTATTCTAGAACAGGCATGCTTCTTATTAGACTTCGTGGATTACTGCGGGGTTTTTGTTGCTTTTTGACAAATCGAAGGCTTGGGGCAGTTCTGTGTCACGTAGGTCGACTGGCACCGTTTTTTTCTTTTTTTTTTCTTTTTTTCTTTTTTTGCACCATTTTTTTCCAACAGCATTTGCTATCTCTGTGTCATGTTTTGGTAATTGTAGTATTTCAAACTTTTTTGTTATGATTGCATTCACTGTGGTGACCTGTGATTGGTGATCTTGGATGTTAGAGCTGTGTTGTATCAGGACCACAAACCTTGCCCTCATAAGATGGTCAACCTGGTCCCTAAATGTGTCCCAACTGCCCATCTCCCGGCACTTTCCCTCTTCCCTGAGATGCAACAATACTGAAATTAGGCACTTAATTACTCTACAGTGGCCTCTACTTGTTCAAGGAAGAGTCACATGTCTCTCACTTCAAACCAGAAACTAGAAATGATTGAGCTTAGTGAGGAAGACAGGATGAAAGCCGAGATAGTCCAAAAGCTGGGCCTCTTGCACCAAACAGCAAGCCAAGTTGTGGATGCAGAGGAAGAGTTCTAGAAGGATGTTGCATGAGCTATTCCAGAGCACAGGGATGGCAGGAAAGCAGAACAGCCTGACTGCTGACATGGAGACAGTTTTAGTCACCTGGACAGATGATCAGACCGGCCATGACACTCCCATAAACCCAAGCCTCACCCAGAGCGAGGCCCTGACTCTTCTGTTCTGTGAAGGCTGAGGGAGGTGAGGAGACTGCAGAAGAAAATTGAGGAGCCAGCCGAGGAGGGTTCTTGAGGCTGAAGGGGAGAAGCATCTCTGTAAATAGAAGTACATAGTGGAGCAGCAGGTGCTGATGGAGAAGCTGCAGGAAGTCATCCAGAAGATCTGGCTGAGCTCATTCAGGCAGGTGGCAATGCTGACGACAGACTTTGGATGTAGGTGGAACAGCCTGCTGTTGGAGGAGGATGCCACCTGGACTTTTCACAGCTGGAGAAGTCAGTGTCTGGCTTCAGGGCTTCCCAGCACAGGCTGACTCCTGCAGGGGCTCATGTGGCTGCAAAGTGAAGCCAGTGCTCAGTGGCCATTCTGAAAATCCTAGCACCCTGAAGAATCATGTCAGATCCCTGTGTGTGCTCTAGAAAATCACACCTGTTTACAGCATGGCTACTGGATATTTAAGCCCGCCACTGGGATCCCTTTACTGTTCTAAAACAAAGGATTCCTTTCCAGATGGTGCAGCTCACTGACGATGCAGCCAGTAACCCGGGAGCCCTGCTGGAGATGGACGAGAGCACTGTTGGTTTCATGCCTAACACAGCGTCCATTCTGCAGCTTGTGGATCGAGGAGTAATTCCGACTTTCAAGTCCTCTTATTTTGAAATACATTCTGTATGGCCATAGCTAACCATGGACAGTGAATCCTCTAGGGATCTGGTACAAGTAAATTGAAAGCCTTCTGGAAAGGATTCGCTACTCTAGATGCCATTAAAAACATTCATGATATATGGCAAGAGGTCCAGATACCGGCATTAACAGGAATTTGGAAGGAGGCAATTCCAGCGTCCGTGGAAGGCTGGGAGGGGTTCCAGACTTGAGTGTGGGGGTCGCTGCAGGTGGTGGAAACAGCCACAGAACTAGAGGACAAAGTGGGGCCTGAAGATGGGGCTGATTTGCTGCATCTCAGGATAAAAAGATGAGCAGTTGCTTCTTATGGATGAGCAAAGAAAGGGTTCCTTGAGATGGAATCTACTTCCATTTGGGATGCCGGGGAGATCGTTAGAGTGACTACAAAGCATTTGGAATATCATATGAACTGAGTTGGTAAAGCAGCAACAGCGTTTGAGAGGATGAATGCCAAAGTTGAAGGACATTCTCCTATGGGTAAAATGCTATCAAACAGCATCACATACTATGGAGAAGATTTTCTTTCTTTCTTTTTTTTAATATATATATGTTGGAGAAGATTTTCATGCAAGGAAGAGTCAGTGCAGCAAAGTTCATTGTTGTCTTTTAAAGACAACAGCCATAGCCACGTCAGCCTTCAGCGGCCACCATCCTGATGAGTCAGCAGCCACGAACATCAGCATAGACCCACCACCAGCAAGAAGATTATGCTGTCTAGAAGCTCAGATGATGGCTAGCATAGTTTAGCAATACAGTATTTTTAAAAGGATGTAAATACTTATTTAGAGGGAGACGGGGGAGGGGCAGAGGGCGAGAGACAATCTCAAGCAGACTCCCCACTGAGTGTGGCACCTGATGTGGGCTCCATCTCATGACCCTGAGATCATGACCTGAGCCGAAATCAGGGGCCAGACACTTAACTGACTGAGTCGTCCAGGCGCCCCAGCAATAAGGTATCTTAAAGATTTTTTTTAAAGATTTTATTTATTTATTCATGAGACAGAGAGGGGGGCGGGCAGAGACACAGGCAGAGGGAGAAGCACGCTCCATCCAAGGAGCCCGATGCAAGACTCGATCCCGGGACTCCAGGATCACACCCTGGGCTGAAGGCGGGTACCAAACCTCTGAGCCATCCAGGGATCCCCCAAGGTATTTTAAAATTAAGGTATGAACATTGCTTTTTAAGACAAAGTGTACCCTGAGTAGACTACAGTATATGCACAAGGAAACCAAACGACTCATTTGACTTGCTTTATTGCAGTGGTCTGGAGCCGAACCTGGAGTATGTCTGACATGTGCTTGTAGATAGCTGTAGATCCCTCCCAGGGACTCAGTCCGTCTGTCCTTCCGTCGTGGGTGTTGGACTTGAGAACCGGCTCAAGCTCGGAAGCTGTGCCTTTCTGTTGCAAGTCTCCACTAGGGTGGCCGACCTCAGCCATTGCTCACCCATTCTGGGCCCATTGGCTAAAGGGGAGGGGCAGTTCTGAGCAGCATTGCCTGCCATCAGCCCTGGTCTGGAGGGGACAGCTCCCACTGAGCCTCTCAGCTGCTGTCCCCTCATCTGCACGTCCCCTGCAGCCTTGGCAGATAGAATGTCCTCCCGCCTTCCCGAGAGCATGGCCAGCATATGGGTTTTCCAAGCATATGGACACAGCAGTGGTGATGTGTCTGCTTCTTTTCTTCTGATCACGTCCTTCAGGGTCTGCAGTGTAAATTCAAGGGCTTCATGTGGGTTATGGCTTTTTTCAGATTTCCATGGGCCCCCGCAGCAATGTCTCTCTCGGAACCCCTGCCCACGTGCAGCCTGCATCCCTGAAGAGCACCCCTACCTCAGTAAAGTCTCCCTTCTCCCGTGCAAAGTGCACCTCCCTTGACCCTGCAACTGACGGTGTGCATCAGTGGGGCTCACGGCTCCCCAGGCTACTGCCTTTCCTGAGCGGGTGCACCAATGCCCAGCTGAGCCTTGGCCCTCGGTGTGGCCGGGTGGGGGCGGGGGGAGGCAGAGGCAGTTCCCAGGAAGGGCCTGCCTTGAGTCATGTTGTTCAGGTGAGAGGAGACATCCGCCCTGCAGCACAGGTGTCCTATGAGCCCTGAGGGTTCGTGGCAATCCGGAAATTCAAAACCCTCACACACTCGGAAAATTGATCACAGGTGCCTCTCCACCTCTTCATTCTGTGATGCCATGTTGACACGCTGGAAATTGGCCATGGAGGGGGTATCAGCAGCCTGAAAACCTGAGGGTGCTGCAGACCGGGCCCGGCATCCCTGAGCGCCCTGAGTGGACCATCTGCTGGTGCGCCGCCGCTCACCATGTCCCCCTGTGGCCCCCAGCACCCCCCGCCTGTGGCTGCGGGAGACCAATACTACTTCCCCCGGCTCCTGGCTCAAAATCGAGAGCTTGGAGCCTACCTACTATTTCTCTTTTCAGGGCATCGCACCTTATCAACAGCCACTCGGTCACAAGGTCCTCAGGGCTGGCATCTCCCCTGCGCCCTCAGTCCCAGACATCGCACGGGTGGTGCCTCCCTGCCGGCAGCACCCACACTCACCAGTGAGGATTGGTGACAGCTGCCACCATAGGCCGGGAGGCGCCAATGCCGCTCCTACCCTCAGTCACCCTGCTGCAGAGTGGCCCCACTGATTTTTAGGACTCTCCAGGCACCAACTATCTCAGGTCCTAGAAGGAAGGTCTTTGACCAGGTTTCTGGTGCCCATCGTTTAGTGAGAGAGCGCATTCAGATGAGGCCCGCTGGGCAGTTGGGTTGGGTAAGACTGGGCCGGAGGCAGATTCTGACCCCACAAGGAGCTCTGGAGGGTGAACAGCACAATGTGTTGTCCCTCCTGAGTCTGGGACAGACGTGTACTCCCTACCTGTCAGTCACTGGCTGGGGGTCGTGGGCGGGAGGCCAGGGCTGCCAGCCTTAGCAAAGGAAAGTTGAGAATGCCCAGTTAGATGTGAATCTCAGATAAGCAACTTGCCAGTGTTAGCGTCTGTCCCCAGTGCTGCGCGACACACTGCTTTCTCGGCCGATTGTGGGGCTGCACAAGGCAGCAGGTGTTTCGGGGTGGGGGTGGGGGGACGGCGTGGTCCCGTGTGTTGTGGAAGACACAGCCATGTCGAGGGCTGTGGGTTGGCCCTGGGCCACCGGGCCAAATTCTGGTGAATCGTTGTTTAGTTTCCGTGACATTTGGAAACTTGGAGGGCGTTTGCAGGTGGGCATCATTGCTCTCACTGATAGCCAGTCGTGCAGACTCCTGATACTGTAAAGTCGTTCTCCAGAGCATTTCCAGGGTGGCCACAAAGGTCATGAGGATCCTTCAGCCACCACGACTAGGGCCTTTGTGTCAAGTGCCGCGTCCACCCATGTTTGGCCAGTTGAACAGTTTCCCTGGAGCAAGTCAGTGGGGAGGCCAGGGCATTGCCTCCAATCCTACCAGCCCAACCCAGCCTGTCTGTAGCCGGGGGGCCAGTGTGAGGGGCAACATGTGGGGAGCCCCTGCCAGGACCACGGCCTTTCCCCATGCCCCAGCAGGCCGGAGGGTCAGAGCCCGGGAAGCCTGGGGGTGGCATGCATTCTGCTCATGTGGTCAGTTCAGGTCTTTCCCCCAGACCTGTTGCTCACCAACTCCCAGCACAGCCCTGGGTTTCCATCACCTTGAGGTGACCCAGCTCCTACCTCAACTCCCAGGGGCTTTCCTGAGCCCACCCTGCTGGAGGTAACTACGGATCTGTGAGCCCCCGTACCTGGACAGCAGAGCAGAGTGACTTGCCAGCCCCCTGGGTCACAGCAAGGATCCTTTGGGCTCACACCGAGCTGCTCTGCAGGCCCTGTCATCTCACATAGTGAATAGTCAGGAGGAGGCGGCTCCCAGCCCAATACGGTGCCTCCCTGATGCCAGGCTCTGGGTCAGCCCAGCTCATGACCCCTGGGCCAGCCCGAGCCCAGTGACACCAACAGGCCTAACGATGCTCCAAAGCATTTCTGCCAGCGTGTCTTCCCAAGAGGCCTCCCTTGTGGCATTCCACGAAAGAGGGGTGAGCATGAGACCAGGCGGGTCCATCCCCCAGGGCTGGGTGCGTTGCCTCGCGACCCAGGAGGAGCAAATGGAATGGAGGGTCCCGGAGCAAGAAGGGAGATGGGCTGGTGGCCAGCACCAGCACCTGCCCCCCACCCCTACCAGTGTGGGCAGCCCTGCTCACAGCCTAGCAGCATGCCCACCCTCTGGCCAGAGCCCAGACCTGTGACCCTGGGCCAGTGGGACCAGAGGGACCAGACCCAGTCACGGGGATGGCTCTCAGGGCGCCCTGGCCTCCAGTGGTGTGGAGTGCTGAGCAGTGGGGACCCACGGTAGGCCAGGATACCCTCTGGTCCTGGGGCTCGGGTTGGATGGGGTCTGGCTCTCCAGGGCACTGCCTCTTAAGAGCACAAGAAGGCTGCCGATAGTGATCCTCTCCAAGTGCCATCTGACTGTGGCCCAGAGAAAGGCAAGCTGGGTGCAGACAGGGGACGTGCCTGGGGACCCTGTAGTCCTGACTGTGGTGAAGCTGGACTGCGATCAGGACGCTGGACACGGCAGGGAGCCCTGGCTCTCCTGACCACGCCTGGGCCCAGACCTGTGGGCCAGGTAATAACAGGAAGTCTTGTAGAAAGGTGGGCTTTCTCCGTGCAGAGCTGCAGGAGTGCAGCAGGGAGCATCACACCCCTGCTTTGTAGGCGCAGAGACAGAAGTCCTGCGGGAGTGAATTCCCCGTCTGAGGTCAGGTCACTAGCCCCTAGGGAGCAGGTCCCACTGCAGAGCCACACTGGGCCCCAGGGCGCCTGTGCCTTCCCGCCTCTCGCCCAGACCCTACTCCTCACCCGCGGCTCATCCTCTAGGAACTAGGGTATAATAATAAAATTCACCACTTTAGGTGTACAGTCTGACGAGTTTCTGTCAGATGTACACAGTTTCATGGCCACCGTCACCATCAAGATACAAGAGCCTTCCATCTCCCAGAAAGTTCCACCTCCTTGCTGTCAATCCCCCTCCCACTCCCAGGCTCTGGAAACCACTGGTCTGGTTTCTGCCCCTTTGGTTCTATGTAAATGGAATAATTGAGAGCTTCCTTATTTAACCTTAGAAGAGACTGCCAAGCTGCTTTCCAAAGTGAGCGGTGCCATTTTGTATTCCCACCAGCAGTGTTTGAGGGTTCTGGTCATTGTCCATCTTTGAAAGTTTATTCACTCTGGTGGGGATGCTTGAGCATGTCATTGTGGTTTGAATTTGCATTTCACTGGCTGATTAATAGTGTGCATATTTTTATAAGCTTACGGGGTATTCTTCAGTGAGGTTTTTAAAATTGGGTTGCTGTCTTCTTATTGATTGGTCAAGGATCTTTATATATCGCGGATACAAAGCATTTAATCAGACATGATTTTGCCACAAGGTGAGAGTAACTCTACCAGGGCCCTATTAGGAACTTGGAAGCATGCTGAAGAACCGGGTTCACAGCCCTCTGCTCCCACTGCCTCCACCCTGGCAAGAGCCCCTCAGCATCATGGCAGCCTTCCTAAGCTGATGGCCCAGCTGGCCTGGCCTGCCCCAGCTCCTCCAGAGGCGGGACGGCACACAGTAAGTAGGAGAGGCTCTCGTGTTTGCAGGCTGGGGAGGAGCAGCTGAGCTCTGTGAGAGCAGAGGCTGTGCTGTGCAGCAGGTGCACGGCTGTGACCATCGTGACTATTCCTCCCCCAGTCCTGTCCCTCCTGGGCTCTGCCTTGTAACCTCTTTGCCTCCAGTCACTGCTGTCACCAGCTGCACCGCCTGAACACTCAGCCATGTCCCAGCTCAGGATCCCTTGCACACGGTCTCTGCCTGACGAGTTCCATCTACGTGTCAGCTCACTGAATGATTAAGACTTGTCACGGGGGCCAGGCCTTGCATCAGATATTTGTGTGTCCATATTTCTTTCTCTTTTTTTAAAAAAGATTTTATTTATTTATTCATGAGAGACACAGAGAGAGAGAGAGAGAGGCAGAGACACAGGCAGAGGGAGAAGCAGGTTCCATGCAGGGAGCCGGACACGGGACTTGATCCCGGGTCTCCAAGATCACGCCCTGGGCTACAGGCAGTGCTAAACCACTGAGACACCCAGGCTGCCCCCATATTTCTTTAAAGTTAGCTGGGCCCAGTGTTCTGTCAAGGGAAGGTTTTTGACATTTTAAAAAGTTTCTTCTTCTTCTTCTTCTTCTTCTTCTTCTTCTTCTTCTTCTTCTTCTTCTTCTTCTTCTTTCTTCTCCTTCTCCTTCTCCTTCTCCTTCTCCTTCTCCTTCTCCTTCTCCTTCTCCTTCTCCTTCTCCTTCTCCACCTGTTCAGGTTTTTCTGTCTTCCTGAGTCAATTCTGGTAATTTATATTATTTTACTTATTTTTTTAAAGATTTTATTTATTTGAGATAAGCACGTGCAAGTGGAGCAGGGGGAGGGGCAGAAGCAGAGGGAGAAGCAGGCTCCCCGCTGAGCAGGGAGCCCGACATGGGATTCAATCCCAGGCCTCCGGGATCATGACCTGAGCTGAAGGCAAACGCCCAACCACTGAGCCACCCAGGTACCCCTTGTTTATATTTTAAAAATCATCTCTTTTCTCCAGATTTTAAAAATGCATGGAAGCAAGTCTTATATATAACTCGTAAAACTTTTCAAGCTCCCTTTCTTATCACTAAGGTTGTTTGTTGCTGTCTTCTTTTATCCTTGATCCAATGGCCACGTGTTGGCTATTTTATTGTGCTTTTTCCAAGGACTGGGTTTGCGGTTTGTCAATCAAGTTGGCTGTCTGTTTTGTTTGTCTGTTTTCTGTATCACTTGTTTCTGCCTTTACCATATTGCTTTTTTAATTCTAAGTTTTTAAAGGCTTACTCTGTGTTCTGAATGTTCAGGGTTGAGTGTCCTGAGAAGCAGGCTTAGCTCGCTGGGTTTTCCCTCATTTTCTCTGTACGTGCATGTGAGGGCATTAGATGTTCCCTCGAGCACTTCTCTGGCTATTAGCCATCCACTCTGTGCTCAGCACACTCATGGTTACTCATTTATGAAGGTCCATCACCCAACTCAAACTTCCTGTTTAGCCCAAATGCCGTTTACAACAGTCACACTTGCTGGGCGTGCGTTCAGTTCAAGCTTCTCCGTCTGTGCTTCTCCAGTCGCCCTGACCGGGTCCTCTGGGGGGAATGTCTTTCTCGGCCATGCAGGACCTTAGGAAGGAGCCTTCAGAAGCCCTGTCCCGGGCCCCCAGCACCCAGTCTCCGGCCTGGCCCCCACCTCCACCGCACCAGCTTGTATTGGCTATTTGCTAGTCTCTGCTAGATTGTAAGTCCTGGGGAGCTAAAAATGAGTCCCTTCCGTAGCCTCAGATGGAGCACAAATCAGGTACTTAACAATGTTAAATACACAAGTGATTCAACTCCCTTTCCAGTCTCTTTTTGGTCATTGACGCCATCATTCTGGGTATTAATTAGGGCACGCTTGATCACTGTAACCAGTACACCCAAACAGGAAACGGGTCTACTCCGTAGAGTAGTATTTCTCGCTCCCGGAATAGCCAAGTGCAGATGTTTGCTAGCTGGGTTCTCTCCTCCTCCTCCTCCTCTCCATGTAGCCCATAGAAATGTAAGGAAGAAGCCAGAAAGGCCATTCTCTTCTGAAAGGCTTGGTCCCAGCCATGGTTTGCATCACTCCTGTTCAGACTGCATGGATGCATCTCACTGCAAGGGAGGCTGAGAACCTAGAGCCACTGGCCAGCGACGTGCCTGGCTTTGTTACCACGGAGGATCGGGGCCCACGGCTGGAGGGGTTCGGCACAGTCCACTCCTCTGGCCACTCCTCTGGTGTCCATGCGCACCCTGCTTTCTTTCTTTCTTTCTTTCTTTCTTTCTTTCTTTCTTTCTTTCTTTCTTTCTTTCTTTCTTCCTTTCTTTCTTTCTTTCTTTCTTTTTATGATAGTCACAGAGAGAGAGAGAGAGAGAGGCAGAGACACAGGCAGAGGGAGAAGCAGGATCCATGCACCGGGAGCCCGATGTGGGATTCAATCCCGGGTCTCCAGGATCGCGCCCTGGGCCAAAGGCAGGCGCCAAACTGCTGCGCCACCCAGGGATCCCGCACCCTGCTTTCTTGCACACAGAATGCACAGTAATCCCTCCTGAAAGGCAGTGGCCCAAGATCTCACACAGTCCCCATACCAGGGACGGCTACAGGCATCTCCACTAACTCCATCCTTCCTGCACGTGGGTGAGGGAAGCGTGGGCAGGCTGTGCACAGCAGATATCCCCAGCGGCAGAGGGGAAGGATGGAGAATGGAGAAGACGTGCCCTGTGGGGACACATACCTCCACGGGGCTCTGGTTCTTCCCCGTGGGGAGACTCGGTGGCCTAGACCCCACCCTGGGGACATCCATCTCTGACCTCCACCCTCCACAAAGGTAAAACCCCTTCTCTCGGATAAACTTTAAAAGCCAAAGGGTTACTCTGTGGCTTGAGACAGCAAGGGCATATTCAGGCCATATGCAGGGGTTTTGGGCAATGCAGTTCCTCAAAAACTTCTTAGGAGTCCCACCCATGTGCCCTAGGCAGTAACTGTCACCAGAGCTCTCTCCAGACCTGTTTTCATATCTATCCTGTTTCCTTCTTCTCTGTCCCCAGTCCCTCTTAGCTCAGTGACGTCTGAAACAACAGGCCGTGGTGACAAGGCCTTACCATCTAATGAGTCTTTGCCCCAGGACTGAGACCCTCTGCTTACTACCAAGATGACTGAAGAGCTCAAACACTCTCCAGGCTTACCTCCAGCTGGGGGGAAGGAGCTGACATCCCCAACCTTGTTCACATCCACGTAGCTTCTACAGCGGTCCAGGGCACCTATGGGGGAGGGCTGCTGGGTGAACGAATGCATGAGTATGCTTCAGAGGTGATCCCATTTGGGGAAGTAAGAAACATGCTCTTACTGTAAAAATAAACCAGCTTGTTAGTCCTTCTCTTTCTCTTATTGTGGTGAAATATATAAAACATAAAATTCACCATTTAACCACTTTTTAAGTGTGCCGTTCAGTGGCATTGATTAGAGTCACAATATTATGCAACTGTCACCACTTTTTCCAAAACCTTTCATCATCCTGGTCAGAAACTCAGTGACTCCCCATCCCTCCCCCACATTCCCCCAGGAGCCACTGTTCTACTTACTGTCCCCATGAATTTGTCTGTTGTGATATTTTGTTTAAGTGGAATCATATAACATCTGTCCTTTGCATCTGGCTTAGCTCCCTTAGTAGTGTAAAACTTCCATGTTTCATCCATGTCTCGTTTGTGAGGACTTCATCGCTTTTCAGGACTGAAGATGTTCCACTCTATGTGATACTGCACTTTGTTTACCCATTCACCTGTTAGCAGAAAATGAAGTCATCTCCCTGTTGTGGAAGATGATGGAATCATGGATATTGGCGTGCAGGCATCTTTGAGTCCGTGTTCTTGGTTCTGTGGGGAATACACCTAGGAGTGCAGTCTCTGGGTAATGTGGTCACACTACATCTAATGTTTTGATGTTTTCCACAGTGGCCGAACCAGCTTACATTCCTGCCAGCAACGTGTGTGGGTTTCACTGTCCCCACAATCTCACCAACACTTCTATTCCCTTGAAGGGTTGAAGTGGTCCTTCCCTGTGGTTTGATCTGCATTTCCTGAGTGACTAGTGATATTGAGCATTTTCTCATGTGCTTACTGTCCAGTTGTCTGTCTTCTTTGCAGAAATATCTGCTCGAGTCCCTTGCCCATTTTTAAATTGGGTGGTTTGTCTTTGAGTTGTGAGCATTATTAACCCCTTCACATCAGACCTTTATCAGATGCAAGATTTGCACAACTTTTCTTCCACCTCATGGGGGTCTTCTCATCCACCTGACAGTGTGTTTCTTGTACAAGTTTTTAATTCTGATGAAGTCCAACTTATATCTTTTTGGTTTTGGCGTCCTATTCAAGAGAGATCATTGCCAAGCCCAAGGCCATAAAGATTTACACTTATGTTTTCCTCTTGGAATTTTATAGTTTTAGCTTCTCGAATGTGTATATTCATGTACTTCACTGAATTTGGGAAATTGTTTCACCATTATTTTTTCAGTCCTTTTTCTGCCCCTTTCCATCTTTCAGCAGCTGCTGGGACTCCTGCAATACTCATGGTGATAATCTTGCCGGCATCCCACATGTCCCATTTCCTCTCTGCCAGGCAGCCTGGATAGTGCAGTAGTAGCCTTACCTTCAGGCTCATGAACTTTCTTCCACTTGCTCAAATCTGTTCTTGAACTCCTCTAGCATTTTTTATTATTATTTATTCATTTCACCTATTGTACTTTTCAGCTCCAGAATTTCTGTGTGGTTTCTTTATATAATTTCTACCTTTATTGTCATTCTCTGTGTGTTGACACATCATTCTCCCAATTCCTTTTAGGGTGTTATCTATGGTTTCCTTTAGGTCATTGAATATGTTTAATTTAATGTCTTTGACTAGCAATTCTAATATGTGGGCTTCCTCACGGATAATTTCTACTAAATTATTTTTCTCCTGTGAATGAGCCATATTTTCCTCTTTCTTTGTATGCTTTGTAATTTTGTGTTGTTGTTGAGAAGTTGACACTTTGAGCAGTATAATGTGGAAGTTACATTCTCCCCCTCCATAAGGATTGGTTTTCTTGCTTGTTGAGGGCTGCAGTTGTCCATGTGTAGTGACTTTTGCAAATGATTTTCTACAAGGTCTGTATTTCTTTCTTTTATAATTTTTAAAAATGGTTTTCAAAGTGTGTATTTCTCACATGTGTGGTCCCTAAAGAAATTTCTGTTCTGATGTTTCTGCAGCCAGCCTGTGACCTGACAGAGGATTTCTTAAATATCTGGATCAAAAAACAAAACAAAACCCAAAAACATTTAAATGGAATTGTATATCTCAGGCTGAAACAAAGGCACCCTCCGCACTGAGCCTTCAGGGAGCCCAAAAAAACCAAAGTGCACAACCCACGGGCCTGGCTGTCCACCCTCACTCCAGCCAGCTGCTCTTGGGACATGCGTGCTGTCCCTGTAGCCATGACAGGGATTAGGTGTGGTATCCGGTTTGTGCATACTGCTCACTCATATGCCATCAGTAACCTCTCTTTTCCTCAAGCACTCCACTGGCTGCCCTACTGATCAGCCTCCCCAGTTCCAAAATAGATATTTTGATCCTTTTTTTCTAAGTCGTGCCTGTTTTGCTGGAGGAACTATCCCTGGAGTGTCCTACTTTACCATTTTCTGTGATGTCACCCCTAAACGTTCTCTTTTCAGACAATAAGCCACACTGATTTAGGGCAATACCGGCATCAAAGAGACTATGCCACCTGCCTATCTCCTTAGAACACTCCAAAATACTCAGGCAGGCACAGGGCTGGGAGTTTGGCTTTGGACCTGCCATAGATCTAGAGTATTGGATGCCCTTTGCTCTAAACTCTGACCCAGGGGCTAGAGCATCCTCTGGTAGCAAAAATAGCTACAAGTTATTGAACAACTTGGATTGCCAAGAATCTTATCTGTATTGTCCTGTCAGATCCTCTCAATAGCCCTGTGAGGGAGGTAAATTGTTCTCTCCTTTACTGAGAGGGAAACTGAAGCTCAGAAAATAAGGGACTTGCCCACGTCCTACTGGCAGAGTCAGTCTCCAGACTTTGGGCTGGTGACCTCACACTCCTGTCTGCCCTAGCAATCTTGTGCATCTCCCACATGGGGTCCTGGGTGACCCCTTCACTCTGCCTCCCTTCTTCTGTCAACATCCAGCATGCTCTCTGTACCCTCACTCTCACTCTGCTCCTGACCCTCTCATGGCTCTGGCTTTCTGGCCTTCAGCCCTGACACTTGGTCCCAGGCCTCTAGTGCCACCTGCCCTCAGAGGCAAATGTTGTGACCACTCCCACCCCTGCCAGGTGAAGCTGAGGTCTCTGAACATATCCAGCCTGGAAGCAGCTCCAGAGGCTATTCCCTGACCCCTGTGTGTGCTTGGCCCTGAAGAAGCCCTCAATCAGGAAGACTAAACTGCCAGCACACCTGAAGTCAGACCAACCTGGGGATGGATCCCAGCTACACCACTGACAGCTGTGGGGTCTCTGAAGTCCTGTAACTGCTAAGGGGCTCAGTTGCCCCATATAAAATGACAGCCATAGGCTCACAGGTCATTTGTGATCCACATAAAGCATCTGGCACAGCAGGCAGCCTGTGGAGGCCTCCCAGTGCTCATTATCGTGACTCCAGGATGTTCTGCTGTCTCTAGGCTCATTTCCTCCTTGCTCCTGTGCCTGACATCCTGACCACACTGCATGACATCATCCTACCCCACAGCCCCTGGCCTCCCTCATACAAGGGCACAGCCAGTCTGCCCTGCAGTAAGCAAACACTTGCAACACTGTGCTGACCTCTAGGCCCCATTGCATCAGTGCAGGTGCCCAGCTAGTGCTGAGGGCCATCGGGCCCACGGTGGGTAGGGGCTGGCATATGGGGCACTCTGGCTTCCGGCCTCATTTTCTATCCCACTAGAATACGGGGTCTGGCAAGTTCCAATTTAACTGTGAACCTCCATCCTTCAGAGTCTGGGTCTTAGAGCTTCTGTGCAAAAATAGCAGATGAGGCCTAACCTTTTTTGTTTTGTGAACTTTATTTAAAAATATATCTCAGAGTGCTTGAGTGGCTCAGTCAGTTGAGCATCTGACTCTTGGTTTCAGCTTGGGTCCTGATCTCAGGATCGTGAGACAGAGCTTCATGTCAGGCTCCATGCTTAGTGGGGAGTCTGCTTGGGATTCTTTTTATCCCTTCTCTCTACTCCTCCACCTGCTTGTGTGCTCCCCCCCAAGATAAATAGATTTTTAAAATATATATATATTTCTTTATTACACACTCATTGCAGAAAAACATAGGAAATACAGATAAGAAAAAAGGAAAATAAAAGCATTCATATCTCCACCATCAAGATAATTACTCTTATCATTTCACTGTATTTCATCCCATGTGTATATTATATGAGTGTACGTCTATATGACAAAAGTGCATTATGCTGTGTTACATAACCATTTTTCCTCTGTATTAGTCATCTATTGCCATGTAAAATATTACCTCAAAACTTAGTGGCTTGAAACAACAAGCCCTTATTATCTTACACAATTTCTGTGGGTCAGGAGTTCAGGAGTGGTTCAGTGTGGGGGTTCTGGCTCGGGGTCTCGTGAAGTTGCAGCCAAGAAGCTGGCTGGAGCTGCATCTGAAGACTTGGCTGGGGCAGGTGGGTCTGCTCCCAAGGTGGCTCACTGACCTGCCTGGGAAGGTGGAGCCCAATCATTGGCAGGAGGCCTTGATTGATTCACTTAGGAATCTTCTTCTGAATAGACCCCCTCATAAGACCTGTCTGTCCTAATGCTGGCTTCTCTCTGTGTGAAGAATCCAAGAGAGAGCAAGGCAGGAGCCACCATGTTTTTGAAGTCCTTTCCTCAAAGGTCATGCTCTGCAATATCCTCTTATAGGCTAGGCCTACTCAACACAGATGGGGACCACATGGGTGGCAAATAACAGAGGTAGGGCTCACTGGAGGGTAGCCACCACATTGTCTTTAACAGTGTGTCAGGGACGTCTTTCTATGCCAACAGAGGCAGATCAATTTTATTGTTTTTAGTGACTCATAAATGTAGCATAATTTATTGGACTCATTCCCTGTACTTAGCTATATGGCTTATGTGCTGTTTTTTGATCCGGAATATCCACCACTGAACTTGTCAGAGATTTCCTAGAGATAAATTAAGAAGAAAATGAAATCATGCCTGTTGACCTGGCTTTGTGAGCAACCAAGGGATGAGAATACCCCCCTGGAACACAGGACAAGCTCTCTCAGATGTCCTGCTCTCTCTCCCCGTTAAATGGGGAGCTCACTGAGACATCCTGGCCCATTGTCAGGTGGTTCTGTGTTTTCCTTGTTTTTAAGAACCCCTAAGCAGAAACTATGTTCCTCCATCCTCTTGAAGACCACCCTTGAGATATTAAAGACTCTAAAGTATGTCCCTCATAAGCCATTTTCTCTGAGGTCCAACCTTTCCTAGACCCTCTAATTTGGGCAGGACAGACCCTCACCTGGAGCCCAGTGTTGACCCATCTAAAGAGGAAGCAGTGAGAAAGGGCTGGGCATACAGGAGGGCTGGCGTGAAGCCTGATGGTCTGGCTCTTCAGGACTGCCTAGTGTGGGGAAGTTGGGACCCCTTCCTTCCCTGCTGTTGCCACAGAATGCAGGGAGGTGGTCCTGGGAAAGGGCTCTGGGGAAGGATGCTCGCTGGTCAATGTGCAAGCTAGAGAGGGCAGCGGAAGTCCACAAACCAGAAAGGGGGCCTGTGTGCCGCCCGCCCTGGTCCACTCCAGCATCCCATAGGAGCGGGCTGGAGGATCCGGAGCCTCTTCTTGGGTGCTGTGTGCTCACACCAGGAGAGAGGCAGCTGCTGCTTAGCCTGGCTGGGCCAGAAGCCCCCCATCCAAGCTCAGGATGAGTCCCACTGCCACACACACAGAAAAAACGGTGGCTCAGAGCCAGGGGCTGGTGGGTCAGTGACCTGTCACAAGTAGATCTGGTGAAGGTGCTTTTGCTCTATTTTAGGAAAGGGATCGATCATGTCAAGGGCTTTCTTCGGGGTGACCACACTGACCGTTGATGGGAGAGCCTGGTGTTCTGTCCCTGCACCATCTGTACCCAAGCCACTTAGGAGCTACTGCTAATTTTAGCAAGGCTTGGCAGGTGCCAGCGTGTCCTGGGAGTGACACTCCTGGCGGGGGCTGGGCCGGGGGTGGGGGACACTGCACGAGGTCCAGCCCAAAACCCAAGAACGACCTCCTGATCTTTGGAGACAGGTCTTGACGATTTGCAGGTTATAAACCCTGATGAAAACAAGCATTTTTCACCTGCTGTGTGGGGGTGGCCCTGGGCTGGGGGCAGCTGCTGGGGCACCCCCCATCTTGTTCCCCTCCTTCCCCCCACCCTGCAGCACCACATATCAACCCTGTGGCCTGATTGGCCAAGGGGACACACCCACCAGGGACAGGACATGGGCACACCCTTCGGATCCTGCTGGGGGCAGGGGGGGCGGGGATCTTGTCCCAGCCTCCCCACCCAAGTGCTGCACTGGCCCCCGAGTGTAGGCAATGCAAGTGGGACCCCTCCTCAGATGAAAATCCGCCAGGGATTCCAGGGCCGCACTCTGGCCAACAGGGTCCAGGCCCTCCCAGGCCCTCCCTGTGCATGGTGAAGGGTGGCAGGGAGTGGGGGGTTCTTCACTGCTTTCCTGCCCTGGCAGGGTGGGGACCCCAGCCTGGGGAACATCAAGGACTGGGGGCAGATGGACTGGTTCTGTCCCCTCCCCAGAACATCTGGGCAGCTAATCCCCACACGGGGGTGCAGGTGGCGTGGGCACCACCCCCTGGCCTTGTCCTGCCGCCCCGGTCAGCTCTGACCCCATGCAGGCTGCCTCTGCCCTTCGGCCCCGCCTGACCTGGTGGCAGCGAGCAGAGTATTTCAGCAACTGCCGGCTGAGCGCTTTCAGTGCAGAAGCCCTGGGCGGCCTGCCGAGGGCAGCTCTTCCGCGGGGTGGCCCTCACCTGCACAGGTGGGCCTCTGTCCCCGGCTGCAGTCCAGCCCTGCACCTCCGCAGGCAGCAGTGTCTCCACCTCCCAAAACATCTACCTCTTGGCCTTTCGGAGACATGGCGACAGACGCCACAAGGAGCCAAGCCCAGACAGCCTTGAGTCTGGTAAGGACCATCCCAGAGCCAGGGAGAGTGGCCACCCCCAGCCCTCACGCACAGGGCAGTCAGGGTGCCGGAGCAGACGTCAGGGTGCTGTGGGCCCCGGGAAGGAGGCATTCGGGTGGAGAGGCAGCTGTGCCTCACGGACCCCCTCCCCGCTGCCCCTCCTGACACCCAGACTCTCCCGGGACGTCTGTGGGGACAGTGCCTTCTAGGGCACTGGCTCCTGGGGCGTGCGTGGCCAGGCTGTCCCCTGCACTCAGGCCTCGCTGAGCCTTCTGCTGCTTGGTCACTATCTCTCCTTGGCCAACACACATGGCAACATGCTGACACCAAGCTCCTGACTTCCCTACCCTGGCCCCCAGCCCCTGTTTCAGTGAGTGGAACCTCTCTGGGTGCCCAGGCATCAGTGTGCAGACATCCTGAAGGACACAGGCCTGGACAGGGTCATCAGGAGTACGAGTTGAAGCAAAGTGGGAGGAGTTAAGCTGTTTGGGTGGGGATGACAGGGCCTGGATCTGGGGGGCTCAGCTGGCAGGATACCTGCCCCCTCTATACAGCATTCATGGCTTTGGGACCTCATCCCCAGGACTCAGAGAAGAAGGCAGGGTACCTAGGAGTGCCTCTACTTGACAGATGAGGACACTGAGAAGGCCCCAAGGTGTTTCTGCCCCAGCATGGTATTGGGAGGCCAGCCTGAACGGAGCTGTGGGCCCCTGAGGACCAGGGAATGAGGTCCCTGGGCAAACACTGGAGGCCACCGTGTCGGTGCCTTAGAGGACAATGTGTGCCCTGTCATGTGTCCAGCTGCAGCCTGGCTCCTGTGCTTCTGGGACACACAGTGGGTGACCCTGGCCCAGCTGCCCACACATTCCTGGGGAAAAGGATCCCCGGTCCACCAGCCCAGCCCTGCCAGGAGCACCGGGAGAACCGGGTGGGAGAGCCCCCAAGTCAGAGAGCACTGGGCAGTGCTCCGAGCGGGGTGGGGGGCGGGCAGTCAGCTTCCCAGGGCTTCCCAGGGAGCACCTGCGTCTCCCAGGTCACTCGGGCAAGTCCTTTAGCTTGACAGACTGCGCCATGACACTCATAGGACGATTCGTAGCTGGCTCTGGGCACTGAAACTGGGCAGGAGGCAGCCCAGTGGGATGGGGAGTGGGCTCGGAGCTGGCGCCTGGGTGCAAACCCAGATCCAAACCTTCTTGCACCATGGGCTTGGGAAGGCACAGCCAGCATGTTCAGGTTCCTCATTTGTAAGAAAGAGGGCGTCCTGGGGTAATGACTCATGAAGGGGACGTTCTGGGGCAATGACTCATGATAGGGGGGAACCAGGGGTGCCCTGAGCAAGGCCTGTCACATGGGGTCTGCTCCCGGGGACGTTCCAAGGGCTCTGGGAGGCAGGCTCCCCCCCTGAGACCCGAACCCACCCATGGCCCCTGGACACATGGCTCTGAGGGTTGAGGGGGCTGCACAGGTCAGAGCCCCCTCCTCTCAGGGTTGCGTGCAGGAGACCCTGATGTGCATGAGGAGGGGGCTTGCACCCACCACAGATGTCACTCCTCACGGTGAGAGGCAAGGTCTGCTGCAGGCCAGTGTTGGCCCGTGGCCACCTAGAGTATTGGACTGCGGCCATAGAACCCCCCAGCACCCCTCCCAACCTGTACGCCCAAGGAACAGGGGTTGCCCACAGTGTGGGGACCTGGGGGTAGGTCCCCCTCAGTCCTGTGTTGTGGACAGTGCCGGACTCTGCAGAGCCTCACTTGGGCAGGGCCTGGTGTGAGGGCAGGTGACTGGGCATCACTGTCAGGGACAGGTTCCCCCCAACACACACACCTTCCCCAAGTGGATGGCCACCCCCCAACAGGGCTAGCGACAATGCAGACCTGCTTTTACAGAAATGCTGTCAAATCCAGATTTGTCTGTAAAAGTGTCTCTATTTGAATGTTGGCAGCAAATTTAAGCTTTTGAGAATGTTGTACAGGACAAGTGAGAGCCACAGCCAGATGCAGCTGTATTTACAGAATACAATCAGGTTCTAGCAAATGTCATCTCAGCCTCCCACTCCTGCCGTGCGGTGTCCCAGCAGGGACGGGAAGGCCCCGGGGTGCATGTGGGGTCTTCTTGAGTCCCGGACGTCCCAGCACCGCGTGTGCTCATTTGCTTGCAAGACCCTTTCCATAGAATGGATTCTTGGAGAGAAACTGCTAGGCTGAAATTAAATGTTGCTAGCAACTTCAGGTTATGCTTTGACCAGGTGGTCTGACCTCATGTGATTTCTGGGGTCCCACCAAAGAGTCTCTCTGGCCTGGAAGCCGGCAGAGTAGGGGTTTCACCCACCATCAGTGGAGGGATCCACGTGGGCCTGGACACAGAGGGTGAAGCCTCTGGCCCAGAGCCGCTCCCGAGTCCAGGCCACAACAAGGGGGCTGAGGCTGGACCTTCGTGGATCTGCATCAGTCCTGCTAAGAGCTTGTCATGTCCTACGGCAGGTCCCTCTAGACAGTTCTGTCTCAGGGAGGTGCCTGGCAGCCTCTCATGACTTCAGACACAGCTCCTGGGTGCTGGCCACAAGGCACGCAGGCCGCATGCACCTGCACGCACCTGTGCTCTTCTAGAAGCGGCTGCTGGCGCCTCCTCCTAGCACCCTGATGACACTGACAGAGGGGAGTGCACTGCGCTCAGCCTGGGGTGCAGCTTGTTGGCAGAAACGTGCCAGGGTTAATGCTTCCAGTCCTTGCTGACACATTTTACATTTGAAAGTTGTGGAAGACTGTCGCTGTGGGCCTCTGAGAACAGGATGAGGATTGCTCCGCTGGGATGAGGGCCTTCCTAGGGCTGTGCTCGCACTGGCGCCCAGAGCTGTAGAACGGCTTGGCAGACGTTGGCATTTGGCTAGTGCGTCGGGGCCGGGCTGCTCTGCCTCTCTTCCTGCCATTGGTGTCCACCAACAGCTTCCCCCTTCAGCCTTGTCTCCACTTTGTCACAGGACCGCTGCTGTGGCGCCGGCCATCACACTCCTACACAGCTGTGTCACAGTTACAGGGACACTGACCTTCCCAGGAAGGGAAGGAAAGGAAGGTCCTGCTAAAATCAGACCTCCCTTTCCCTGTCATTGGCCAGGATGGGGCCAATGCATAAGCATGGGATGGGGCCACATGCCCAGTACGAAACCAGATCACTGGCAAAAGGGCACAGGATGGAGATTCCTGGGTGGCTCAGTGGTTGAGCATCTGCCTTCAGCCCAGGGTGTGATCCTGGAGACCCAGGATCGAGTCCCACATCGGGTACCCTGCTTAGAGCCTGCTTCTCCCTCTGCCTGTGTCTCTGCCTCTCTCTCTGTGTCTCTCACGAATAAATAAATAAAATCTGTGGGAGAAAAGGCGGAGCACGGGTTAGCCGTGCTTGGCTCAGCCTGGTCAGAGGCTGTACCCTGGGCTGGGGGAGCTGCCGTGTGGAACGTGCTCCGTTTGTACACACAGGCCCATTCATTCCCTCTGCATTAATTTAGATGGAGAATAGCCAGGTCTTTGTGACCATCATGCCAGGTGCCCACTGACTGCCCAACAGCCTTGTCTCACCCACTTTCCTAATTAGTGCCTCCCTCCTCCCCATATGCACCTGAGCTACAAAGGGGGAGCTGCCACCTGCACCCCCCAGCATGCCTCGGCCACTGCATTTGGGGGCTGCTCTTGGAACTCTGCTGCTCTAACTTTTCAACTGGTCCTAACTGGTCATTTGAGATGAGGGGTCATCTTGGGCCCAGGCCAGAGGGCAAAGGACACTCCCGGTGTGTGCAGGGAGGGCCTGACTTGGCTGCCACAGGCCCCCAGCCCACCCAGCTTCCCCCCACCCCGTGCAGGCAGAGCAGATCCTGGCGGACTTCCAGATGCAGGAGGCGGACTTGAAGAAGGTGATGCGGCGGATGCAGAGGGAGATGGCGCGGGGCCTGCGGCTGGAGACCCACGAGGAGGCCAGCGTGAAGATGCTGCCCACCTACGTGCGCTCCACCCCAGAAGGCTCAGGTACCGCGTCCCTGGGCCCCAGCAGGGAAGGCCAGCCTAGGTCCTTGCAGCCATGGGCTGGTTCTCACCCGAGCTCCGTGCCGGCCCCGCCCTGGCATCTTCACCGCCTTGGGGAAACTGGCTTTGTGCATCTTGCAATAGGAAATTTGTTCTCAGGCTCAGCCCAACCCTGACCCTGCGCTGTTTCACTAGGTCTTTCCTTGGAACCTGGGCTTGCAGTGGCTTCAGTCCAAGGCAGCGGCTGCCCACTGAGCTCCCCAGTTCACCTTTGACCTCTTCCACAGTTGACTCTGGGGTCCCCTGGTACCTGGGGTCAGCAGCCCCCTGTCCAGCTCCTCTGATCCCCCCACTCCGTCCTCTCCTCCTCTTCCTGATCTTGGGGTCCTGCTGGGCAGCACCCCGAGGCTAATGCACTTCTCACTGTGTCTGCAGAAGTCGGGGACTTCCTCTCCCTGGACCTGGGCGGCACCAACTTCAGGGTGATGCTGGTCAAGGTGGGGGAGGGCGAGGAGGGGCAGTGGAGTGTGAAAACCAAGCACGAGATGTATTCCATCCCTGAAGATGCCATGACTGGTACTGCTGAGATGGTGAGCAGCTGGGGCTAGGGGGCTGGGGGCTGGGGATCTGGGCTGGGCCCACGGGCCGGGGGCTGGGGGCCCGGGGACCGTGGGGCAGGATCAGCTCTGCCCAGGATCATGGCACTCACTAGTCCTGGCAGGAGGGCCCACCTTTCTCCCAGGGGCAGGGGCACCTGTAGACAGGAGAGCCAGCCAGCCTCAGAGGGCCCAGGGAGGTAGCTGAGAGGCCTAAGTGGATGGTGCCAGGCATGGCCCCTGCAGGTCACATCCTTGCCCAGTGTCCCAGAGGCATCAGATGGGTGACAGGGCAGCTGAGGGAACAAGCTGGTGCAGTCAGCACACAGCACTCTGCCTCTTTCCTATGTGTCACCCCCTCGCCTTCCAACAGCAGGGACACCTTGTGGGGTGGCTGCAGTTGTAATGTCTGCCCAGGCGGGAATGCTACCCATTGGTGGGGAGGACTGGAGAGGCTACAGAAGGATGATGAGCCCTCAGGGGAGGCGGGCAGAGGCAGAGCCATCCTGAGGGCCAGGGTTTCGAGGCAGGAGTCCCATGGCAGCCTCGTCCTCACCACACCTCTGCATGCTATAGGGGTAAATCAAGGTGGCAGGGATGGCATGGGCACCTCACAGGGCCCCAGCACCAGTGGGGACCTTGGTCCATCCGCAGAGCACTCGACAATACCCAGTTTTGTGGACGGGCCCACGCAGCAGGATGGAGGCTGGTCCTCGGCAGGGCCAGGGGTGGGGCAGCCGGGCTCCTGGAGGCAGCAAAGCACAGAAATCAGAGTCATGAGCACGGCTGAACCTCTGTCCAAAGTTTGTGGCTGGACGTCCAGTGGGAGGGACCTGTCCTGGTGTTGCCCTGTGCCAGGGGCTGCAGCATTTGGGAGAGGGGCGCTGAGGCCGATGGCCTGCTGGCGCTGTGTCTTCCAGCTCTTTGACTACATCTCCGAGTGCATCTCCGATTTCCTGGACAAGCATCAGATGAAGCACAAGAAGCTGCCCTTGGGGTTCACCTTCTCCTTTCCTGTGAGGCATGAAGACATCGACAAGGTGGGGCCAGGTGGGGGGTGGACACGCACCCCAGAGACAGGCACCCCAGACACTCCCCGTGGGGAAAGAGCCTTGGATTCAACCTGTGGCCCTGTCACTCACCTTTTGTGAGACTCTGGGGAATGAGATACGGCTGATTCGGTGTGCCTGAAGCCCCTGCTGCCCTGCGGGGCTGGCAGGACTGTCACCCTGTCGCAGGTCAGGGGGCAGGCTGCGCGAGCTGCCCACGGATGGAAGAGGGTGCTGGGGCTCAAAGGCAGGCAGCCGGACGCCAGCATAGCCACGTGATACTGGGCCACCCTTACGGGAAGCAGGAGTGTGCAGGGGCCAGGGCTCCACCTGCCAGTCACCCCCGACACATGTGCATGATACATGATGCGTACATGCAGAATCCAACTGTGCCTGCACATACATGCACACACAAGTCAGTCATACATATACATGTACACATATCAGCCCTACATGTGTATACAGTGCACACGCAGACACACGCATCAACCCTACATGCTTGTGTGTGTGTAATACATACACGTGTGCATCATCTACATGGATACACATCAGTTATACACATGTATGCACACGTATAAATCACACACATCTACACATGTACATACATACAAAACACACATCTCAGAGAGAGCCAGCTCAGTGCTCCCTGGTTCTCCAAGCCCTGGGCCCCAAGCGTATGAAGGGCAGGGGCAGGCCGGCCACCCTGGGGCATGGGAAGACCATTCAGGAGGGGGTGACAGAACTTTTGCTTATCCTTGTCCACTCGGGCGTGCTGCAGGGGACCTCACCCTGACTCTGGGCCGATGCCTCTAGGCCTTTACGTTAGGACCACTGTTAGTGGGCTAGAAGCCAGCCCCGCAGAAGTATGAAGATTCATAAAGAACCGTCTCCAACACGTCTCAAAGTTGTGGTCTGCTGAGCAGGAGGGCTTCCAGCTGCCCCAGTATTCCTCTGCAACCACAAGCCCTCCTCTTCCCTCAGGGCATCCTCCTCAATTGGACCAAGGGCTTCAAAGCATCAGGAGCAGAGGGGAACAACATCGTGGGGCTCCTCCGTGACGCCATCAAACGCAGAGGGGTGAGGTGGCCCCCGTGCCCGCCTTGGGAACCCCCCGCCCCACTGGCCAGGGAGCCAGGTCACTGGCTGGAGGGGCCCAGAGCACCCAGGCCGAGACCCAAGCCCCGTCACTGCTGCCTCCTTGCCTCCTGGCAGGACTTTGAAATGGACGTGGTAGCAATGGTGAACGACACGGTGGCCACGATGATCTCTTGCTACTATGAAGACCGCCGGTGTGAGGTTGGCATGATTGTGGGTAAGGATTCATGCCCTGCTCTATCCAGGGGCCTCTGCCTGCCTCTGTCTTCAGTCCTGAGGAGTAAGGGCTGAAAGTGCTGGGTCACTGGTGGTCAGAGCAGAGCCCCTATGCCAGGCGTGAACCCCACAGGTGATAGGGTGTGAGGTGGTCTTGGGAGATGCCGCCGGGGTGTCCTGAATGCAGCTGGTATGTCCCAGCACTCACAGGTCCCTGCATCAGATGGCACACTGGCCCATCAGGATTTATTTATCTATTTTTAAAGATTTTATTTATTTATTCATGAGACACACAGAGAGAGGCAGAGACACAGGCAGAGGGAGAAGCAGGCTCCCTGCAGGGAGCCTGATGGGGACTTGATCCCAGAACCCCAGGATCACGATCTGAGCCAAAGGCAGACTCTCAATCACTGAACCACCCAGGCACCCTCCACCAGGATTTAATTAAATTCCCTCATCTGGTAAATTGACCAAATGGGACACATTTGTCCAAGTGGAAGAGGATAAGCATGGGTGCGGTCACCCCCTCCTAGGCAGTCATCCTGTACCCCAGAGCGGCTGGCCCATCCCTGCCCAAAGGGAAGACCTGTATCAGGAAAGGAGTGTCACTGGCCCCAGTGGCCGTCAGGCCTTTCCCAGAAGCTCCTGAGGATCAGGAATGTTTCCTGAGCATCGCTCCTGTGTGGCCAGTGATCTCTGTGCACACGGGCACACAAGTATCTATCTGCAGTCTTGGGGCTGTGGCTTCCCAGAAAGTCAGTGGCAAAGTTGTTTGCTCCGCTAGGCCCATCAGAGCCATCCTGAGGGTTTGTCTGTGCTCTCACAAACCCAATTCCAACGGCACCTACACGCCCTCAGCTGCTACCTGACCTCACCTCAGCCCTCCTCTTGTTTCTCCCATCTCTTCCTTCTAGTCTTGACTTTCAGATGGAAAGCTGTCTCTGAGTCCACCGCCTAACCAGGAGCTGCAGGAGCCTGATCTCCTGCCTGTCCCCTGCAGAGCTGCCTGGGGCAGCTGAGTCTGGGCACTGTTCCCCAAGATGTCCTGTCCTAGTGCCTAAGCTCTGCAGCCCCTGCCTCAGCCACAGCTCTGCTGGAGCAGAGATGGCAGGGGGTGGCCTGTGGTCACGGCTGCGCTGCAAACACTCTGCTCAGTGCTTAAAAACATGTTTCTGATAATGACCAAGATCCAAAAACTGGGAGGAGGCACATCAAGGTCTGGATTTTTTTCAACAACAAAAAAATTGGAAGGACCTGCATCACTGGCCCCATTCCTACTGGGCAGGTCACTGCCAGCATTTAAGTGGACGTCCCCAATGGCTTTAAGGGCATGCTGCCCACACAGGCTCAGAAACCATTTCGAAATTTAAAAATTTATCAGCAAAGGACACCACGTTTTCACTTTGCGAGGGACGCTGCAAATTACCAATTCCATAGCCAACACCGCCTGCAGTAAGCTCTGTGCTGCGGCCAGGGACCCAGGCAGTGCCTTATCTCTGGGTGCCCCCCAAACCCCACCCAGGACAGGGAGGCTCAAGCACACGTATGTAAAGTGCCAAAAAGCAAGGATGTGCATAAATACGATAAAGCCATAACATCCCGTGCACATCTCTAGCTGGCAAAGCACTTGGACACATTTCACTCCGTCCTCCCAGGGCCCCAGGTAATAGGAGCAGAAGGTGTTCCCATCTCCTACTGGGGCTGAGGAAGAGCCCAGAGAGGTGGGCTCATCCGTGCCAGGTCACACAGCAAACCCAGATCTCTTGGCGCCTGGGGGAGCCGCCTGTCCACGCGGCCAGGTCAGCAGCGAGCCGGGGCCAGCAGTGGTGGGTGTGGGAGGAAGGAGGCTGGGGAGCTAGGGCCACGGGGTTTCCTGCAGGAGTGCGGGCGGAGAGATGCAGGAGGGGCTCCGCAGGAGGGGCTCCGGAGAGGGGTTTCTGCCCCGGGAGGTGGTGGAGCCTGACCTGGCCCTCCCCACAGGCACAGGCTGTAACGCCTGCTACATGGAGGAGATGCAGAACGTGGAGCTGGTGGAAGGGGACGAGGGCCGCATGTGCGTCAACACCGAGTGGGGCGCCTTCGGAGACTCGGGCGAGCTGGACGAGTTCCTGCTGGAGTACGACCGCGTGGTGGACGAGAACTCCCTGAACCCCGGCCAGCAGCTGTAAGGGCCGCCCCGCTGCACCCCCCCCCCCCCCCCCCCGCCCCGGCACTGCTCTGGCAAGCGGACCGTGGGCCTGTTTGCAAACAGCGGGGGCGGGGGGGGGGGGGGAGAGCAGACCCACAATCCTTTTGCAAACTGGCTCCTCCTCCTCGCGTCCTCGCGGCCCCGCGCCCCCTGGGAACCGGAACGGTGAGAGGCAGGAAGGTTTCGTCCCCAAAGAGAGGGTCTGTGGGCAGAGGAGCGGGATTACCCCCTCCCGGCAGGTGACACGGCCGTGGGCGGTCGCAGTGCGCTCAGCGCAGGGTCGGATGAGGAAGGTCTCAGACGGGACAGGGCCCAGAGCACTCCTCATCCTAAACCCCTGGCTGCTAAATGAGGGAACGGAAACCGCCAGGTGTGCAAGCGGGGTGTGCGAGGGCCTCACCTGGCCTCCCTGTGGCCGCGTGTGGGGGCCTCCTGGGGGCGGCCGAGGCCCTGACCCCGCCGCCCTCCGCGCAGTTATGAGAAGATCATCGGCGGCAAATACATGGGCGAGCTGGTGCGGCTCGTGCTGCTAAAGCTCGTGGACGAAAACCTGCTCTTCCGTGGGGAGGCCTCGGAGCAGCTGCGCACGCGCGGAGCCTTCGAGACACGCTTCGTGTCGCAGGTGGAGAGGTGCGCGGGGCGCGCGGGGCGCGGGGCGGGGCCGGCGGGGCGGGGCGGGGCCAGGGGCTGGGGCGGGCGCGGGGAGCGGGAGCCGGAGCGAGGCGGGGTGGGGGCGGGGATGGAGGGGGGGGGGCGGGGGGGGGCGGCCCGCAGCGCAGCCGCCGCCCGGCCGTCCACGCGTGTCCCTTCCGTGGCACCCCGCCGCCGCGGACATCGTCTCATTTCGTCCACGCGACGGCCCCGAGGCGCGCCCGTGTCGCCCACGTTAGAGCGGAGACCCCGGGCGTAGAGGCGCGAAGGCCCGCTCACTGCTGGTGCCTGGCGGAATCGGACGCGCTCCCCTCCGGAGCCCGAGCCCCAAGCGCTTTGCCTGGGTGAGGTGGGCACGGGGAGGGGAAGAGCCGCCGCCGCGGGGTCGGGCTGGCCCGGGGCCGGCGACCCTCCAGCGACGCCCTGCCCCCGGCCGCCCCGCCCCGCAGCGACTCGGGCGACCGAAAGCAGATCTACAACATCCTGAGCACGCTGGGGCTGAGGCCCTCGGCCACCGACTGCGACATCGTGCGCCGCGCCTGCGAGAGCGTGTCCACGCGCGCCGCGCACATGTGCGCCGCGGGGCTGGCGGGCGTCATCAACCGCATGCGCGAGAGCCGCAGCGAGGACGTGATGCGCATCACCGTGGGCGTGGACGGCTCCGTGTACAAGCTGCATCCCAGGTGAGGCCGCGCCGCCGCGCTGTCGGTCGTGTCTCCCGGGGCCCTGCAGGCGGACCGGAGTGGAAACTAGCCCCCCCTTCCGTGGGCCCCACCACCCCCACCCCCCCTCCCCACCATCCCCACCCCACACCACCACCACCACCACCACCCCCCACCCCCGGGCCTCCAGACAGGGAGGGGGGAGGGCCCACCTGCTGTAGCAGCTCTGGAGGGGGGCCCGAGGTGAGGCGGTCTGCGATCGCAGCCCCGTTCCCCCTGCCCAGCTTCAAGGAGAGGTTCCATGCCAGCGTGCGCAGGCTG
This sequence comes from Canis lupus familiaris, assembly GCF_011100685.1. NCBI lineage: Eukaryota > Metazoa > Chordata > Mammalia > Carnivora > Canidae > Canis > Canis lupus. The sequence continues at coordinate 14,391,649 of NC_049237.1, forward strand.
ACGCCCAGCTGCGAGATCACCTTCATCGAGTCGGAGGAGGGCAGTGGCAGGGGCGCAGCCCTGATCTCCGCAGTGGCCTGCAAGAAGGCCTGCATGCTGGGCCAGTGAGCCCGGAGGCCACCAGGCCAGGAGGAGGCAGTGACTGGCTGGACTTGGGCTCCAGGGGATTCGCCCCCCACAGGTGCCCACAGCCTGGTCCAGTGAAGAGGTCGCTCTCTGTAAGGACCCTGAACGCCTCCCATTCCCACTGCCACCCCACAAGATAGGGACGGGCCCACAGGGGATTTGGAGGGCCCTGGGCAGGCCTCTTCCCTCAGAGGCACTTGATGGGACAGACCAGGGCCCTAACTGGGTTGGGGGCTGAGGTGAGCTGGCACAGACACCCCCAGAGTCCCTCACCCGTCTTGCTGGAACCGAGGACCCAGAAGGGACTTGCTCACTCGGGACTTGGCTGCGTTTCTGCACTGCCTGCCCTTTGGAGCCTTTGGCCTGACTCTGCCTCGCCTGGGCCCTGCGCTGGACCCTGCTGTGGCCTGGGAACCCCTGGGGAGGCAGCCCTGCTGACCTGGCCAGACGTGGACCGGGGCTCCTCAGGGGGCCAGGGGCTGCCTGGCACCCAGGCCTGGCTGTTTTCTTGCCTGGTGGGGGGGTGGAGAATGGGAGAGGACCCGCTCCCCAGTGGAGACGGCTGGTACCCCGAGGCCTGCATTTGGAGGCCTCCTTGCTCCCCTGCCACTGACTCTGAGTGGTTTGTGGTTCTGGGATGGAAGCTCCCAGGTGGTGCAAGACACAGAGCCCCCAGAACCCCTGCCCAGAGGAGCCCATGAGGAGGAGAACCCCACCCCCAACCCCAGGCAGTCCTGGGAGCACCCTCCATGGGGGAGTCCTCAGCTCCCACAGGGCTGGCCTAGAAAGACATCACACAGCACTCAGCACCCAGGGGACCGCCCAGGCCTCCCTCTTCTCCCCAGACCTCCATGTGCCACACCCCCCCCTCTCATGCCCAGCCTGGGACTGTGTGGTTTTTTAATTAAAAGTCTCAAAAGTTGAGAATGTGGCCTTGACCAGTGTCCTTTGATCTGTGTGCATACGGGCCGGGGGACCGAGTGGAGATGTGGTCACATGCACGTGGACACCCGTGGAACTTGCCCAGCCCTCCCTGCCGGCTGTGGTGGGAGTGTGAAGTGCCGTAGGCGGTAGGAGTAGAGGTGGGGTGTCCTGGGTCAGGGGCAGTCAGCCGCCGCTGGCCTTGCCCAGGCCCTGCTGGCCATGTGTGGGATGTGCAGGCAGATCTCGGAGAGCCTCCGCCCCTGGGGAGCGGTGGAGGGCAGGGTGAGAGGAACCACCCAGCCCATCTGGAATGACTGTAATTCCCTTCAGCACTTCACCCAGAGCCGTGGCTTCCAGCAGTCACGTCCCTCTTGAGATGTGCCCTTGTTCTCTCACGTGTCTCATGTCTCAGGTGGGATTGCGTGGGATCTTCAGTTTTCTAGAATCTCAGTTGTGCCTGAGAACATTATGCCGGCATGTGGCCACTCCTCGTGGCTCCTGTGGGTGCTCACCCAGTGGATCCCGTCTGGATGTCAGCTACTTCCTAGTTGTTCTTCACCTTACAGTCCAGAGGATCCTGTTGATTTTTTCAGTCCTCTTTGTGGGCAGGTTATATATTTTATGAATTTCATTTCAGGAGAGTAAGGAGATGGTATAAAACCCTGTTACATAGAAGGGGCATTGGGTCCTGCCCTGGCAGTTGGCCCCTCTGTGTTCCTCCCCCCAGGGGCCGGCAGAGGGAGGCTGGGCAGCCAGTGGCCCATCACGTTTATTCTCCAAGGCCCCCAGCCCTTCTCTGCTCCACAGAGCAGAGGGTACGTGACCCCTGACTCTACAGCTGAGCCTCACAGGAAGGGCTCATGGCCACTCATGGGGACCCAAGGGGATGCTTGGGATCCAGGTAGTGCACTGGACTCCAGAAGCAGCACCCAAAGGTACTGTTGTGGCCACGGCCAGTGCCCATGGGTCTGGGGTGTAGGGGAGGAACCAGATGCCACCATCTTCACCCAAATCTCTGGGAATCCCTGGTGGTCTCTGGACAGAGACCATCCCCAGACCACCCACTGCCCTTGCCAAGCCCAGGAGAGGCCCACCAGCCCTCCCAAGCTGTCCTCCCGGGATGGGACATGTTCTGGGCTGGACCTGTGGGCAGCAGGGGAGACTTCTCATTCGGGGTGGGGGGGGTACCTCAGTGGGCACCCAGAATGGCAAGAGCTGTGAGCCTGTGAGCTCTGCCCTTGTTGCTGCTGGATGGGTGGATGCCCGGATGTTACACATCAGGGGTCTAAAGGTCACCAGGAATGTGGCTGGAATCTGCCTGGGGCCCTGTCTTCCCCCAGCCCCTGCAAGGCTGCCAAGTTTGGGCCTGTCCTCTCCTCCTGTCCTTATTTGGCTCCCCAGGTGATAAGGCTGAAACACAAAAGGGGCTGAGGGCCCCATGCAGCCACCCAGCCAGCCGCCAGGAGAGAGGATGGTGAGTTCGAGTGGGGAAGCCAGAGTGGGGAAGCCAGAGGCCACACACTCCCAGGCGCAGTCCTCGGGGCTGGGGCGAGTGAGTGACTTCTGGGCTGGCCTTGGGCCTGGAGAGGGGGTCTCCAGAGATGGGAGGAGGGCCCTGGCCTAGGCTCTCCTGGGAATGCTCCAGGAGCGTGCCCGGGAACTGGGGTCTTTGGGGGGCCGGGGAGAGGACATCTCCCCACCTGCAGTGTTGCAGGCCAGCAGGAAGGCGGGGACCCGGGGCAAGGCTGCAGCCACCAAGCAGGCCCAGCGAGGCTCCTCCAACGTGTTTTCCATGTTCGAGCAAGCGCAGATCCAGGAGTTCAAGGAAGTGAGTGCCCCACTGCCAGGGGCCCAGGGCGCTCCCTGCCCACCCCACCCCCTGCAGCACCCCGTCTTTCTGTAGTCAGTGGTCCTGGCCCCTTGTTCCTTCCACCAGCCAGGACCCCTGCCCGCCTCTGGCCTTCCCTGGGCAGGGTGGGGCGGGGAGGGGGCTGTTCCCACATGGTGACTGTGTCCCCACCTCGCAGGCCTTCAGCTGCATCGACCAGAACCGTGATGGCATCATTTGCAAGTCAGACCTGCGGGAGACCTACTCCCAGCTGGGTGAGCCCGCTGAGAGGGCCCAGGCCCCCTCTGCCAGGCAGTGCTTCTGCCCCTTCCCTGCTCACACCTCCCTCCCCCTGGGTCTCCTCGTCCCCCACACCCCCCAGACTCCGCTGGTCACCGCACCTCCTCCCAGGCCAGAGCTGCTGGACTCTCCACTCGCTGTGACTGGGAAGGAGGGGAGGCTGCTGGGACCCTGTGTCCACCTCATGCCCCCCACCCCCACCCCCCGCCAGGGAAGGTGAGCATCCCAGAAGAGGAGCTAGATGCCATGCTGCAGGAGGGGAAGGGTCCCATCAACTTCACTGTCTTCCTCACGCTCTTCGGGGAGAAGCTCAATGGTGAGCCTGGGCCAGGTTGGATCTCCCAGCCTGGAACCTGCCCCAACCCCTCCTAAACCCCAGCCAGACCTCAAGGGGTTGCTACCTCAAGGGGTTGCAACCCCACCCAGAGCATGTGGAGGTCTCCCCTGCACCCCAGGCCCATGGGCGCTGGTCGCCTCAAGTCCTGACTCACTCCCAAATCCCAGTCTCCTGGGCGGCCTGTCCACAGGGATGGCTGCTCCTGGCCTCTCTGAGCCCCGAGGGACACTTGGTGTCTGGGAACACCCTCCCACTTCTTCTGGGACGGGAAGGGCTCCCCTGCACCCTGGGGTCCTCCTGGGTGGGGCCGGGGAGGCTGGGGGCCCGGGTGCTCACCTGGCTTCCTCGGCTCCCAGGGACGGACCCGGAGGAAGCCATCCTGAGTGCCTTCCGCATGTTTGACCCCAGCGGCAAGGGTGTGGTGAACAAGGATGAGTAAGTGTGAGCTGCGGCCCAGGAGGCCCGGTGAGAGTGGCTGCCTGTGTTTGGGGCCTCTCTACTCTTTGGGGGCAGGCACTGGGCCATGGGAGCCTTCATCTCGGCCGTCGGGCCACCCCTGCTCTCCCCAGGTTCAAGCAGCTTCTCCTGACCCAGGCTGACAAGTTCTCTCCGGCGGAGGTGAGGACTCCCAGCTCCTTCAGGGGGGTCGTGCCCCGCAGGGCACTGGGGCAGCCTCGCTGACCCGGCACCCCTGTGGGCTGCATGCAGGAGCCCCAGAGCAGCCAGGACGTGCAGCCAGAAGGGAGGAGGCTGTGGGGGCTGGGCAAGCAGAGAGCAGACCCAGCTGTGCCCCCTACCCTTCCTCCTCCACCCCAGTTCCCTTACCGCCCAGAGTCAGCAGAAACACATGGAGTCTGGGTTTAGAGTTTGGAGCTGGGGGCAGAGGGCAGGGTGAGAGGCCACAGCTGTGGCCACCCCAGGCTCCCAGGCCGGGCTCCCTCTTACTGGTGCCCCCCGCCCCAGGTGGAGCAGATGTTTGCCCTGACGCCCATGGACCTGGCAGGGGACATAGACTACAAGTCTCTGTGCTACATCATCACCCACGGGGATGAGAAAGAGGAGTGACGTTGGCACAGCTGGGACTTGGGCCCGCCCTCGGGGACACAATAAATGCCGTTTCCGAACCTGACCTGCGGTGTGGCCTGTCTGTGACCGCTGGGGTCGGGGACCCAGGCCCCCAGCCCCCTCACTCAGTCCACCCCATACTGTTCCACGACCATGAGCCACCGTATGCCCAGTTTACAGATGAGACACGAGGGCCACACCTCTAGGGGAGGGACTGGTGGGCCTTTGCAGGGCGTCCACCAGGCCGAAACCAACCATGTGCTGGGCTTGTGCTCAGCATCCTGGGGCCACTCAGCAAATGTTCTGCCCAGGGCCCCACTGGTGGGCAGTCCCTAGGCCCTCCAGTGGGCCTTCTGGCACAGGTGTGCATGTGTGTGTGTGTGCGTGCGCCTGCGGGTGAGCCTGCATGTGGCTATGTGTGCATGCGTGTGAGCCTGCGTGCCAGTGCATACTTGTGCATGCGTGTGATCCCACATGTGCTTGCATACGTGTGCGAGCCTGCATGTGTGTGTGCATGCGTGCCAAGTGTGTGCTGGGCCGTGTGTGGAAGACACTGAGGAACCCATTTAAAAACACAAACTTACTTCACTTTGGAAATGCAAGCAAGTTGCCAAGACCCACCTTGGGGGGGACCAGAGCACAGACTCCAGAGAAAGGAACTGGCCTCAGGTTTCTGGAGGGGTAAATGGCTGGGGTGGGGGTGGGGTTTTCTGGAAACGGTTGTGGTGTCCCATCCCCCCCTTCAGAAACCAGCAGCTGGAGGGGGGACATCCCTTCATCTTGGGAGCTGGAGGGCAGCAGGGGAGGAGGGAGAGGCTTGCCCCCTCCCCCTCCCCGCCCCAGGAGCCTGGCTGCAGCCCCCCAGCTGGGAGGCGGCAAGGGATGGGAGCTGAATACATCCCTGAAGGCAAAGCCAGAGGAAAGGCATTTTCGCCTGGAGAGGTGTTCAGGTTTTATTTTTATTTGGGACTTGGCAATTTTAATTACGATGTTGAGACGTGAGATGTAAAGTTACGGCACTTTCTCTTATTACACGTGATCACGAGAACTGGGGAACAGCCTGAGCCTTCACATGGCCCTGCTGAGTGAGGAACCTGTAGGGTGGGGGGAGGACCCCGCCAGCAGGCCGTGGGACTCTCAGTCTCACACAGGAGTTCTGCTGGTTCCACAGACTGATTTCAAAAACTAAGGGGTAATTTCATAATTGAAGCAGTCTAAAAAAAAAAAATAAAAAAAAAAAATAATTGAAGCAGTCTGCAGAGAAAAGTGAAAAATGCAGCAGATCAGAGATGACAGGTGTCATCAAAAAGGCAAAAAGGCGCAGAGCCTCTGGGGCTGGGCCTGGGGGCTGTCAGCGCTGGGGAGAGGGGCCAGGGTGCCGTCCTTACACCTGCGAGCACAACCGACCCCTTCTCTCCAGAGGAAGCCAGCTGCGCACCTGCTGGAATCCTTCCTGGCCGGCCCCTTGCCCCCAACACACAGGGTGGGACTAGAGGGCCACTTAACGCACGATTTTCCCAAATACAGGACGGTGCTACACTGCCTCTTTTTTACCTTTTTTTTTTTTTAATTAAGATTTTATCTATTCATGAGACACAGAGAGAAAGGCAGAGACACAGGCAGAGGGAGGAGCAGGGTCATGCGGGGGGCCGGACGCAGGACTCGATCCTGGGACCCAGGGTCACACCTGAGCCAAAGGCAGACGCTCAACCGCTGAGCCACCCCAGGTGCCCCCCCAACCCTTTGCTTAGAGCATTCTCTTTAGAAACCTGGCAGTTCTTTCCCTTCCTCTTTGTGTGTCCATCTTTTCGAAAGCTACAGAAGCCTCGTGCGTGGCGGGTGGGCGGTTTCCGATGCTATCCTGAGATCCCATCAGCCCCCCAACCCGGAGCCCACCCCACCCCCGCTCCCCTGCCACCCGAGCTGGCTCGGTGGCCCTGGCGCATATGTGCTTCCTTGAACATGAACACCGCTGTTTAAGTTAAGGATGGTGCATGAGGGATGTGCGGTCCCCGGCAGCTTCGGGGGCCCGAACTAGTCCGAGGTGTCTGAGCTGACGCCGTTCCCTCAGCCCCGTCACCCAGCCTGCAGCTGGGACCCTCCCCACCGCAGGCTGACAGCGGGAATGTCGCAATTTGCATGGGAGGGTCTGAGAGACACTCCGAGTTTGTAGGGGAACCTAACGAGTTTGAGGCCTAGTTAATCACGGGTCTAGGGAATCCCTGGGTGGCTCAGCGGTTTGGTGCCTGCCTTCGGCCCAGGGTGTGATCCTGGAGACCCGGATCGAGTCCCACATCAGGCTCCCTGCATGGAGCCTGCTTCTCCCTCTGCCTCTCTCTCTCTCTCTCTCTCTCTCCCTCGTGTATTTCATGAACAAATAAATAAAATCTTAAAAAAAAAAAATCACGGGGCTAGGGCAGCCCGGGGGGCTCAGTGGTTTAGTGCCACTTTCGGCCCAGGCATGATCCTGGAGTCCTGGGATCGAGTCCCACGTCGGGCTCCCTGCATGGAGCCTGCTTCTCCCTCTGCCTGGGTCTCTGCCTCTCTATGTGTGTCTCTCATAAATAAATAAATAAAATATTAAAAAAAAAAACGGGTCTAAAAACGTGGGCATCTTCATTGCACCGAGCCTTCTAGACTCTCCTGGCCCACAGGTGGGGGTGTGGACGTGCACAGGCCTGGCCCCCGCCTCTGTCCCTCTGCACATGACTGGTCCTGAAGAAACCCTGCTCTGGGACTCGGTTTCCTCCTCTGTGCAGGAGGCTGGATTGGCACCAAGCACACCCCAGGCACAAGCTTTGTGAGTCTTAGGCCCCAGAGGAAAGTCTACTCTTCTCAGGCTCACCTGCTGCTGGGTGTGACCTGGTCAGGACCTGCAACACGTGGCACTTTTGTCTTCAAGACAAAGACTTGGGGACACCCGGGTGGCTCGGCGGTTGAGCATCTGCCTTAGGCCCAGGGCGTGATCCTGGAGACCCAGGATCGAGTCCCGCGTCCGGCTCCCTGCATGGACCCTGCTTCTCCCTCTGCCTGTGTCTCTGCCTCTCTCTCTCTCTCTCTCTCTCTCTCTCTGTCTCTCATGAATAAATAGATAAATCTTAAAAAAAAAAAAAAAAGACAAAGATATGTGCCTTCTTCCACCGGCCTCCCTGGGACACGGCTGGCTGTGTGACCGTTCAAAGGCAACACGAGGAGAAATTGGCTTGTGTGTGACTAAAGCCCTGTTATTTGGAGTCTCTTGTGCTTGCAGCAGAGCCCACCTCTAACCGGTAGGGTCTGACCATCATCCCCACCTCACAGATAAACTGAGGCACTGCTTATCGGAAGCTGCAGAGCCAGGAGGCAGCCAAGCCGGGTCTGAACCTGCTCTGTGCAGACAGAGCCCAGAGTGGATCATGTGTAAGGCTGTCAGTCTGGGTCCTCAAGCCAGGAAGTCCTCACGTACCCAGGGGCTGAGAATGAAGAATCTGAATGACACCCGCCGCACGCTGGCAGTGCTGTCGTCTGAGGTCAGCTGGAGTGAGTCCCCAGGACACTAGCTCTGTTCAGACCACAGGCGTTTCCCCAGGACAGGTGCCACTCCAACACTTGATTCACCCTTTTATCCAGATGTGCAGATGGAGGGACGTGTGGATGGACTGGGGGATGGGCTGGTGCCCCAGACAGTCTCGGGGTGCTGTCTGCTGAGATGCCCCAACAATTTCCTGGCATAAAGGGAGGAGGGCCAAGGGCAGAGAAAAGGAGCTGGTGTCGAGGGCCTCGAGGTGGCAGGTCCCCTGGAAGCCACGTGAGGGAAGGTGTCAGCACGTCAAGTGTCTGCAGAGCTGCTGCTGTCAGAGGTGCCTGTTTCCCTGTCAGGGAACCCGGGCCGGCTGGGCACCTGTTGGGCTCCAGCAGCCTGGTGGCGCTGCCCTTGCTTCTGGGAAGCCAGAGGTCACCACACTGAGACGAGGCCCAGGGGGAAACCTCGTGTGACAGACGCACAGCCCTCAACCTCCCCCCGGGGCTGGCCGCTTGGGACAGGGCCTGCTGGGCCCGCAGCCTGGGCAGGAGACGGCCAGCTGCCGGCCACCGTGAGAAACGAGAGACCGTTGTTGCTTTAAGTCAGGAAGACACGGGGCAGAAAACGGGTGGTGCGTCAGCTTGTGCCGGGTCCTGCTGCAGACGGACTAGCATGACTGAACGCCACGAGGTATCAACCAAGAGTCCAGGTGCTTCCATTCATTTAGACCTTGGGCTTCAGGAACCGAGGCCAGCTCCAAGCAGCCCACCACTCGCAGACACCCAGCCCCGCGTGGGTGCTGGTTACAGACAGTAAGTGGCCAGCGTCCCTGATGGAGGGCACAGACCAGAGGCGGCTGAGCCCGAAGGTGCCAGAGCAGCCCCGAAGCCTGCGGGGTCATGGCTCTGGCCTCCCTGGCTTCCGGCCCCAACACAGGTGCCACCTCCGGCGGGTTCCTGCCCAGGCGGCCCGGCTTCCGACGTGCGCACCTCCAGCACACGGCTGGCACGCAGCAGGGGCGGGGATGTCCGGGGCACGAAGGCGCTAATGTCACGAGCCTCCGGACTTCTGGAAGCGGAGGCCCGCAGGTCCACAGACCAGCTGTGCCAGGTGGCTGTCCTGCTGTCGCCCTGGGCCCTGCCCCCGGGGTGGCAGCGCCAAGGAGGAGGAGAAGGAGACACCCACATCTGCTCCTCCTCCACCCTTCAGGGCCAGCTGGTGACCTCCCGCCCACTGTCCTCCCCATCTGTGGACCGTCCCCGCGGGGACAATGTGCAGAGCCACCGAAATGGAACTCTGTCGCCCTGGCTGCCCTGCTCTGCGTCAGCGACACCGCCACCATCCCGCTCCCCAGAACTGCCAGACCCCCCAAGGCACCCTGCCCCGCCGCCCCCTCCCGGGCTGGCCCGTCTGGATCACCCCGAGTTCCTGCCTGCCTTCACCCACGGCCCCCCGTGCCTCAGGCCACAGTGACTGGACTGGGAGGCCATTGCCCCCAGAGGGACACGACCTCCTCCCAATCCTCCATCTCAACGGGCTCAGGGAAAACATGTCCAGGCCAGGAGGGAACCTGCCCTTGCTGCCACCAGAGCTGCCACCTGCTGCCCGCCCCCTGCTGTAAGCGGCCCCTCAGAGCAGCTACAGCTCAAGCAGGTTCCCTTTGAGAGATGCCCACTCCTTCCTCCCTCTGCCCTACTCACTGGGCTGGGACCTCTTAAAAAAGTTATCGGGCCAGAATTTCTTTCTTTCCAAAGGGGAAAATAATCATAGACGTTGACAGCAGCGATCAACGTACCCAACCAGGGTCATGACATCTTTTATTTGCGGTCTCCAACGGGACCCTAGCTGAGCCTGGGGACACCTATCATTTATTCCTATCCGATCAGCGACCACCCTCTTTCTGGGGCAAAATCCCCAACGGATATTGGTAAAACCCACAGCACACCTCCCAACAAGATTCCAATAGATCCTTCACAACCCCTCCCTAGAATTACTCAACAGCCTATAAATAATTTATTTTTATTTATGATAGTCACAGAGAGAGAGAGGGAGAGAGACAGAGACACAGGCAGAGGGAGAAGCAGGCTCCATGCACTGGGAGCCCGACGTGGGACTCAATCCCGGGTCTCCAGGACTCGCGCCCTGGGCCAAAGGCAGGCGCAAAACCCCTGCGCCACCCAGGGATCCCTCAACAGCCTATAAATAAAGAAGCCCTGAGGGCGTCAAGCGCATGATAGAGAAGCCTCAGGGCCTTGCGATCCACCACCACCCCGCCCCCGCACTCATGCCTGTAGCACCCCAATCTCACCTGTGAGGAAGCCACGGGCTGGGGATCTCCGAGCAGCAGTAGTAACACCATCACCCCTCAGGACCCTGTTGTTCCTAATCCCCGCATGCTGCTGACACCTGTTCCCACTGACTGCAAATAGTTCCCAGTAATTGACCTGTGGCTGCCTTCCTAGTGTTCCGGCCCATAAGGGCAGCCAGAATCTTTCCACCTTCACCTGGAACAACAGCAGCACATCAGGCAGTCACACCCAGCGTGACACACGGGGTCCTTCTCACTCGTCACAAACCTCAAAAGCTGATGAGGATGGCACACTGTTCTCTGCAGGCTCGACTCTTCCAGAACGCGGAGACGATCTGCTCTTCTGCTCCCTTCTCACACCTCCTCCCAGTAAGAGCATCCCCCACCCCTCCACCAAAACTTTTGGCCTTAAAGAGACATAAAGCCTCCAAAGAAAAAGTATAGTTTGCTCACATTGTTTTGAAGCCTAGAGCATCTGACCTCAAAACCAGGACTGCACAGCTGCTTGATGCTGATGGATCACCTTTTGAATCCCTGGGACAACGGCCAGAAAGCGCCTCTAACCATGCAGGAAGGATCTGCGGATGCTCTTACGTAGAGGATGAAAATGGCAAATGTGGTGCTGAATCTGCCCCTACGACTCCATCCCGAAGTCACGGAGGCAGCACCATTGGCTACTTCAGCCTGCTGTTGTTACCTGGGCTTGTGCCTTAGCTTAGGAGAAAGGTCTGGTGGCTGGTATGCCTCTGAGCGGCTCAGGACTTCAAACGTTGTGGAAAACACCTGCAATGGGATAAAATTAAAAATGGGCTCTGATGGGGGCGCCTGGTGGCCTAGCCGGTTAGGCCTCTGACTACTGATCTCACCTCAGGTTTTGATCTCAGGGTCGTGAGCTCAAGCCCTGCAATGGGGGGTTTAAAAACAAAAAGGCTTAACAGAAGGGCTTCTGTGTCCAAAGCTTATCAGACACCACACTTCCACCAGCTTCTCTGGCTGCCACGAAGGTTCCCGGCGTTCCAGACTCGACTCCCCGGAGGCCGAAGCAAACAACCCCATTGACACTTCTGCCAAAAACACGGCTCTCAAGCCAAACCTCTGTCGTGGTCCAAATAGACATTCTCCCAAATGATAATTTGGAAAAACTGACAAGCGATGCCTTACAACTGGTCCCAGAAGAGGAAAAACAAATTGGAAATCTAATAATTTTGGGATCCAGAGAACTCCGGTTTAGACCAAATAACAAACTAACCCAACTAGAAACTCTCAAATTCCCATTACTTACCACTGTACATGCATTAAACCACTGGCCTCCTGACAAAGTGGAAGCATTCATGAACCAACATTGATGGGAAAACAGAGTAAAGCCCACGACTGCCTCCCTCGTTCGTCACACCTTCCAAAGTATAAATGCAGAGGGGCCGGTTCATACAAATGGACTTCACACAGCTTTCCCATCTCATGGATTTAAACATGGTTTAGTCATGTTCCCTTTGCTCTCTCACTGGACCAAAGCTTGCTCTGGTAGACAGGCCAACTCCTCTTCTGTGGTTAAAATTCTGTTAGAAAAAATTATCCCCTGCCTAGGGAACCCTCTCACACTTTCGGGGTATCAGGGAGCCCACTTTACCAGTCAGGTGCTTCAAGACATCTGCACAGCCTGACTGGCTTTCTAATACCTCCATCGTGCACCATGCTCCATCCTCGGGGTTAATAAAATGCAGTAACAGCACTGTTTGGAATCAACTGGCAAAATTCGTAAAGAATTCCAAATACCTTGGCTCCACCCCCTTGGGAGCACACAGATTCTCACACTTTGAGGCAGTCCCAGGACGTACAGTACCCTTGATCCCTGGCTCCTCTGACCACCGGCTGATAAAAAGGGAGATCCCTCTCCCCAGTGTTCCCAAGGGAGAGTGACCTGAAGCATCACACACCTTGCAATCTGGAGATTTTGTTTGTTGGAAGAGACATCTCCAGAAAGACTCTTCAACCTCCCTGGAAAAACCCCTTATCAGGATCTGCTCACCAACCTTGTGCGGACACACTCCAGAGCGTAGACTCTTGGACTCGCATGATGCATCTGAAAGCAGCAAACCCCGACTGGCACTGTGCACCGTCTGGTGACCTGAGAGCACAGAATTCCTGGAATTGACGTGGATGAGATCTGACAAGACACTTGCCCAAGATGTTGGACAGGCCCATGTACCTTTACTCACTGTCATGTCTTCTCTCTCTTTCGTGGAAAGGAGGAAACCTCTTCTATGATTATGGCCTCTTGGAAACAGGCCTATCATCATCCTGAAACAATTATTTTTTCTCTTGCCTTTTCTGAAAAGTTAGAAGGCTCAGGATTCACAAGAGTTTCTTTCATCTGAACTATTATTAATGGACTCATACATGTTTTCAATAGTAGTCTGTAAAGTTGTAAATTCAGAGATCGTAAATTTACGAATATGGTTCCAAAGAGTTCTTTTGAGATAGTGATACTGTTTTAAAGCAACTTTGAAGTTTTCAGCTGTTTTACAAAAAGCTTATCAGCTGCTGCTTCATGTTTATACCCGCACCATATGTTCCCAAGGGTGCCTGCTTAGTACTCCTGTTGTGCTCTTGCAATACCCACTGTCCTGCTGCCATGGTCAACCCAGTGTGGAGTCAACCCCAACCTCGCGGGGAGGAGTCTGAGTCAGAGTAAATGCCAGTAAATATTTCGGTGGGTTACTTTCAGACCTGGAGTTCCGGTTTACAACCATCATACAATTTGGAATGATAGTGTTACTTCTCCTGCTTTGTATAATTAAGTTTTGTATTTCGTTGCCTGTCAAACTTTTAAAAAATGATGTACCTGGGAACCTGGGTGGCTCAGTCGGTTAAGTGGCCAACTCTTAATCTCAGCTCAGGTCTTGATCTCAGGGTTGTAAGTTCAGGTCCTACATTGGACTCCACACTGGGTGTGGAGCATACTTTAAAAAAAAAAAAAAAGATCTACCGGTTAAGGTGATGTTGGCTCTATGCTTCAGGATGATCTCCACACTTAGGACCTTAAGCTCCCAGTTTACTCCAGTGGACTTTTGGTTTACAAGGCCCCTCCCCAATTCCTTTTCCTCTATGGAAGAACTGCCTTGTTCTCTGGACTCACACATGGTTTTGCTGTAGCTTGCCTGTCCTGAATTGCCATTCTGTTATTCCCAAATAAACTCATGTTTGCTGGTAAAATAACGGAGTTTTATTTCTAAAGTTAAAAGCAACAAGAGAAAAATGACTGATTACTTACAAGGGAAACCCAGTAATGTTATCAGCTGACATTCTAGTACACAAAGAAAACCACCAACCAAGAATCCTATGCCCAGCAAAAGAATTTGTTGAAAACAGACCTATTTTAAAAGAAATATTAAAGGGAGTTATTTAGGCTAAAAGCAAACGACCCAGACAGTAAATTGAACCCATATAAACAAAGAACAGGGGCACCTGGGTGGTTCAGTGGTTGAGTGTCTGCCTTTGGCTTGGGTTGTGATCCCAGGGTCCTGAGATCCAGTCCTGCATTGGGTTCCCCGCATGGAGCTTGCTTGCTTCTCTCTCTGCCTGTGTCTCTGCCTCCCTCTGTGTGTCTCTCATGAATAAATAAATAAAATCTTAAAAAAAAGAACAAAGAACAATGGTCATGATAACTATATAATTATAAAAGACACTACAAATATAGGATTTTCTCTTTCTTCTATTGACTGATTTTAAGAGAAATTTTTGGGCTCAGTTGATCAAGCATCCAACTTTTTTTTTTCATTTATTTGTTTACTTATTTATTTATTAATAATAAATTTATTTTTTATTGGTGTTCAATTTGCCAACATACAGAATAACACCCAGTGCTCATCCCGTCAAGTGACCCCCTCAGTGCCCGTCACCCATTCACCCCCACCCCCCGCCCTCCTCCCCATCCACCACCCCTAGTTCGTTTCCCAGAGTTAGGAGTCTTTATGTTCTGTTTCCCTTTCTGATATTTCCCACACATTTCTTCTCCCTTCCCTTATATTCCCTTTCACTATTATTTATATTCCCCAAATGAATGAGAACATATAATGTTTGTCCTTCTCCGATTGACTTATTTCACTCAGCATAATACCCTCCAGTTCCATCCGCGTTGAAGCAAATGGTGGGTATTTGCCGTTTTAATGGCTGAGTAATATTCCATTGTATACATAAACCACATCTTCTTTATCCATTCATCTTTCGATGGACACCGAGGCTCCTTCCACAGTTTGGCTATTGTGGACATTGCTGCTAGAAACATCGGGGTGCAGGTGTCCCGGCGTTTCATTGCATCTGTATCTTTGGGGTAAATCCCCAACAGTGCAATTGCTGGGTCGTAGGGCAGGTCTATTTTTAACTCTTTGAGGAACCTCCACAGTTTTCCAGAGTGGCTGCACCAGTTCACATTCCCACCAACAATGTAAGAGGGTTCCCTTTTCTCCGCATCCTCTCCAACATTTGTGGTTTCCTGCCTTGTTAATGTTCCCCATTTTCACTGGTGTGAGGTGGTATCTCATTGTGGTTTTGATTTGTATTTCCCTGATGGCAGGTGATGCAGAGCATTTTCTCATGTGCTTGTTGGCCGTGTCTATGTCTTCCTCTGTGACATTTCTGTTCATGTCTTTTGCCCATTTCATGATTGGATTGTTTGTTTCTTTGGTGTTGAGTTTAGTAAGTTCTTTATAGATCTTGGAAACTAGCCCTTTATCTGATACGTCATTTGTAAATATCTTCTCCCATTCTGTAGGTTGTCTTTTAGTTTTGTTGACTGTATCCTTTGCTGTGCAAAAGCTTCTTGATGAAGTCCCAATAGTTCATTTTTGCTTTTGTTTCTTTTGCCTTCCTGGATGTATCTTGCAAGAAGTTGCTGTGGCCAAGTTCAAGAAGGGTGTTGCCTGTGTTCTCCTCTAGGATTTTGATGGAATCTTGTCTCACATTTAGATCTTTCATCCACTTTGAGTTTATCTTTGTGTATGGTGCAAGAGAGTGGTCTAGTTTCATTCTTCTGCATGTGGCTGTCCAATTTTCCCAGCACCATTTATTGAAGAGACTGTCTTTCTTCCAGTGGATAGTCTTTCCTCCTTTATCGAATATTAGTTGGCCATAAACTTCAGGGTCCACTTCTGGATTCTCTATTCTGTTCCACTGATCTATGTGTCTGTTTTTGTGCCAGTACCACACTGTCTTGATGACCATTCTTCTGCATGGGATGTCCAATGTTCCCAGCACCATTTATTGAAGAGACTGTCTTTCTTCCAGTGGATAGTCTTTCCTCCTTTATCGAATATTAGTTGACCATAAAGTTGAGGGTCCACTTCTGGATTCTCTATTCTGTCCCATTGATCTATGTGTCTGTTTTTGTGCCAGTACCACACTGTCTTGATGACCACAGCTTTGTAGTACAACCTGAAATCTGGCATTGTGATGCCCCCAGATATGGTTTTCTTTTTTAAAATTCCCCTGGCTATTTGGGGTCTTTTCTGATTCCACACAAATCTTAAAATAATTTGTTCTAACTCTCTGAAGAAAGTTCATGGTATTTTGATAGGGATTGCATTAAACGTGTAAATTGCCCTGGGTCACATTGACATTTTCACAATATTAATTCTGCCAATCCATGAGCATGGAATATTTTTCCATCTCTTTGTGTCTTCCTTAATTTCTTTCAGAAGTGTTCTATAGTTTTTAAGGTATAGATCCTTTACCTCTTTGGTTAGGTTTATTCCTAGGTATCTTATGCTTTTGGGTGCAATTGTAAATGGGATTGCCTCCTTAATTTCTCTTTCTTCAGTCTCATTGTTAGTGTATAGAAATGCCACTGATTTCTGGGCATTGATTTTGTATCCTGCCACGCTACCAAATTGCTGTATGAGTTCTAGCAATCTTGGGTTGGAGGCTTTTGGGTTTTCTATGTAGAGTATAACGTCATCAGCAAAGAGGGAGAGTTTGACTTCTTCTTTGCCAATTTGAATGCCTTTAATGTCTTTTTGTTGTCTGATTGCTGAGGATAGGACTTCCAGTACTATGTTGAATAGCAGTGGTGAGAGTGGACATCCCTGTCTTGTTCCTGATCTTAGGGGAAAGGCTCCCAGTGCTTCCCCATTGAGAATGCTATTTGCTGTGGGCTTTTCGTAGATGGCTTTTAAGATGTTGAGGAATGTTCCCTCTATCCCTACACTCTGAAGAGTTTTGATCAGGAATGGAAGCATCCAACTTTTGATTTCAGTTCACATCATGACCTCAGGGTCATGAGATCGAACCCTGTGTCAAACTCTGTACTCAGCATGGAGTCAGCTTGAGCTTCTCCCTCTCCCTCTGCCCTTCCCCCCACCCGTGCTCTCTAAAATAAAAAATAAATTTAAAAAAACTAATTTTAAGAAAAAATAAAATAAAAAATAATTAAAAAAAACTAATTTTAAGAAAACCTTGTAAAATAAGACATATATAATGTATTATTAGGCCTATAACATAGAGAAATATATGTGCAATATATTTGCCAACAAGAATACAAAGGATGTGAGGTGGGTGGAATCAGAGATGTAAAGGGATGCGTGGTAGTGTAGTAATATAATGATGTGTCATTGGATTTGTAATATAATATAATATAATATAACATAATATAATATAATATAATATAATATAATATAATATAATATAATATAATATAAAACAGTAGGCCAAAAGTGAATAGAACCATGTGAGTAATGTTCCTAAAGATTATTGGAATTAAACTAGTATAAATCTGAATGTGACTCTGCCAGTTAAGATGGATAAGTAAACCCTAGAGCAACCACTAAAAAACCTCCTCGGGTCACCTGGGTGGCTCAGTGGTTGAGAATCTGCCTTTGGCTCAGGGTGTGATCCCGGAGCCCCATGATCAAGTCCCAAATCAGGCTCCCTGCATGGAGCCTACTTCTCCTGTCTCTGCCTCTCTCTGTCTATCATGAATAAGTAAATAAAATATTTTTTAAAAAATAGTAAATTGTCAATAGAGTATAAGTCATATATTTAAAAAAATCTAAAAAACTCCAGGTGCATTTCCATAAACAATCTGAAAATGAAACTTTAAAAATCCAGGACGCCTGGGTGGCTCAGCGGTTGAGTGTCTGCCTTTGGCTCAGGGTGTGATCCTGGAGACCCGGGATCGAGTCCCACATCAGGCTCCCTGCATAGAGTCGGCTTCTCCCTCTGGCTGTGTCTCTGCCTCTCTCTGTGTCTCTCATGAATAAATACATAATTTTTTTAAAAAATCTATTTACATAGCATCAAAAAGAATAAAATACCCAGGAATTAGCATAACCGAGAATGTGAAACACTTGTACACTGAAAACTAAAATATATTGCTGAAAACAACTAAAGAGAGGCTTTCTCAGCCTCAGTGCCAGCTTCTTGAAAACCTCCACGCCATAAGAGCCAAGTGGAAGAAGCAGCAAACGCTCAGTCTGAGAAGAAGAAAGAGGTGGCCGAGGTCCAAGGAAACCGTAGCTTGTGCACCCATGGAAGCCACAGGAGCAGAAACAAGGAAAGCCAAGGCCAGGGATGCTGGTACCAATCACTGGGCTGCATGCCTACTTTCTAGAGCTTGCTTCAATGAATCTAGAACATCCATCACCAACTGATTGGAATGACCACCTTTGAGAGACCCACCTTGGTCATACTAAAACAGTCCCTTTTGGTCCTTTGCCCTGGGCCTGTGACTTTCAGGACTAATTCTGTTTTCATTTTGCAGGAATGGGAAAATCCTTCCTACAATTCACGTGGAATCTCAAGGGACCCCAAATAGCCAAAGCAATCTTAAAAAAGAACAAAGCGGGAGGATTCATGCTTTCTGGGTTTCAAAATCTCAGCAAAGTTGCAATAATCAAAACAGTATGAAATGGCATAAAGGCAGACATACAGGCCAGTGAAACAATGAGCCCAGAAATAAACCTTTGCATGTGTGGTCAAACAGTTTTTGATAAGGATGCCAAGACTAGTCAATGAAAAAAGTACAGCCTCTCCAACATATGATGTTGGGAAAACTGGATTTCTACATGCAAAAGCCAGAACCCTTTACCTAAGGTGTTCTGGAACCCTTACCTAAAGCCATATACAAAAATTAATCCAACATGGATTGAAGACCTAAACCTAAGACCTATAAAACTCTGAAAAGAGGGGATCCCTGGGTGGCGCAGCGGTTTGGTGCCTGCCTTTGGCCTGGGGCGTGATCCTGGAGACCCGGGATCGAACCCCACGTCGGGCTCCCGGTGCATGGAGCCTGCTTCTCCCTCTGCCTATGTCTCTGCTTCTCTCTCTCTCTCTCTCTCTCTCTCTCTCTCTCTCTGTGTGTGACTATCATAAATAAATAAAAAATAAAAAAAAAAAAATAAAAAAACTCTGAAAAGAAACCATAGGGGGAAAACTTCATGACATCGGATTTGGCAGCGACTTCTTGGATATGATATCGAAGGCACAGCAGACAAAAGAAAGAACAGAGCATGACTGGACTTCATCAAAATGAAAACTGTGAGCAAAAGGCAACCTATGGGATGGCAGAAAATATCTGCAAATTACATATCTGATAAGGGATTAATATCTGGGATATATAAAGCACTCCTAAAATTAAAACACACACACACACACACACACACAAGACCATTAAAATACGGTCACAGGGGATTCCCGGGTGGCTCAGCGGTTTAGCGTCCGCCTTCGGCCCAGGGCGTGACCCCGGGGTCCCGGGATGAGTCCCACGTCGGGCTCCCTGCATGAAGCCTGCTTCTCCCTCTGCCTGTGTCTCTGCCTCTCTCTGTGTGTCTCATGAATAAATAAATAAAACCTTAAAAAAAATCCTTTATAAAACAAAACAAAGCACACAGTGCATGGTTGCTCTAGTGTGGACGCCCGGAGCGGCCCATGCACAGAGGAAGGGAAGGGTGCACAGGTGCACAGCCTCAGTGAGGGAGGGAAGGGGCCCAGGCTCGGCGGTGGCTGAAGTGGGGCGTCTAATGCCCTATCGGTTTCCCCCGAAGAGCAGCCCCTTGGCGAGCATCCCGGGTCGCGGGAGGGCCTGCCCCGCAGCGCGCACGCACGCGGCGCCGGCTGTCCGCCCACACGCACCCACTGCGAGGAGCCCGCCGCACGTACGCCGCCGCGAGCCCTTCCCTCGATCCACATTGTGGAACAGTTTCGGTTTCACGCGGAACGTGTCCAATCGGGTGGGCCCTTCGCGCAGCACACAGCGCCCCGCACCCCCACCCCCGCCGGGGCCAGGCCTCCCGCGCGCTGCGCACGTCACGCCCCCCGTCGTCGTGGAGACCAAGCCCGGCACCGGAAGCGGCGCGCCGGCAATGACGCGGCTGCGACTGCGAGCGAGCGGGGCAGCGCGGTGCGGACGGTGAGAGAGACCCGAGTGCGGGCCGAGGCGCAGCCCGTCCGCTTCCCTAACACGAACCCTAACCCTAAGCGCTCCTCCGCCGCGCGGGATCGCAGTCCCGGCCCGGCCTCCGCGGGCGGACAGAAGGCACTGGTCTCCGACAGTCGGGCGCGCGGGTCCCGCGTAGGCCGGGAAAGCCGGGGCGCGCGCGGTTGGGAGGCGAGGCGGGAGGCGGGGCGCGGAGGTGGCGATGGGCGGGGTGGGCGGGGCGGACAGCTCGGCGATTGGCAGGCGGTGGCGATGGGCTGGGCGGGGCGCGCGGATTGGCGGGGCGCGGGGGTGGGCGGGGCAGGGCGGGAGGTGGCGATGGGCGGGGCGCGCGGATTGGCGGGGCGCGGGGGTGGGCGGGGCAGGGCGGGAGGTGGCGATGGGCGGGGCGCGCGGATTGGCGGGCGCGGGGGTGGGCGGGGCAGGGCGGGAGGCGGCGATGGGCGGGGCGCGCGGATTGGCGGGAGGCGGCGGGCGGCGGGGCGTCTGAGGTCCCAAGTCCCGGGGCCCGCGTGGTGACGGCGGTGGGCTGGGCGGACGGGGCCGGCGGGGCTCCTAGTTGGGGTTTGGCTGGACCAGCCCAGAGCCGCGCGGCCGTGCCGACGAGGTACACGGAGGAGGGACGGTGAGCGCGCCCTGCACCCGGAGCCCGGGTCCCCGTGCGCGAAGGCAGGCCGTGCACGCACGCTATGTGGTTCGTGGGCGCCACCGCGGCCGTGGAAGGGGAGTGGGAGCCAGCGACGGTGCACCTGCGGGCAGGCTCTCAGCCCTTCCTGGGACTTGGGGTTCGAGTCCCTGAGATGCGGAGCCTTGGAGCAGAGGACAGACGGGTGTCTGTTTTATTTTTATTTAAAATAGGCTTATTATTTCCTGGTAGCTTATGTAAGAGTAAGAAGAGTAGGGCTGTCCTGAGTGTGTGCGAGGGGGCAGGGGCGGAGGGGCAGGGGCGGGGGGCGGGGGGGCAGGGGCGGCCAGCCAGAGATGTGAGGCAGGCAACAGATGCTCCAGGCGAGAGAGGCATCATCTGGCTTTCCTTGTCTCCCTGTTTGGATGAGGCGTCCGAGCTGAAGCCCTGGTGCCCAGCACGGTTAATGTGCTGTCCTGGGCCACGTGTGGTGTGGGCTGCAGTGGGGATGCAGGGGGGAAGCCAGGGGGTGCGCAGGGTTGCAGGGATCCGTCTGTGTTTTCACAGGGATCTGGACACCTCAAGCACGGTCATGTTTTCTGAGCAGGCTGCCCAGAGGGCCCACACACTACTGTCCCCACCATCAGCCAGCAATGCCACCTTTGCCCGCGTGCCTGTATCCACGTACACCAACTCCTCTCAGTCCTTCAGGCTGGGAGAACGCAGCTTCAGCCGGCAGTACGCCCACATTTATGCCACCCGTCTCCTCCAGATGAGGCCCTTCCTGGTGAGCCGGGCCCAGCAGCACTGGGGTAAGTGACGTGTTCCGGGAAGTGCTTCCTCCCCAGCTGCCCAGAGGGCCCTGAGCTTTCCCTAGAAGCCTTGGGAGAGTCAGCCTCTTCGAGCCTTCACTTCTTGTTCGTAACAAATCCTTGTTACGA
Source organism: Canis lupus familiaris (assembly GCF_011100685.1). NCBI lineage: Eukaryota > Metazoa > Chordata > Mammalia > Carnivora > Canidae > Canis > Canis lupus. The sequence continues at coordinate 14,413,032 of NC_049237.1, forward strand.
GGATTAAATGAAGGAATTGGTGGTTTTCAAGGGAGGCTAGGTGAGCTGAGGCTTAGTTCTGGCAGGAACAGTGATCGTGTCATTGCTGTAGGGATGTCCTGTGTGCTGGCGATGTGCTTGTGTGCGCACACGTGGCCAGCCAGTATGTCAGCATGCAGACCAGGAACCGGGCCCTGGGGGCCAAGGTCCACAAACACCTGCGTCCCCCCGGGGGGGCTCCCTGAGTGCTCACTATGTCTTCTGCTGCCCCTCCGGGCCCTCCGTCCTGGTCGGGCACGAATCTCCCCTCCCTTGGGCTCCTCTGTCTTTCCTAACCCAGGGGCCTGGGCAGGGTGACGTCTTCTTTCTCCACCTCCTTCGTCCTCCACCTCTCCTCTCACATGATTCCCCCCGGGGGAACAGGACGCGTGCCTTCACCTTTCTGGGGCCGCGTTCCCCGTCTCACTGTGGATCCAAGTGGCTCTCCGTGCCAAGTTCAGTTCATCTGAAATGTTTATGGGGAGAACCGTGTTACCCCTCCACATCTGTTGGTCCCAGCCTTGGCCTCCCCGGCTCCAGGTCCGGTCGCGACTGTGGGGAGCAGTGGTGCTCAGGCCCATCCCACACCAGCGACAGACTCGACCCTGGTTTATTACAGGCCGTGAAGACAGCCAGACCTCAGGTATGTTAGGGACGTTTTCTCTTATCTCTGCAGAAGGGATGGTGCTGTTCACGTGTTCTCTGCCACGTAATGAGGGTCTCTTTCCTGTGGCTCCCTATGGCCTTCCTCACTTTTCTTGAAGTCCTTGGGGACCTTCCCCAGGCCCGTGTCACTGTTCTGGTGCAGGTTTCTCTTCCAGCCCCACCGCTGCTGACAACTGCCTGGTGACAGGCCCCCGGTCCCCTTTGGCCCTCACAGACAGTCAGGAGCTCACACAGTGGCCCGTGATGAGTGGAGCTTTGGCTGGATGATGGCCAGCGGCCAACTGTAGGCCTGCCAGCCTGGTGTGGGTGCCGGCTTCCCCACATGACCAGGGACTTCAGCCTGTCTGGGACTCGTTTCTCTCTCTCTCTCTCTCTCTCTCTCTCTCTCTCTCTCTCTCTCTCCCCCTGAACACACCAAGCTCTTTCTTCCTATTGATACTCCCTTCCCCTGGCATGCTCTTCCTCCGTCTTCCCTCATGACCTCCAGTGTCATGGGTTTCAAGAGGCCACAATAGCCACCGGGGCTTTCTCATTACCTTCCGCCTTGGCTCCTTTGTGTCTGCAGCACCTGTCACAGTGGCTGATCCCTCGCTGACTGCTGTCGTCTCTCCCTCTTGGGGTTGTAAGCTTGGTGAGGGTGAGGACAGGCTGTGCTGTCCACTCTGATTCTGGTGCCCGGCCCGGTGCCCACATGCTGTCCAGCCAGACAGAGGTCCTGCCCTCCACACAGGGATGCGTGGTTCTCCCCGGTGCTTGAACGGGCACCTTCCATCCCAGCTGTGCAACTTTGGGTGCGTCCCTTAGCCTCTCAGTGCCTCTGTTGCCTCAAGCACACGGTGAGCAGTAAGGCCTACTCTGGCGTGTTGGCAGGCGTGGGTAGGTTCCAGGGACAGGGCTCAGTGCTGCCCCCAGGGGCTGAGTGAGGGCTCAGCAGACAGGCTTTGGGTCTGTTTCTGTGGCATTGGCATATCTTTCTGCTGCTGGCGCCTCCTTATCTTGTTTGGAATGACTAGCCTCCACTTCCCAGGGTGTAGATCTGTGGAATGTTCTTGGTTATTCTGGGCAGAAGGGGCTCATGCTAAGGGCAGCTGGGCTTAGGAAGGGGCCAGTCCTGCTGCTGCATTATCCCTTCTGCTTCAGGCAGACTTTACTCCAGGCCCAGCGTCTTGACGGACAAACCCACCAGCCTTCCTCTTGCCTGCCTGGGGGAGCCCTGCACATCGTGCCTCTCTAAAGCTTTCAGGGGAAGGCTGGACTGAGACTGGGCATGCTTCTAAGAACTCACGATATAACTTAGGGATAAGTGACGTAATACTCTGTATAAGGTCCCTAGTTGGTCTCTGCTATCACAGACAACCCAGCAGCTTGAACCACAGAAATCTATTCTGCGTCCGTTCTGGAGACCGGAGCTCTGAATCCAGGTGCTGGCAGGGCCACTCCCTCCACAGGCTGTCCGGGGGACCTCTTCCTCGGCTCTTCTAGTTTCTGGTGGCTGCCCGCTTTCCTGCATGTCTGCCTATCTTACGAGGACATGGGACACGGGGGCCCAGCCACATCCCTTTGTCCTGGGGTCGAGTCTGTTAGTGTCGGGGGTGTCCTTGCACCTCCAGAGGCTGGGCCGCAGGCTGCAGTGCTGGGTGAGGCTGTTACGGCGCCCCGAGGAGGGCCAGGAGGGCTGCCGGGTCTCTGAGCATGTGTCTGTCACACCCAGGTGATGGAATCCAAATAAAGAAGCTATGTGAGCTGCAGCCTGGGGAGAAATGCTGTGTGGTGGGGACCCTCTTCAAGGCCATGCCACTTCAGCCATCCATCCTCCGGGAGATCAGCGAAGAGGTGAGGCTGGCCAGCTCCTGCAGGGGGCACCAGGAGGGCCACCTGTAGTGGACACAGAGATCAGGGCTGGGCCTCTGCCCCCTGGGGTGTGGGATGCAGTGACATCTCACCTATGTGGTTTGGGAGCCTCCGGCCCCAACACCACCCCCATCTCTGAATTCCAGCACAACCTGCTGCCGCAGCCTCCTCGGAGCAAGTACATCCATCCCGACGACCAGCTGGTCTTGGAAGATGAACTACAGCGCATTAAGCTGGAAGGCAGCATTGACGCGTCAAAGCTGGTCACAGGTGGGGCAGTGGGCTGTGCCTGTGGTGCTACTGCATTCCTGCCTCCCTAGAATGATGGCTGTAGGGGCAGGCAGTGTGTGAGGCTCCAGAAGGGGGTCAGTGGTTCCAGCCTCCACCCAGAGGCAGTAACCCCAGGAAGCAGGTGCTCAGGCCCAAGTCTTCAGTGAGAGTTTTCCCACATGGCAGAAGGAAACTGGCTGGCTTTGCCCCTGAGTGCCTGAAGGAGGGGGTAGCCTCTTGGGCTTCCCTCCTGGAGCCTGACACCGCTGCCCCCTAGGGACAGTGCTGGCTGTGCTTGGCTCTGTGAGAGACAGCGGGAAGTTCCTGGTGGAGGACCATTGCTTTGCAGAGCTTGCTCCTCAGAAGCCCGCACCCACCCTGGACACAGACAGGTGACGAGCAGGCGCTCAGGGGCCTGGCCAGTGGTCCAGGGGAATCACATGTGCTGGGCTCCGTGTCCCCAGCTCACCTGTGACCGTGGCAGAGCCTGCAAGGGGCCGGGCGGCGGGGTCACCTGCTCTCGGCACCCAGGAGGACCCTGACTTCTCCCACAGGTTTGTGCTGCTGGTGTCTGGCCTGGGCCTGGGCGGAGGCGGGGGTGAGAGCCTGCTGGGCACCCAGCTGCTGGTGGACGTGGTGACAGGGCAGCTGGGGGACGAGGGAGAGCAGTGTAGCGCCGCCCATGTGTCCCGGGTCATCCTCGCCGGGAACCTCCTGAGCCACAATACCCAGAGCAGAGATTCCATCAACAAGGTACAGCCCCACCCGTGGGGGCCTTGAGACGGGGCCCACCCATTCAAGCCCCTGCTTCTCCAGGGAGAGTTGGGGTGCAGGGGTCTCGCGTGTCTCTTGGCAGGGGCCCTACAATGATTCAGGCCCTGCTTTCTGAGGGCGGGGGGGCCCGTGGCACAGAACTCTTTCTGTCCCCTAGCTGTGGGGTCTTGCTCTGCTCTCCGCTGCCCAGGCAGAGCTCTGAGTGTCTCTTTGATCTGAACCTCTCTTGGGGCCTGACAGCCTATGGACTTCTATCCCCAGGCCAAGTACTTAACCAAGAAAACCCAGGCAGCCAGCGTGGAGGCGGTCAAAATGTTGGATGAGATCCTCCTGCAACTGAGTGTGAGCGAGCCAGCGGCTGGCCAGTGATGAGATTGGAGCCTCTGAGGCTGGGGTCGGGCACCGGAAGGCGGGCTGGGGGAGCAGAAGGGGTGATCCCCAGGGGCTGTGTATGGAGGGCGCTGGGCCCTGCAAGCTCCCCTGCCCCTGTGCCCCCAGGCATCGGTACCCGTGGACGTGATGCCAGGCGAATTTGACCCAACCAACTACACACTCCCTCAGCAGCCCCTGCACCCCTGCATGTTCCCACTGGCCACTGCCTATTCCACCCTCCAGCTGGTCACCAATCCCTACCAAGCCACCATCGATGGAGTCAGGTAGCCACCTGCAGCCACACCCCAGTCTGACCCCTGGCACTGTGCCTCCGTGGCACTGGGAGGGAGGCTTTGAATCAGGCTGCAGAGGGCCCAGTGGATCTGGACTCTTTCTCTAAGTCAGCTTGGGACACCAGCCGTGAGAGTGCTGGGTGAGCTCTGGGCTGGCTCCTGGGGGGCAGGGGTGGCAGCCCCCAGAGTAGGGACCAGCTGAGCCTTGCCTTGCAGATTCCTAGGGACATCGGGACAAAACGTGAGTGACATTTTCCGGTACAGTAGCATGGAGGATCACTTGGAGATCCTGGAGTGGACCCTGCGCATCCGTCACATCAGCCCCACAGCCCCTGATACGCTAGGTACTGGGACTCAGCCACGTGGGGTGGGGCCAGAGGGCCAAGGGAGTCCTGATCCGGGGCCTTGACACCCAGAGGGTTTGCAGCATGGATTGCACTCACCAGTCCTGCCGTGACCTAAGGGATAGTCCAAAAGCTTGACACCAGATCTGGAAGCTTCTCTGGAATCAGCTCTGTGTGTCGCCATGGCCCTGTGTAGGGCAGAAGGCTGTGGGGAGCACATTAGGAGCACAGTGCCACAGACCCGCCTAGCAGGGCACCCTCAGCACATGCTAACCTGACTCCGGGGCCCTGGGGCAGTGTCTGGAGGCATTTTTGTTGTCCAGAAGGGCAGGGCTGCTACAGCATAGCCTGAGCGAGTATGAACAGGCAGGAGTGGGTCCACACCCTGTGTGCACAGCTGCACCCTGACCCTGCGCCGCGAAGGGCTAGGCCCCAGCCACTGCGGGTTTTCTCTAGGTTGCTACCCCTTCTATAAGAACGACCCGTTCATCTTTCCGGACTGCCCTCACGTCTACTTTTGTGGGAACACCCCCCAGTTTGGCTCTAAAATTTTCCGAGGTGAGTCTTCTGGGGACCCCAGGCCTGGGGGGACTATCACAAGGGACTCTTTCCTGGGGACAGGGCTCACAGAGAAGGCCTCACTGGAGTCCCCAGGCCCCCTGGGGTTGGTGGCCTGAGCAAGGGCTGACCGGTCCACACCTGCTTGGTCAGCTGGACTTTAGCCTTTAACCTTTATGCTTTCTTGGCCCTTGCGTCCGGTCCAAAGGAGCTGGTATGGCCAGCACTCGCATAGTGCTGATGGGGAACTCCTGTTTGCTTCTGGTGACTCCCCTTGAGACGAGGCACACCCAGAACCTGAGGTGGGGGACCTATGTGGCTTCTTTGCAGGCCCAGAGGACCAGAGGGTGCTGTTGGTGGCTGTCCCAGACTTCAGCACCACACAGACTGCCTGCCTTGTGAATCTGCGCAGCTTGGCCTGCCAGCCCATCAGTTTCTCAGGCTTTGGGGCAGAGGACGAGGACCTGGGGGGCTTGGGTCTGAGCCCCTGACTCACTGAGACCCGTGCAACGTTGACACTGAGGTGGCATTTGCTTTATAACAAAAGCCTGAAGAAAAAAAAAAAAAAAAAAAAAGCCTGATTGGAGCCCCTGGGTGGCTCAGTGAGTTGAGCATCCAACTCTTGATTTCAGCTCAGCCTGTGATCTCAGGGTTGTGGGATCCAGCCCAACGACAGGCTCCGAGCTCAGTGGGGAGGCTGCTTGAGATTCTCTCTCTCTCCCTCTCCCCCTGCTCACTCTCTCTCTAAAATAAAATCTTAAAAGAAAGAAAGCAAGCCTGCCTGGCGTGCTGGTGTTGAGCTCCTGGGCAGACCTGACGCTGGTCCCACTGGGCTTGCTGGGCCCAGGCACTTGCAGGAAGGCAGTTCTCCTCCACCCCACCCCGCCCCGCCCCTCCCCTCCCCTCCCCAAGGGCTCAGCGACACATCTGCCAAGAGCTTGCTTTATTGGTGTATCTGGCGGCTCCGCTGAGGAGTCTGCGCGGCCGCGCCGTCCTGTCCGCTGCTCAGGCCCAGGCCCGCGGCGCCCGCAGAGCTCGCCTGCACGCCCTGGCTCCCGGGCGCCCCTCCTGGCCCGGCCGCACAGAGGGCACTGAGCTGGCGCGGGGGTGGGCGGACGTGTGCTCAGAAGTCCCCAAAGTTCACTGTGTAGGTCTCGACCGTGGTGAAAGGGAAATCCGGGCCCATGACCACTCCCTCCTCGTCCTCTTCCTCCTCCTCCTCCGGCCCCATTTCTGTCCCAAACTCCGTCACCACCTCCGTGTAGGTCTCCGTCTCCGACTCCTCCCAGCCCGCCGGGGTGGCCTCGGTGGCCTCGGTGGCCTCGGGCGCAAAGTGCCAGGGCCCCAGGCTGGGGGTGGGGGTGGGGGTGGCGGCGGGGGAGGGGGAGGGGGACGTGGGGAGAGTGGGGCCGGGGGGCGCCGTGGGGAGCGCGGGGGTCGCGGTCGCGTTGAGGCGCCTGAGCCGCATCTGCTCGCGCATGCGCAGCCGGTACTGTAGGCGGCGCCGCTGCATGCGCCGCTGCTGGGGGGTCATGGGGCGCGATGGATCGATGTGCGGGATGGGCCGGTTCCCGTTCATGGCCATGATCTCCCGGATGCGCTTCCAGTTGGAGCGGGCCAGGATGAAGTTGCACTGCGTGGCCCCGATGTCGTAGTCCACGTTGCAGGTCTTGGCGCTTGGGGTGTAGCCCTCTGCGTGCGCCGTCACGCGGTACTCACCCGGGTTCAGGATGCGCCAGTAGTCCCCGCCGCTCGCTGCAGGGGGAGGCCGGGTCTGCTGCCCGAGCTACCCACCTTGCGCAGGGCGGGGCACCGAGATCAGGGCCCCCCTCCCCCCGGGAAAGCCGGGCACCCAGGTACCTGTCTTCACGCCGTGGTTAATGCCACTCACGGAGATGGTGGCATTGGCGATGGGGATGCCCTGCTCGTCTGTCACCACCCCCTTGATGCCGCGGTGAACCTGCAGGAGGGCAAGGCAGCACGTCCTCGGCTGCCTGGGCCCCATGCCTCCCCCCCAGGCCCCCGCGCACCCCGCTCACCCCACCTGCTCCATGAAGGTGAGCAGAGCCTCCTTGCTGTTCTCCCACTCGCGGGGCAGCTCGCTCTCATGAGGGAACTTGTCACAGCCCAGGTAGATGGACAGCTCCAGGCAGTTGGTGTGCAGGTAACTGAAGTCATTGATGGCTGCACAGGCGACAGGGAACTGCAGTCACTGTGTGCCCCGCCGGCAGGCCCACCGCATGCCCTGACCGCCCTTCCCCGGCAGACTCACTCCCAGACCGGGGGTTCCACTTGGCCCCGTTCACAATCCCCATGCCACTGGTGTAGTCCTGCGCTTGGCACCCTCCCCGGTAGGGCTCTGTCATGGTTAGGTGGGCAGAGGCGAAGGAGATGGCCAGCCAGCGGAAGATGGCGTGGTCTGGGGTCTCCTGGGCCTCAGACACCTCGTCCTCGTCTTCTCCCCGGGCAGCTGCCATGGCCTGCGGCCAGCAGCTGCTCCTGGGTGGGCGTTCGGGCCATGTCGTAGGGGTAGGACACCAGCCGTTCGCCACCATTCAGGTTTGCCCCCAGCACGAAGGGGTTCTTCTCCATCCAAGCAATGATGGCCCGGACCTCCGTGGATACCTGGGGGTGGCCACTAGGTGAGGTCTGAGCTGCAGCCTCCATCACCCCCCTTACAGAAGCCCCACCCCACGACTCATGCCCCAAGCCTCTGCAGGCTCGGCGCCTACCCTCGGTCAACCTCCAGCCCACCCCAGGTGGTCCAGAGCTCAGGACCCCAGGGTCAGGGCTGCCCCCCAGGCCTGCTAGCTGGGCTGAGGCCTCACCGTGGCGTCTGGGGAGAGGTAACGTTCAGGAATGGGCAGGTTATTGTTGGGGACCCTGTAGGGGACCCATTTCCTCTCCTCTGCTCCCCAGAGCACGGAGTTGAGATCTGGGAAGTCTTCATAGATGTCAAAACCCTCTTCGGTCCACAGCCCCAATGCCCAGTTCCCAAACTCGGAGCCCTGGAGGAACCAGTGGGGTTGGTGTCAGCCTGCCCCCAGGCTGGCCGGCCCTGCTCCCCACTCCCACCCGGCCTTGCCACCCCTACCCACCAGCCCAGCTTCCACCCTCCCACCCCTCCACTCCCCCACCCACCATCTGCGCTGCCACCTCGTAGCCATCGGGGTTCAGTGAGGGCACCAGGTGGATGCGTGTGTCCTGCACCAGGCTACGCACACGGGGATTCCCATCCCGGTACTCGCGGCACAGGTACTGCATGAGGAGCAGCAGCAGCTCTCTGCCCAGCACCTCGTTGCCGTGGATCCCAGCCGTGTATCGGAATTCAGGTTCCCCTGCAAGGGCAGGAGCCTCAGCAGCCACCCAGCCCCAGGCATCCCCTGGGGATCTGCGGGAGGACCGTCCTGGCTCACATCCAGGGGGATGGGGGGCAGCTGAGGCTTGTTGGGCCCAATAAAGCAGACTGGGAACCCCGCCCCCCCCACCAGAGAAGCTCCAGAGACCACAGTGCCAGGGCCTCCAGGGGGCTGTGGGGCCCTCACCCAGCTCATGATCCCCGGGGTTGTCCGAGATCTCCATGGCATAGATCTTGAGTCCACGCGAGCTCTTTCCTAAGCTGTACGTACGGGTGATAGTGGGGCACTCCTCGTTCACCACTTTCATCAGCTGGGCTCGGGAGAGGACACGGAGTTAGCCTGCTGCCTGTCGCCCACAGAGGCAGTCGGGCATGTCCCAGCATCCTGGTCTGTTCTGTGGGGGAGGCCTCAGCAGCAGGAGAGGCCCCTTCAGGCAACCCCAGCCCCGCTCAGGTCCTACCACCAAGGAAGAGGCCCTAAGGGTTTCCCCTTCCAGAGGTGAGCGCTAGCCATGTCTGCGATGGGAATGGCGCTCAGGAGCACTGAACATGAGCTCCCCCGTTAGCCCTGAGCCCCGCTGCTGGATGGCACCCCGCAGCCCAGATACAAGCACCCTACCTGGCGCATGTCCTTATAGCTGTGGTGCCGGAAGTCTAGGTTGTCAGTGGTCACCACCTCATTCTGTGCATAGTAGCTGTGGACAGCTGCAGAAGGCGGGTGGGCAGGGTCCCGAGCTGGCCACCTGCTGCCGCCCCGGGCCACCCCAGCCATCCCTCTGAGCCCCCACCAGCTCCCTGCACTCACGGGACACGGGGCACCCCAGCACCTCCAGGCGCATGCACAGGCTGCCGTTCCAGGTGAGTGGGTAGACACGGATGAAGCGGGCCACCACCGGCTCTGGGAGCTCGCTCAGCACGGGCGTGTCCTTGTCCACATTGCCATGGAAGGTCTGGGGAGAGGCCCGCCTCAGAGCAGTGCCCCGGCCCAGCCAGGAGCCCACCCTCAGCCCAGACGCTGGGGGCAGAGCTGAACGCTCCGGGGCCCACCATTTCCTCGTAGCCGTTGGTGTACATCGTCCACGTCTGGCTGTCGTTGCTGAAGCCCACGAAGAAGGAGGTCACGAAGTCATCACTGGGGAGCAGATGGCGGTCAGGGCAAGGCTGCTCTCCCTACCCCAGGCTCTCCCGCACCCAAGCACCCAAGAGCTGCCTGGGGTGTGTGGTGCTCGCCCCAGGCATCAGGAGGGGCCTCCACACCCACTACGGTCCACGGATGGGTGATTGGCTCATCCACGAGGACTGGGGGTGGAGTGTCCTAAATGGGATGCAATGCTACGCCTGGAGCCGTCCACCCCTCGCAAAGTGCCCGGCTAACGTACTGGATGCTGGAGTCACGGCCCTGGGTGATGACGCCTGTGAACTTGGTGGTCCTTCTGGTGTCGACCTCGATCCACTGGGTCTGAGAGTCATCCTCGGCGCACCACGCCCCATCATAATAGTCGTCCTCGGTGGCGCCGGCCTGTTGGGGGCAGCGGGGCAAATGAGCAGGGGAGGAACCCCCGCCCGGCTGCAAGGTAGGCCCGTCCCAGCACCCACCTGCATGTTGAGCCGGCCTCGCTGTGCCCCCAGGCCGTGGCGCAGCATGGAGGAGGCCCGGATCTGGTTGTCCTCGATACGGTGGGACTCCATCCCGATGGGGGGACACTCTAGGGACACAGCACCCAAGGCTGGTGGCCCACTGGCTCTGTCCCTCCCCGCCACGAAATCCAGAATGAGGCCCATAGCCCACTCCCCTTCCATCAGGGGGCGCTGGTCAGGGCAGCTCCACCCCAGCAGGTGCTTCTGCTCCCTCATCTGGAGAATGGGAGGACAAGACCAGCTTCAAAGGGCCACGCGGCTCACGTGAAGCCACAGGGCACGGCCACCCCAGAGCTATGCTGCTCACAGACACCATCGCATCAGGGCCTTCTACACACCTGCCTTGTGCGGTGACTTCTGCCCAGGGGTTAACTCCAGGGCAGAGCGACTCCAGGACCCAGGACCATCCCTTCTGGGTCCCAAGAATTTAAGAGCAGAAAAGGGTTCTGGAGGCCTGGAAAATCCTCAGGAATTCTGGGTTTGGGACCCACATGTAGTTTTGGGTTATTTGCCCAGCACCCTTATCCTGCTGCCACTGCATGGGCCCCAGCCACCCCCACACCCCAGGCCCCCACACTCCCCAGCCACTGAGGCCCCCAGCACCGCCCCCTCCCCCAGCCCTTCACTCACTGACTCTCTCAGTGGGAGCCCACTCCTCCTCCAGGTCCTCACCCTTCCGGGGCCCTGGAGATGACAAAGGAAGGAAGTGTCACAGAGCGTCCTGGAGCCTCAGAAATCAAATGCTCTCCCACAGGAACCCCGGCTGTGTGGGTCCAGCACCCCCCCCAAAAAAAAAAACACACCTTTGTGGTCCTTGCCTTTCTCCACCGTCCACTTGTCATCTGTCTCCTCCTCCTTGCGGCCCTCCTTTTTGGGTTTCTCTGAACAGTGGAAGGTAGCAGAGGCCTGTCATCTTAGTCCTAGGCCTCAGAGGGCAGGGGACGGGGTCAGGCCTGCACAGGGGCCCGCGGGGGCAGGGTGTTGGGGGCAGGTCTGGGGTTGGGCTTCCAGGGGGCTCAGGCTGGGGGTGGGAATAGCTTGGATTCCACTCACTCAGCTCCTCCTTCTCTTCATCTGTCTCCAGGTCCGTGTGGGGTTTCTTGGGTCTGGGAGGCCCGAAGTAATAGTCCACTGTAGGGGGGGAGAGCCCTGCTGAGATGGGCCAGATGCTGCCCTCCAGGCCCCCTCTGTTGAGCCAGAGACTGGGCAGGAGGGAGAGCAAGATGAGAAGATGGGCTCAGGGCATCAGGGTGGGCCGTGAAGGATCCAGGTAGGCAGGGATGAGGAGGAAGGGTCTCCTGGAGGGGAGGCCACCTAGGCGCAGATGGGATGAGCAGGACCCCAGGAAATGACCAGCCTGGCCCAGGAGGGCGTGGCCTGGAGAAAGGTAAACTGAGGTGGGCAGGGGGCGGGGCACACAGAGGACACACCTTGAGTGACACCTGACACCTGTGGCCAGGAGGGGTGGTCTGGAATGAGGGCTGGGCGGGGCCCAAGGGTCAGTGGGAGGGCTTGACTGGAACCTGGGGGCCCGGAAGGCCCAGAGGAAGAGGGAGGTGGCTGCCCAGAAGGAGCCGCGTCCTGCGCGCTGAGGGCCCAGCAGAAGGGGAGCACAGCACCGGGGCTGGGGAGGGAGCTGGGAGGGGACCGGCTGAGGGCGGAAAACAGACCGGGGCTGTGGGCCCTGCGGGCCCAGGGGGCGGCGGGGGTGGCCCGGCCTGGGCACTCACTGTCATCGTAGTGGGGGATCAAGTAGCCATCCCCGTAGTCAGGAGGTGGGGGGGGGCGGCAGTGGCTTAAGAGGCGGTTCTGTAGGGGGGGGAGAGGCAGGGGTGGAGCAGAGCCCCGCGCCTGGCACCACCCCCCCACACCCCACCCCCACCCCCGTTCCCAGTTCCCATCCTACCAATCCTTTCTTCTGGGGCCTCCAGCCCAGGCCCAGGCAGCTCAGCCTTCTCCTCAGGGCGCTCTGGCCAGAGCCGCTCAGGCCTCCTCCTGCTGGGGGACGGCCGGGGCTGCTTCTGGCGCCGGATGTACTCAACTGAGGGGGAGGGGGGACTCTAAGCCGGTCTGAGGCCCCCCGCCAGAGGGTGGTGGGGCTGAGGGTGGGCAGGGCCTCCAGGTGCACGGGTGGGCCGGGCCAGTGGGGGCCTACTCACAATCCTCGTAGTCCTCCCTCTCGATCTGGTCATTGTAGTCCAGGGTGGGGGGCTCGGTCTCCTCCTCAGGCTCTGGGGGAAGTGCCGTGGCTGCCTTGTTGAAGACTCTGATGCCCTACCCAGGCCCACCCTGGAAGCCAAGCCCACGCAGGCGGCTGGTACCCCACAGCCAAGGGGAGATCTCCCACTCACCAGCCTGGCGCTCCACATCAGTTTCTCCTCCTGGACCCAGCCAAGGATTTGAGGGGGCCCTGCCTGCAATGCAAACCCCACAAGCAGGTGGATGGGAAGCCCCCCCGTAGCCCCCCCACCCCCTTGACCACTGGTTGCACCTGGAGCCCCCACAAGACCAAGACCAAGGCCCTCCCGACAGCTCCCGAAGTCGGAGCTCACTCCCAGGAGGCCTGGACCCCTCTGGCCTTCAGCACCCCAATGGCATCCCCTGGGGCCAGAGAGCCGGAGGGCATTCTGGGGAGCCCAGGCCCTGCTGTTTGGGAGGCTGGGGGACAAGCTGCCCCAGAAGGAGGGCACCCCAAAGGCTCAGGGCCGAACAACACACAGGAGGATGGCTGTGGGTGGGGCCAGGGGACAGATCACAAGACACAAGAGGACAAACCCCATCCACAAGGCTGCCAGGCCCACCCACCCCCATCCCAGGCAGCGCTGAGGGAGTTCCAAACAGATTGCTACATTCATGACAGCAACCAGGAGGCTCCAGAGCCCACTCCGTCTGAGTGGCCTTCAAGATCTGTGCAGAGAGCAGAGACCCAGGGACCTCCTCTCCCTCCTAGGAGCCTGGTGGGTCAGAGCCCATAACCCCAGGAGAGCCTGCACACACCTCCCTCCTGGGGCAGCTCCTCGGGGCCAGGGCTGGGAGGCACGGGCAGCGGCCACCACGGGGCTTCTGAGGGGGTCAGCGTGGGCGGCTTCTCCTTGGGCTTCTTGGTGGCCTTGGGTGGCTTCTCTTTGGGCTTCTTGGTGGCCTTGGGTGGCTTCTCTTTGGGCTTCTTGGTGGCCTTGGGTGGCTTCTCTTTGGGCTTTTTGGTGGCCTTGGGTGGCTTCTCCTTGGGCTTTTTGGATGGCTTGGGGGACCCCTCCAGGGGCTTCTTGGTCGCTTTGGGGGCTTTATCCTTCTTCCCTTTCTTCCCTTTGTCTTTGACCTTTTCCAGAGGTGCTGTCAAAAATGCAGATTTAGGTCAAACCAGCGAGGCCCTCATGCTATGGCTCACGTAGCCACCCCCAGGCATCCATGATGTGGGCACAGGGGTTCTTGGTGGTCCTGTGTGTCTTGGATTGGGAAACCGAAAGGTTAAGTCACTTGCCCTCGTGGCAAGTGGGATTGGAACCCAGGCTTTCTGTCTGCAAGTCTCTACCGCCAACCCATCTTGGCCCAGGGAGCAGGCCCTCACCCTCCCACTTGCCAACATGCAACAGAGGCCCCTCATCACCCTCTTCTTCCCCACCTGCCCGCTCAGCTCATCAGGGAGCATGACACCATGCTGAGTTCAGAAGGGGCAGAGGCAACGATGCCATCCAGGCCTGGGGTTGGGGGGGGGGGGCAGTCTAAAGGGGAAGGAGGTCTCCTCCCTGCCAACCAGAGCACAAAGTAAAGGGCCTGGGTCTGAGGCCTCTCATGCCTGTTTTGAGAAGTAAAAAGTAAAGGGCTCAGGGTAGATTGGAAGCTATAAGGAATGCAGGGTCCTGGGGGCACACGGAAGACTGGGGGAAAGGCAGGCCCTGCAGCTGCTCACCTCTCAGAGTCTGGGGGGAGGAAGCAGGAATGGGGCATGGGGCAGGCCAGGGAGCCCCAAGGCCCCTGAGCAAGTGCGCAGAGAAGCTGATGGGGGTGGTGGTGGCCATAGGCCTGAGCACAGAAACATTTACAGAATGCGCGTGGCCGGCTGGCCCTGGCTGGGAGACACAGGACTGCCACAGCAGCATCCAGGAGGCCAGGATCCTAACCCTGGAATAGGAAGTAGAGGTGGGGGCTGGGGGCGGGGGGGTGGGGGGGTGGGGGGAGGCCATGTTGGGTCCTAGGACCCGCCCCCCCAAGGGGTGGAGAAGGAGCCAGGAAAGATCTAGAAAAGGACGCAGGGGAGGGGCTGCTGACCTCAGGAATGATAGATGGTGCTTTGGAGTCTCCGGGGAGAGAGAGACCAACAGTATCCTTGGCCCCTCCAGAAAGTCACAATAAACAGCTGAGATTTATTGACTATTGATTATGTAAGAGATCCTGGGTGGGCGGCGCTGGGATGCACGGCCACACTTGATCCACACCGCCACAGAACCAGTCTGCTCACTGCCCCGCAGCCCCCTCCCCTGCCTCTACACTCTCAGAATTGGAGGCCAGGCAGGAGGGTGCCGGGGAGCCCTCCCAAGGAAGGCCTGCGCCTGGGGCTCTGGTGGTGGCGCCGGCACAGCCAGGGCGTGCCACAGACAGACCCCCGAGGACGTGAGGGCGGTTCACAGTACAGACCTGGGGAGGGGGCAACAAGTCCCTGCTTGGCTCAGGGCTAGTGGTTCTGGGGGCTGGGGGTGAGGGACCTGGAGGACCCAAGCCTTGGGGCAGCAGAGCTGCTGGATGCGCCTCGGTGCTCAGAGGGCGGCCAGCCAGACCTGACCTGGGCCTGGCACAGGGTCCCGCCAGACATCTGGGCTCTCTGGTGCCTTCCAGAGCCGTTCCTCACGCTGGGCAGACTGGACAGCAGCCAAGCCCCTGCCAGGGCCTGCCACTGTCACCTGCGATGCGAAGCACCCCAGGTCCCCCATCGCTGGGTGGCGGGCCACCCCTGGGCAGGCCCCTGGGGATCTTACCCTCTCTGGCCCCCCCGGGGCGCGCCCCGGGCTTGCCCCCCGTCTGGGCTTTGCGGTCGCGCAGGGTGGGCTCGGGGGGTGGCGGCGGCGCCTCCAGGTCGTCCTCTCGGGTCTCGGACTCCAGCTCGGACAGGAAGCCCTCGAGGAACTCCTCGATCTCGTCGTCGGTCAGCACCGTCTGCGGGCGCCCCCCGGGGCACAGCGCCAGCAGCGCCAGGAGGCAGCCCAGCAGGGGCGCCCCGCGGGCCGCCGCCATGGCCAGGGCTCCGGGGTGGCAGGGGGCGGGGGCCCGGGGAGGCAGGGGCAGAGGCAGGGGTCCGGGGTCCGGCAGGGCTCGGCGTGAAGCCGGCGGGACGATCCGGGCCGGGCAGTGGCTCCGGGGCGGCGGGGGCCTCCGAGGCGCTGCAGGCGGCCGGGCGCTCGGCCCCGCGTGGCGCGCTCCCTCGCGGACCGCCTCCCCAAAGCTCCAGTGGCGGCCGGGGCGGGGGCGCCGGGGCTTCCGGAGCGGGCTGCCCCCACCCCGAGGGGAGGAGGAGGAGGAGGAGGAGGAGGAGGAGGGGGAGGAGCCGGGCGTGGACGGAGGGGCTGCGGGGGCGGGGGGAGCGGTCCGGGCGCCGCGCGCTTGGCACTTTCCGCAGCGGCAACGGGCCCGTGTCCCCCGCCTGAGGCCTGCGCCCAGGACCCAGGCCTGGGGGTGGAGGTGGGGGTCGGAAGGGCTGGGGGCTCCCGGGGGGCAGGTCCCAGGGGTGCCATGCCGCCCCCCGCCCCCGCCGGTTCTGCGGCGCCTGGAGGAGATGCCACCGAGGAGAGGAGACCGTCGAGGGACGGACGGGAGCCCAGCTGTGGCCTCCAGCCTCCGAGACCCTCCCCGTCTGGCTGGCGGGGGGCGGGGGGCGGGGGCGGGGGCGCCGCGAGGGCTCCTGGCCAGCCCATCCTTATCTCACTCTGGAGGCTTGGGCTGGCCTGCTCTGACAACTGTCACCAGCTTTCCTTCGGAAGTCCAACCAATTTCCCAGGTCCATGGTCCCAGTGCCGTTCCCGGTGTGTGTGTGGTGGGGGGGGGGGAGGCACAATACGGGGGAGCTCTCTCCACTGCCAGGCAGGTACAGAACTGTCCCCCACTCCTCGGCAGGCCAGCTGCCCTGCTGGGGCCAGGAGTCTCCTGTAAGGCCCCCTCCCCCAGGTCCCCACACACAGGGGCAGGTCTGGGAGGGCGCAGAGAGGGAGCAGGGAGGGATGAGATTCCTTTTGAATTTTATTTAATTGTGTGTATGATTCACAGGAGGGGGACTCAGCACTCACACAGTGATTCCCATACAAGTTCTGGGGTTCTTGCCCACCCTGCACATGTTTGGCCACCTGGGGAGAGAGGTATGTCCCTTCACCCCGCAGCACAGTGTGCAGGGATGTGCCAGGGGAACAGTGGCCCACGGGAGGCAAGAGGCAGTAGTGTCTGGGGCGAGGTCCCTCCCCTACAGTTTCTTCTCCTGTTTTCTGCCATGGACATTGCCTCACTCCCGGGAGACAATGCTTCCCCAGCGGCTCAGATCCCAATAAGGACAAACTGCCACTTCTCTCGTTCCTCTTACCAGAGATTTTGAGAGACCGTTTCCAGTAGCTCCAGCCACCGCATGGACCGGGGGCACGTATATCAGGTAGTAGGAGGATCTCAGGATCAATCAGTAATACGGTATGGTGCCCGCCTGGATCAGAGAACCCCAGATTGGTGATGTCTGCCTCGGGACACAAGAGCCTGGTGTGTCCACAGATGTCATCTGCCACAAGAGCCGACAGATGTCGGCTGGCCCCGAGCGCATCTCACACCTGAGGCCAGAGCTCCCAGAGCAGAAGGAATAGGCAAGCAGGGAAAGGCGCACGTTGGATTGCATGGCTCCAGCCCGTGTGGTCAGCCCCCAGCCAGGATCAGCCGTGAGGGTTTGGCCCTGGGAGGTAGCTGGGAAAACCCAGGAGCCCCTGGGATGATCGACAGGCGGAGTTTGGACCTTGGAAAGGTCAGGGAGCCCCTGGGCCCCTGCATGCAGCCCCAGCCTGAGGGAGCACCCAGCCCCGGGACCAGGAGCATGACCCACGGAGACTCTGCACCTCTTCTGTGCAAGGCTTTTCCTTCGCTTCTCACTGGCTCGCCTTATTCGTGCCTAAAAGGGCCGTGGGACTGTCAAGAGCAGGTGCGTGGGGTGCAGTCCCAGCTCTGCCCCGCTGGCCACCTGAGGGGAGCAAGGGACCCACTGCTCCCCAGCCTCGGGGTGAAGATGGAGGCCAGAACATGTGTCAGCACATGCTCCAGGCTCCTGTCACCTCCACCCCACCCCAGACCAAGGCCACACCCCTGAGCTCTCAAGCACCGGCCCCTGCCTGCCCCCTGCCAGGCTGCCTCCCGCTGTACACTTGCCATGTCATGTGTCCCCAGGCTGGTCCTGGTAGCAGAGATGAAGCAAGCTCTTACCCGTAAATGTCCTCTGTAGGCCTCTGAGTCATCAAGCTTGAAACTTTGTCTTGGAATTTGCTCTGTTGTCCCCAGTTGAGTGTGTCAAGCAGGGCTTCTCAAGGCCAGGGTCGGGGGCGGCTGTGGAACGTCACTTCCCTGGGAACGCTCCTGAGTTCAGCTGGCTCACACATGGATCAGATTTGCGCCCACCATCCTCTGCCAGGGAAAATAGAAACCATAAAAAAAAAACTAGAAAGGAATAGAAAGAAGCTTTTCCTCAGCCACAGTGAGTCACCACCAGGAACATGAGCAAAAGCCTCGTGGGGAGCTGGGCAGGGGATGGGGGCAGGGAGTTGGGGGCCCTCTGCCCCCGAAGGTTTGGGCAGGTGCAGGGGAGGAGTGACTGCCATCCATGCGGGCCAGTACCCCCCGCTGCCCGGGTGGGGCTGGGGCTCCACTTAACTTTAAGACTCAAATGCTGGAAGTCCCTAGAGCTGGGCCCACGGAGGTAGCCACAGGGCCTGTCAGGGGATCCCTTTCTGCTGAGGAGCATGGCTGTTAATCCCAAAGTCCCCAAGGGCAGTGAGCAGGTCCAGGGGAGTGGCAGGCTCGTGGCCTCCTGTGGCTGCCGCTCACCCTTCTGCTCACCCTCAGTGCCTCCTGGCACCGGGTGGGACATCTGTACCCATGTCCACAGGCTCCTGTGAGCCAGTGGGGGTCTGCTGGACACTCTGGCCTCTGCACTCCCACCTCTAGCTTCCTGAGAGGAGCCTGGGCCTCCCCCTCACTCCCAAGGAGGGTCTGCTCAAGGGGCCACAGCAGGACAAGGCTTGCCGGAGGGAGGGACAGTGGCATCTCAGCCCGGTAGGCCTACTCTAGCTGCTTCTGGAGGGAGGGAGGAGCATTCTCGGAGGACCCCGTGGGCCAAGAGGCTCCCTGGAGCTCTCCAGCAGCCACGTGAGGGCTAGGCCAATGGAGCCCATGGACGCGGGCCTGCCAGCACTCCCACCCGGGCAGGACGAGGCCCGTCCTGTGTAGCTCGCAGGCCAGAGCACACGTTTGAGGGCCATGGAGGAGAGAGAAGGGGCTCCCGCTGGGGTGTGCCTGAGGAGTAGGGTCAACAACTGTCTTTGCTGCTCAGTTAGGAGGCAGCACTGGCGGGGGCCTTGGGAAGTGTGAGGGTCACTCCCACTTCTGGGGGACCCCAGGTGACCTTGGCCTGTTCCTTCATCTGCCAGACCTCGGGGTTCCTGCTTTCCAAATGTGGTCACCCGTAAGCATTGATCCCACATCTCAAGAGTGCTGGTGGGTCCCTGAGGTGGGGGTTGGGAGGTTTGGGGGGCAGAGAAGGGGCCCCCATTGGTCCTTCTGGGGAAGAGCTGAGCTCTGGGCCAAAAGATGTCCCCAGGCCAGCCAGCCAGCCAGCCAGCCCAGCGGGAGACTGCCTGGCCCCACGTTGCAGTGGCTGTGGAGCCCACAGTCCCATTGCCCTCCACCTCCTGGTCTGCAGCCCACAGTCCCCGCCCCTGGGGCCAGCCCCCTCACCTTTGGGCCCCCACACAACTGCGCCTGCTTCTGGAGTGTGTGTGCTGGACTGGCTCCTGGGGGAGTGGCCCAGAGACCCAGCGGGCACAGGGGTGGCCTTCCTCTGAAGACAGGCTGGAGGGACCAACAAGTCAGTGACTGGAGCGTCCAGGGACAGAGGGCAAGGAATCGCTGGGATGTAGAGCAGTGGCCCGTGGGAGAAAAGGCAGGGGGGCCTCAGTGCAGGAGACTGAAGCCCTCCAGGCTGGGACTGCCCTGTCGGTGCTCACATCTCAGGTCAGGCATGTGGAGGGCAGGTGGGGCAGTGATGAGTCCTGGTCCAGCAGGCCCACCATCTCTCCCCGTTTCTAAGTGACAAAACAGCCATTCCGGAAGAAGTGATGTGTTCAGGTCACAGCCTATCACCGATGGGGACAGTCCAGGCCAGGCTGAATGCTCTTTCCATCTGGGCCCGACAGCCTCTGGCGCTTGTCTTGTTGGGGCCCACGTGTCACCAAGAGACACCCTGGGGCCTCAGCCTGGGCACAGGTGAGACATTCACCCGGCACCAGCACAGCGTCCCCGAGGTCTAGCTGAGGCAGCCACAGGACATGGGCGAGCAGGAGTAGGTGGTGGAAGCTGGGAGGCCCAGAGGAAGCAGCTCCAGTCCGAAAGCTGAGCCACTGGGGAAGCCGATGGCCGAGCGGGGCCTTCTGGAGGCCCTTCCTCCACTGCCCAGCCTGCCTGCATGCGTGTGGTAGTCCCACTGGACGGCCCGGGGAGTCCAGGCTCTGGACGGCAGGCCCTGGGGTTGGGTGCCCACCCCTCTCTGCTGCAGTTCTGGGTCCTGTGTCCAGGCAGCAGGGCACCAGCCCTGGACCCATCCCATCCTCTGCACCTCCCTCTCAGGAGAGGCCCCTAGATGTGCCCCCTTGCCCGCAGGCTGGACCTTCCCGGGGGGCCAAGCTGCTCGGGCCCACGAGAAGGGGGGTACCCAGAACCACAGGACCTGGGGTCTCCCAGACAGCGTCTAGTCGTCCACACAACTGGCAGAATAATTTCCTTGGTTTCTGACAACTTGAAAACCACATGTGATTTTCCAGAGCCCGGGTCCCCGCCCAGCTCACCAGGCCTACACTGCTGAGCGAGCAGAGTTCACTGGGCTTCCTTCCACTCACCGCAGGGCCCAGGCCCTGGGGAGGCGGGGGTCACCGCAGCTGCGGGGGTGCTTTTGGCTAGCCGGGCGGGGGTGGGGGGAGGCAGGCTTCCAGAGCCCTGGGGGGACCGGGCCCACAGACGGGGACAGCCGCATGTGGCAGCGCAGTGTGACAGCCGCCAGGGTCACGTCTGTCCGTCAGAGGGGAAAGCTTCCACATGGTGTCTGGTGGGGGAAAAGAATGTTGGTGGTGGTGCTCGTCTTCACCCACATTAACTCCCCATGGATTGAAGTGGATGCTGGAAGAGGAGCCACCACAGTGTTCCCGGAGAACAGGAGCCTGAGCCCGTGTCCCCCAGGAGAAGTCTCCCCGCAGAAGCTACAGAAGCATCAAGAACCTGGGCTGGGTAAAAGAGTTGGCTTTCTGTTCCAAGCATCCTGAAGGTGAAAATTTTTTTTTAAAGATTTTATTTATTTATTCACAGAAATGCAGAGAGAGAGAGAGAGAGAGGCAGAGACACAGGCAGAGGGAGAAGCAGGCTCCATGCAGGGAGCCTGACGTGGGACTCGATCCCAGGTTTCCAGGATCATGCCCTGGGCTGCAGGCAGTGCTAAACCACTGAGCCACCAGGGCTGCCCCTGAAGGTGAAATTAAAAGGCAAGTGAAACACTGGGGAAGGACCCAGACCCCCCACACACAGAGGGAGCAATGTGGAGACCTACAGTGGCCCCGGACTGTCTCCCCCCCAGCCTCAGTGTCTCCCTCCAACAATGGGGTCACAGGGGCACAAGGACTTCTTCAGATGGATCTAGAAAGCTGTGCTTGAGAAACAGCGTCTTTGATAAAAGATGCTTTTTTTTTTTTTTTTTGCAGATTTTATTTATTTATTCGTGAGAGACATAGAGAGGGAGACGCAGAGACACAGGCAGAGGGAGAAGCAGGCTCCACGCAGGAAGCCCCATGCAGGATTCAATCCCAGGTCTCCGGGATCACGCCCTGGGCCAAGCCATCCAGGGATCCCCTGATAAAAGACACTTTTAAACCCATCTGACTTTGTTTCCATTTTTAATTTCAACTTATATTATTTTTTAAAGGTTTTATTTATTTCTTTGAGTGAGAGAGCACACACGAGCAGGATGGAGGGACACAAGGAAAGGGAGAAGCAGGCTCCCTTCCCCCTGAGCGGGGAGCCTGATGTGGAACTCGATCCCAGGACCCCGGGGATCACAACCTAAGCAGATGCTTACTGCACTGAGCCCTGCAGGCGCCCTGTTCCCATTTTTAACGTGAGTGATGAGACATAACCGGCAATTTACAAAAGTAGAAACATAAGTTGCCAGTAAATACACACAAACCGTTGACCTCGTTAAAAATCAGGAAAATGCAAATTGAAATATGCTAAGTACTACTTTTCCTATATAAAATTCTCCAGGATTTGACACCTCCTGGTGCAGGCAGTGCTGGGAAGCCACTGAGCACTGTCACTCGGAATCATCCGGCTGCAAAGAACAGAAGCCCGCTGTGCTCGCTAAGCTTGCGTGTCCCCGACTGGGCTGGGGATGCCAGCGGAGCTGGTAAAGCTTCTGGGTGTGTCTGTGCCATGTGTCCACCAGGCGTCCCCTGAGCCGAATCAGTGCACGGGCAAAGCAGACGGTTCCCACGATGCAGGTGACCCCAGTCTGCCTGAGCTGAGATGGTTGTCCCCTGTTGCCCTGTCCCCTGACATCAGCTGCCCAGGTTCTCAGGCCTTTGGGCTTGGACTGAACCACAGGCCCCGCTGCCCTGGGCCTCAGCTAGCTGAGTGCACACAGGGTGAGACTCCTTGGCTTCCGTAACCGCATGAGCTGAACCTGCACAATCCATCGACCTCCGTCTCCCTCCTGCACGCTCTCTCTATACACACCTATTATATACACTCATGTATGTGTATTTATACACATACGCTACCCTCTGGGGAACCCTGCCCAGTGCTCCCTCTGCAGCGGCCAGTGTTGACCGGCCCTCCCACAGACACCTGGTGGGACAGGGTCTCCGCTCCCCTGTGCAGCCCTGCCTTCCCCGTCCACCCAGGCCGCCCCACAGCCCGGAACTTCAGCTCACCCTGTTTCCCGGGGGAGGCTTGGACTGTGGCTCCCAGGACTGTGGCCTACCCCTTCTTCCAGCCAGCCACAGCCATACCACGCAGGGCTGCACCGGGCCCCATCCCCAGGCACCGCAAGAGGACCCGAGGGTGCAGCAGGCCCCGCATCGTCTTCTCGGTGATGGGTGGCCAGCCGCACAAAGAGCACATGCCCCAGTGCCCGCCCCCACCCAACACACATTCCCGCCCTGTGGCTGTGGCCACGCTGAGGCTCTCTGTAGCCCTGGCGCGGGGGACAAATCCGGCTTGCCCAGCCCATCCCCAGGGAGCAAGGTATTAGTCCCTGAGGAATCCTCCCCTGGTCCACCCAGGCAAATACAACACCTTCCCTATTGTAGCAGGAGAGACTGCCACCAGCATGGTGGGCATGGCCTGTCTTGGCGACGACTTTGCCATTCCCTCTGCAGACATCACTACTTTTGGTCCTTTACCCAAGGGCCCTTCCTCTCTGAGGCTCCCCCACTGCCCCTCATAGGACTCAGCTTGCCCACATCCCTGCTTTGCATCTGACACCTTGACCCCCAGGGCTACCCTGACCCCATTGATGGCTCCAGTGAGTGGCCCCGTGCTGTGTCATCATAGGGCCCTCCTCCTTTGACCACAGGCTTGGCCACCTGGCTGCTCAGCCAGTGGGACAGGAACAGACCTGGTTCAAACACATCTGGTTCGAGGACATCCTGAAGAAGCGCTTGCAGCACCCCTCCCCCTCCCCACCTTCCAGAACCCTGAGGGCAGACCTGGGCCAGCTTGCTGGAGAACAGAGCGTGGGGCAGGCTGAGGACCTGTCCGGTGAGGCCAGCCAAGCCGGGCTCAGAGCTGGCGGGCCCGTGAGCATTTCCACCTGCTGAGCCAGGTGCTCAGTCACTCAGCGAGGGCTGTCACGTTCCTCGAACGGTATGTTCTCCCACTGGGTCACATTCACTCCTGCACCCTCCCTGTGTGGAGGGCCCCGAGGAAACATCTCTTAAATGTCTGAGCTTCCCTAGGGCCTTGTGAGCCCGAGTGAGGACAGGAGTGCGGTCGGTGCTGGCACTGGGCTCAAGCTAACTGACCTAGGTCGTCTGTGGGCTCCGTGAGAAGATTAGCAAGACCCCCTTCCTCTCCCAGAAGGCAATAGCTTTGCCTTATGACAAACCCCAACCAAGCATAACAGAGCACTGATGGGCAACACTCACGTGGAGGTGCTGACAGCTGAGACCCACGTCACTGAGAGGCTTGGCCTCTGAGTGGGTCTGGCACCGCTGTCCCTGCCAGACTTAGCAACATCATCTCTGGAAAAAGATACAGTGTCCAAAATGTAAAATCTACCTAAAAGATACCTGCTTCTCCCTCTGCCTGTATCTCTGCCTTTCTCTGTGTGTCTCATGAATAAATAAATAAAACCTTTTTAAAAAAATCCAGTCTAATACTTAGGTTTGAATAGTTTCAGAGACCACAGAGGGTCCTGTGTCCCAGTTGATTGACAATCGCCGACTCATGACCTACAACTTCCTCTTACCCGAAATGGCTTTTCAGTTAAGAGTTAGCAGTGAGTGATGGAAAAGCCCAATGTAACAATGGTTAACATAAGATAGAAATTTTTTCTCTCGTGTAACCAAAAGTCAGAAGCAGGCAGTCCACAGCTGGTGTAGCAGCCTCACAACCACCAGAGATTCCGGCTCGTTTCATCTTGTTATTCCCCTGTTCTCAACGTTCAGCTTCCATCTCTTGGTATGAAATAGCTGCTTAAGATCCAGCCATCATTCCATCATCCCAGCCAGCAGAAAAGAGGAAAGGAATAACAGAGCATAATGTCCTCCTTTAAGAACACTTTCTAGAAGCTCACACGAAGCTCCAAGTTGATTCCATTGGCCTTGGCCAGAGCTCAGTCCCGGGCCATCCACAGCTACAAGGGAAGCTGAGAAGTGCAGCCTCTTTCTGAAGGCCTCGTGCCAGCCAAATCTCAGGAGTTCTGTTACTGAACAAGGAGGAGATAATAGATGCTGAGGAATAATTAGTCTGCGACAGACAATATTCTCATCTGAGTCTGGCGAGATTACTAAACTCTGAGGAAGGTATAGGGGATCCCTTCGGCCCAGGGCGTGATCCTGGAGTCCCGGGATCGAGTCCCACATCGGGCTCTCTGCGTGGAGCCTGCTTCTCCCTCTGCCTGTGTCTCTGCCTCTCTCTCTCTCTCTCTCTCTCTCTCTCTCTCTGTCATGAACAAATAAATAAAATCTTAAAAATAAATAAATAAGGGATCCCTGGGTGGCGCAGCGGTTTGGCGCCTGCCTTTGGCCCAGGGCGTGATCCTGGAGACCCAGGATCAAATCCCACGTCAGGCTCCTGGTGCATGGAGCCTGCTTCTCCCTCTGCCTGTGTCTCTGCCTCTCTCTCTCTCACTGTGTGCCTATCATAAATAAATAAAAATTAAAATAAATAAATAAATAAATAAAGTCTTAGGGAGGTATAAAAAAGAGATGCAGCATCTGTTGGAGGAGGGTGTCAAAGCTGAAACCCCTGGAAAGTGTCAGAACAAGAAACCATCCGTGACATTAGCAACGTTACAATCTGCGCGGGGGTAATGTATTTGCCTCCCCACACGTCTGATCGCAGACCCGGGCCAGAGGCCCAGCCTGTGGAGACAAGACCCAGCAATCAGCTCCAATGGAGAAGGGGGGTGGGGCCCAGCAGGTGTGCACTCCAGCTCCACAGCTTTTGCCACCAGAGAGGGTTCTGGAATGCCCCCAGGGCTGTCCTGGTGTCCTGGGTCCTCAGGGCTAGAATCTGCAGGTGCTTGCAGTCTCTCTCCCCTCCTCCTAATGGCCGAGCTTCTCAAAGATGTGGTCCATGCTCGTGTGTCTCCATCATTAGCCCCAGGCAGCCGCACAGGCACCCAGCACTCTGACCAGCCCCCCAGACTGCCCAGGGCCACCACGGCTCCTTTTGTGGCCTCCTCTCAGTGAGGGTTAGGGTCACCCAGACCTCTGGGCTGGCTCCTCCCCTCCTCTCCTGCTTCTGTGCTGGGGGCCCTTGCAACAGGTGTCCCTACCTGCAGCACCATGCAGGCGCCCTTCACCCTCTGTAGACTCTGGACCCTCCCCTCCTAAATCACCTGCACATAGTCCTGTGTATAAACACTGTCCCCGAAGAATAGTCAGATGCAGTGTCTAGAACCCCAAACACTTGGAGGTCTGGGGGGGACCATCACCCCACGTGTATCCAAGGCCGGCCCTCAGGGACTCCTGTGGGGACGTGTAGGCCCAGCCAGGCCAGCCCCAGGCCACACGGGCTCACCACAGGCAAAGGCGCATTTCCTGGCAAGAAGCGCTTGCCAGGGGCAGTGGGAGGCAGGTTGCGTGCATTTGGTGCCAGGATGACTTGCTCAGTCAAAAAGCACTCATAGACCGGCTGCATGATGGGCATTGGCACCCCGAGCCCACAGGAGGAGGAGGCTCCCCAGCAGAGGAGAGGGACGCTCCAGCCCAGCACAGCAAGGGCATGCAGGAGGGCAGCCAGAGCGTGGTTGCCTTCTGGAGGAAGGAACGAGTGGGCCGCACCAGACAAGTCACTGTGGGAAAGGGACGGTGTCCCGGGAGAGGCACACACTTGCCAAGGTCCAGAAGGCCCTGCTGGTGAGGGGCAGCCCAGAGGATTCCAGGAGGACGGGTACAGCGTGGACGGGGCTTAAGGGCAGCATGAGGCCTGGGGGCCCATCCCATGGGCAGAGGAGCTTCATGCAGCTGAGTGGAGTCATGGGGAGTAAATGGACTGTGCGGTGCAGGGGTGCCAGGCTGCGGACGATACTAGGGTGATGCCTGCCAAATCTGGGCTCCACAGATGGGGAGGGAGGGGCCAGTGAGGGCACTGGCTGTAACAGGCAGGAGGGGGCCTGAGAGGGGCCCGCAGAAGAGTATCTACAGGGGAGTACACGGGTAAGCCAGGGTGAGGGCGTGCCCTGCAGATGGCTGGTCACACGTTTCTGAACCCAGGGGCATGAACCGGGCAGTGTGGATTTGGGGGGTGACTGATGTGTGAGGGGAAGGTCAGACGCACCCAGGGAGAGTATGCAGAAAAGTGACTCTACCCCACTCAGGTTTGATGAAAGGCTCAGATGTTTTGCACCCCCTCCTTGAGACACCACTTCCCCAAAATGAGTGTTTGGGGGACTGGGGGTGGCCCACTGCCTGTGCCAGGCTGGCCTGTGCTGTTGGGTGTGCAGTCCTGCCAGCCTGGGTCCTCAGGAACAGGGGTGGGGACTGTGGAGTCAGAGTGGCCAGCGCCCTGCCTGCCCCACTGCCAACCCACCCCTGCACCCCACCTGCTGAAAGACTCAGAGCTGCTGGCTGTGGGCCTATTAAACACTCCACTCATTGTGCCAGTGGTGTGTGCTCATCATTGAAAAATCAGAAAAGAGGCTAAATAACAAAGCGATTGAGGTTAAGTTGTATTGAACATATCCAATCTCCCAGAGAGAACAACCAACAGTTGGTTACAT
The DNA here is from genome assembly GCF_011100685.1 of Canis lupus familiaris. Taxonomy (NCBI): domain Eukaryota; kingdom Metazoa; phylum Chordata; class Mammalia; order Carnivora; family Canidae; genus Canis; species Canis lupus. Next base: position 14,439,891 of record NC_049237.1, read on the forward strand.
AATCCTCCCCACTTCTAGAAAGCCCAGAGCTGAGAGGTCTGCGCTGGAGCCCGCCTCCCTGGGTCCCACCCCTGAAATAACAGAAAGTGCATACATGAGCCTCCATCCTCATTCCCGACACGGAGCTCCTGGAACCCTTGGAATTTCCCCCTCGACAAGAGCCCTGGGAGCATGTTTTGTTCTAACATCCAGTCTTTGATCCCATCCCAGACACAGAGTTCCTAAATCTCTTGGAATTTCCCGGGTGAAGGGTGTGTCTTCCGTTCTAATGAGTGACTCTGGGTGGGCTCCAGGATGGCCCCAGGAGGGACCAGGGTCGCCGGAAAGATCAAGGCACGATTAGGAGCCTGGAGTACTCAGCCTCAACCCCCTCTTCCCTGGAAGGGAGACGAGGTGCAGATTTGCTTCAGGATCCTGCCTCCATGCGGAAGCCTCCATCAAACCCCCACGGTTCAGGGTTCGAGGAGCTTCCCGTGGTGCTCTCCAGCCCCTTGGGACCAGAATCGGCTGGCAGTACTGTCCTGGGCCTTCATTTGGCCTTCATCCCTGTCCTTTACTATCCTTTGTGACAAGGAATCTCGCAGGGAAACTTTTTCCTGAGTCCTGTGAGTCAGGCTAACAAATGGTCAAATCAAGAAGGGGTTCAGGGGACCTCAATGTACAGCCAGTCAGTCAGAAGCACAGAAGCACCTGGACTTCAGGGCGAGGCTGAGCCCTGAACCTGTAGGGTCTCCTGTAACAGCTGCAGCCTGCCTGTAGGGTTGGGGCTGAGGTGAATTGCAGGGCACCCAGCCGGCATTGGAGAATTGCTCAGGGTGGGTGGCAGAGGTCGTGGCAGAGAAAAGGAGGCCCAGGTGCTCTTCCAGGACAGCACCTGGACACTGCGGTTCACCAGTGGCACAAGGCCGGCACGTTACTAGGGCTCCGTGCGTCTCTATCTCCTCCCCAATCACGCGGGAACACAGAGTCCATCCACATCAGAATGTCCCAGGCATTGATGAGCTCAGGAGAGCACTAATCTCATCATGCGCATGCCCATGCATAAGAAACGTGTCATCATTAAACTCTCAGACATATGCCCCCCTGGAGAGACCACACGCTGAATTTCCACCCATCGCCAGCGTCTAAGGTATCAGCTCGTGGCCCGTGTTGTTCCCTGTGTCCACCCGTTACTCAGCACCATTTGAAGCAAATCCCAGACATCCTATGACTTCACCAGGAAACATTCTGTGCGCGCCTCTAAAAGACAGGACTCCTCTGCCTCTGCTTAACACAACCTACAATCACTCCTGACCACAATTCCTCCCACATTCAAAGCTACTAGCAACCTGTGCGCCCTCCCCAGTTGCTCCACGCATTCTACTTCCTCCAGCCTGTTTGTTTGAATCAGGACCCGAGAAAGGCCCCTGTGCAGAGAGCAATCGTCCTGTCCCTTGTATCCCTCTGTGACAGTGACATGTCACCTGATGCCGGAGGGCGCTGTAGCAGTCCGAGTGGCTCAGCGGTTTAGCGCCGCCTTCAGCCCAGGGTGTGACCCTGGAGACCCGAGATCGAGTCCTGCCTTGGGCTCCAAGGCATGGAGCCTGTTTCTCCCTCTGCCTGGGTCTCTGCTTCTCTGTGAGTGTCTCTCATGAGTAAATAAAATCTTTAAAAAAAAAAAAAAAAAAGAGGACCTAGGCCCATTAGGCTGCCCAGGTAACTGGTGATGAAACCCAGCAGCACCTGGAGAGGGCGGAGGACGCGGGGCATTGGGGGAGGCGAGGGCAGGCCAGGCCCAGCCACACTCCCTGTCAGAGGGGCTACGGGGTCAGGCCCCCACCCACCCTCACGCCCTCGATCCTCACCTCAGGTGACCCGCTGGGAGCCTGACACAACCACTCACGCCTGTCCACTTGGTTTCTAGGACAGCGGCTTGCCCAGTTCTCCCGATGCCCTGGGAACAGTCTTGCTCTTCACAGTGGACGAGGCCCCTGGTTCAGTGTCCACACACGGCCAGCATCTGTCCCCACTGCAGGTGACCTCCTGCTCCCTGACCTGCAGACCACACCTGCAGAGGGCTGGGCTTCCACACCGGACCCTGCACCCCTCCTTTGGATTCTGTGGGATCCCAAAAGCCAGTCTGAAGCCCCACTCCTGAGCTGCTTTGGACAGGGCAAGCCAGCCTTTCAGCAGCCAGCGCAGGTGGCCCTTTTCCTCTCTGACAGCCAGATCCGACCTGCCGATCATCCTGTCCGCTCTACTCACACACCTCACACTGGTCCCATGCCTTCCAGCCTGCCTCTGAGGGGTCTGCTCTCTTCCATCCTCTCTGGACGGCAGCATGGGCTTGTGGAACCTGAGTGGGGTCCCATCCCGCCCCTGCTCAAAGCCTCTCCTCTGGGTAAAAGTCAAAGACCTTCCTGTGGCCAAAGGGCCTCCCTTTCTGACCCTCCCCTGCATCCTCTGTGCGGGCCACACAGGTGCTTGCTCTTCCTGGCACCCAGACCCCCACCGGGTGCCTCCTCGCCTCGGAGTGCAGCTCCCACCCCAGCCACACACATCCACAGCCTCCCTCTGCCTCCGTGGCCTGGTTCTGCCTGTCGGCACTCCCCATCATCGTAGCAGCTATCTGTTGCTGCGTAACAAGCGGCCCCAGAGCTGGGTGGCTTACAGCAGCACTGATACCGCCTTACTTCCACTAAAATGCAACAAAGGCAGAGACTGCTGTGTGTCCAGTATGCCGTGCCCATGGTACTCAGGCCAGAGCGTGCTCACAGCATGATTTGCTGAGAGGATGCCTCAGCAGTCAAGCAACCAGTGTCTCAGTCATGGCTGTGTCTCTGTGACCTTGGAAACAGTACTTCAGCTCCACACCCATTTCTCCATCTGTAAGGTGGGAACGTGACGGGAGGACTGATTCTGTGCCTGGGAAGAGAACAGTGTACACCGTAACTAGTAAAGGGCACAGCATGTGGCCTCTTCCACGCTGACCGTGAATGTCACAGTGTACCTGTGAGGACCCCCCACCATGGCACCAGACCCCATCCCTTTCCAACCGCACAGGGCGCTGACCTAGACGTCCCCTGAGCTGCAGCCCCCCCACCTGTCTTCCTCTGGGGAAGGACGGAGGGCGGATTCTGACCTTGACCTGTCCCACAACATGGGGCCATCTGCTGCCTCCCTGTCTGACCTCTCAAGACCCTGCACCCTGCGGGCTGCTCTCCAAGGCGACCTTGGCCATTCAGCTCAACTTGCCAGCCCAGGGCTCTCCGTGAAGCCAGTACTGGAACGCCCAATCATGCTTTCTGTGTTTTATTTCAGTGATAACAGTAGTAAATGGGACGATATCTAAATAAAGGACGTTGGTTCTGTTAACCTTAACAATAAAACTGCCAGTTGTTTTACCAGGAACAGATGGTTTATTCGGGAATAAAAGAACTGCAATCTGAGACCCACACGCTGGCAAAACCTGAGGTGGCGGGGCGGGGGCGGGGGGCCTGCAGGGAAGCGTCTGTCTGTCCGTCTGTCTGTCCAGAAGGGCTCCCGCCTCCCAGGTCCGGCCTGGAAGGCCGAGCTGGGCTCTTCCAGTGGGGTCCGCGGATGGCCTCGCTGGGAGGGCTGCGAGCGTCCCCTGCTGGAAGGTCCAGCTCCGTCTCCGCGAGGTCTCCCTTCACTGATGGCTGTCAAACTCCTTCAAGAGCAGAGTGACCTTATATCTTGTCATTACATAAATGAAATAAACTGTGGTGGGAAGAGTAGACAATTTTGTCCATTTGTGATGGAATTTGGGTCAGCGAATGTCCCTCTTCCCATAACCCCTTAGCTCCCCACTCTGGTGCCCCACTGAGCCAGGGCTGGTTGGCCAGATGAACCCAGAGAAGTGCACTGAACCACGAGCCTCTAGGCCATCACGCTCAGGCCCAGTTCCTGTGGTTGCAGGGCTGGGGGTTCAGAGGCTGTCCTCTACCCTCTGGCCTCTCCAGATCCTGACCTGAGGCCTCCCACTCCCCTACCTCCTTCTTACACAGACTCTGTTTGTGTCCCCCTGACCCCCACCCCCAGATTGACGGGTTGGAATCCTGACACCCATGGTGCTGGATTCAGAAAGTGGGCCTTGAGATGTAATGAGGTCATGAGGGTGGAGCCCTCCAGGATGGGATCAGGGCCCTCATGAACGAGGTGCCCTATTTCACCCCTTCCACCGTGTGGGGACACAGCGAGAAGGGTGCAACCTTCCCCAACACTGAATCTGCAGTTCCAGACTCCTGAACCCTGACAAGTAAACATCTACTGTTTATAAGCCACCAGCTATATATTTAGTATAGTGGCCCAGATGGGCTAAGGCACCATCCAGTCAGCAACCCCTCCCCCCCCCCAAAAAAAGGCAGTATGGTTTCTCAGAAGCAAAGCGTCTCTTCTTGGTATACAATGTTCCAGGCCCTTGGCAAGCCACAGCCCCTAGCACTAACACATCTATTCCCGTCAGAAATGAAATCCTGTGGCTCTGACAGATCTTTGCAGATCAGGGAAGGTTGGCCACAGAGTCCATTAGCAGAACCCAGAGCTGAGCCCAGGTCAGAGCTGTAGACTCAGAGTGGTGGGTCGAACGGTGGTGCCCCCAAGTTATGTCCACCTGGAACCTCAGAATGGGACCTTATTTGGAATAAGAGTCTTTGCAGGTGTCATTAAGATAAGAAATTTCAAGATGAGGTCACCCTGAATTAGGTAGGGCAGGCTTTATTTAACCTCAATGACTGGGGCCTTCATCAGAAAAGATGAAGGGAGGGGGCCACCTGGGTGGCTCAGCGGTTGAGCGTCTGCCTGGAGTTCCAGGACCGAGTGCCGCACCGGAGTCCACATGGGGGTCCCTGCAGGAAGCCTGCTTCTCCTTCTGCTTGTGTCTCCCTCTCTCTCTGTGTCTCTCATGACTAAATAAAATCTTAAAAAAGAAAAGAATAGAGGAACGGAGGGATGGGCCGAGGCAGTCACCAGCCTAGCCCTCCCAGGAGCCACTGGAAGCTAGAAGAGTCAGGAAGGGTCCTCTCCTAGAGCCCCCACAGGAAGCATGGCCCTGCTTACACTTTGATCTTGGAACTCTGGCCTCCAGAGCTGGGAGAGAATAAAGTTCTCTCGTTTTAAGCCACTTGGTTTATCGTGGGATGTGAAAATGCAAAGTGCCGTGGGCTGAATTGTGTCTTCCTCCTCCACCCCGCAAATTCACATGCTGCAGCCCTAACCCCCAATGTGAGTATATTCAGAGATAGGGCTTTTAGGAAGCAATAAGGTTAAATGTGGTCCTAAGGGTAGGGTCCTGATTGAATGGAATTAGCGGCGAATGGCGAGGTGGAGATCTCTCTCTTGCTGTGTCTCCTCGCAGCTCAGGAACAGGCCGTGGGTGCTGACAGGAGGCCTCAGAATGAAGTCGGCCTGCCTGTACTTGATGCTGGACTTGCGGCCTCCAGACTGTGAGAAGTGTCTGTCATTCAAGCTTCTGGTGTAGAATTATGTTACACCCACCTGAGCTAACACAGCAGGTACCCCACAGCCACCGTGGTGTAGAGGGAAGCTCAGGAAGGCCCAGGACAAGTGCCAGAACCACCCGGCCAGCAGCATCAGCAGTCTGATCATGCGCTCCTGGAATGCTGCTGGCAAACAGCTCCAAAAGCCAGGAACCCAGAGGAGGGGTGGGCCCCAGAGCCTGGGCAGGGCCCCGGCCCCACAGGCCAGGGGCAGGTGCAAAAAGCACCAAAACGAGTTTTTGAGAAGGTGGTCCACGGGGAGGTTTTGTGAAGGTCATGTGGGTGGAAAGATCACCCCCAGGGACCTCTCTGAGCTGGAAATGGAAACAGGAAATGGCTAGATGGGATTCATCTTGGAAAAATGCAAACTCATATGTCCGGGCAAGAGTGAGTGAGACAGCCACAGAGCAGAGCAAGTGGGGGACTGCAGCCCCCAGCGAGGCTGCAAGGGCCTCTCTGACGTTTTGACGGGTGGTCTCAGCATGAGGACAGTCTCTGAGGTTGGGGACTGAGGTAGTCTGGGAATCCCCCAGGCAGCTTTAGTGGAAGGAGAGGGCTAAGGCTTCCACTTCCCAGCGGGCCAGGCAGTGGTGACCCAGTGGTCCAGGGAAAGATAGCACCTCACACGCAGTCCTGCAGCCTTGCTCACAGGGCTTAGGTCTCCACTCCGTCGGCGTGGAGGGTCCTCCTCCCCTCACAAGGCCTCCCAGGGCCTGTAGAAGGCCCTGTGTTCCTCAGTTTTGCAAGTTGCCCAGCATTTGTAGCATTAGGATGTGATGGGTCATTAGAAGTTGCCTCTACCTCCTGGCCAGAGGCAGAGGACATTCAGAGGGAAGGAAATACTTTTATTTTATTTTTAAAGATTTATCTATTTATTCATGAGAGACACAGACTGAAAGAGAGAGGCAGAGACACAGGCAGAGGGAGAAGCAGGCTCCATGCAGGGAGCCCAACGTGGGACTTGATCCCGGGACTCTGGGATCACGCCCTGGGCTGAAGGCGGAGCTAAACCGCTGAGCCACCCGGGCTGCCCTCATTGTCTTTTTCTTATTGGTCTGTGGACAGTTTCACAATGACAGGAATTCGACGATTTCAAAATACATCACACACTCCCCCCTCCTCCCCTGCCTGCCTTTTAATTTTAAATTTTATCACATTTTCAATTTGCATACGGTCACGTCTGCCATTCTCTTCTTCCACTTCTCCAGGGTTACTGCGATTGACCATAAAACATCCGTCCACTTTCCAGGACGAGTTTGCTTCCTCTTGGATGTGGATGTTTCATCCATCTGGATTTTATTCTGCTCTTGCGGACCGACAGAGGAAGCCAGCTTCTATTTTTCCAAACGGCCAGCCAGTGGTACCCACACCACCCACGGGAAGACCAGTCCAGCCTATTCCAACCTTCTGCTCCCACCCACCCCCGCGGGTCCCCATGACTTTCTCCTCACTGCACAGCACCCCTGCGGGGACCCACGCCACCCCCCGCCCCCGGCCCCGGCCCCGCCCCCGCTGGCTCCGCCCCGCCCCAGCCCCCGCGCTCACTGGCTCCGCCCTGGCCCCGCCCCCGCACTCACTGGCTCCGCCCCGCCCCCGCGCTCACTGGCTCCGCCTTGACTCCGCCCCGCGCTCACTGGCTCCGCCCCCGGCCCCGCCCTCACTGGCTCCGCCCCGGCCCCGCCCCCGCGCTCACTGGCTCCGCCTTGACTCCGCCCCGCGCTCACTGGCTCCGCCCCCGGCCCCGCCCTCACTGGCTCCGCCCCGGCCCCGCCCCCGCGCTCACTGGCTCCGCCCCGGCCCCGCCCTCACTGGCTCCGCCTTGACTCCGCCCCGCCCTCACTGGCTCCGCCCCGGCCCCGCGCTCACTGGCTCCGCCCCGGCCCCGCCCTCACTGGCCCCCGCCCCGGCCCCGCCCTCACTGGCTCCGCCCCCGCGCTCACTGGCTCCGCCCCGCCCCCGCGCTCACTGCCTCCACCCCGGCCCCGCCCCCGCACTCACTGGCTCCATCCCGGCCCCGCCCGGTTCGCCCCGTTCGCCCCGCGCCCGCGCACTTCCCAGTCCCTCCACGAGTCATTTGCATATAAGGCGCGTCCTCCGGCGCTATTTGCATGGAGCCCGGGCGCCGCGCCGACGGGATCCCGGGGAGCGTGGGCGGGCCCGGAGCGGCCTGATTTGCATGGGGGAGGCCTGCTCGCCGGGACCCTCAGGTGCCGCTTCCCCTTCCAGCGGCCTTCGCCGCCTTTCTTCCGATTTCCGCGTGCCTTTTCCGGCGCCTGCCCGCGGCCGAGACAGGATGCTCCCGAAGCGGCGGCGAGCGCAGGTCGGGGCCCCCGGCGACCCTGCCTCCTCCGAGGCGCGCTTCCCCGGCGTCGCCATCTACCTGGCCGAGCCACACATGGGCCGCAGCCGCCGGGCCTTCCTCACGCGCCTGGCGCTCTCCAAGGGCTTCCGGGTCCTGGATGCCTACAGGTGCGCGCTGGAGGAGAACCTTGCGGCCCCGGGGCGGGAGGCGGGCACCTGCCTGGGGCGTCTTCCGCGGGGGGGGGGGCACCTGGGGGCGGCGCTCACGAGGGACTCTGTGGGTGTGGCCTCACCCGCAGGCCCCACACCCTGGCTGTGGGTTTGAGGGCCTCAGTACAAAGTGCCCTGCTCAGAACTTTGCAAGTTACCAGCCACTTTCACAAGTGGTGTTTCTTTTCAGCTCAGACCATTGAAACCCAAAATGACTCACCTGGCAGCTGACCCCCAGGGCAGAGGGGCACCTGAGACTTTGGAGTCCAAGTTAACCTTGGCACTTCATGCTTCTGTGGCTTTTCTCTCAATACCCTCTTCCATAAAAGTGTGCTAGCGCCTCGGCCAGGAGTGCTCTGTAGGACAAGGAGAGAACCTACCAGAAGCTTCCTGAAGACCGAGACGGGTGTGTGCGGTGGCAGAGGGCCCCCTGGCTCACGGCCTTCTGCCCTGGGTGAACCCGTCTTGCTGCCCTGTTAGCCAAACTGCCCTCTCTCCTCCTGGCTGAGACAGTGGTGGGAGTGAGGCTCCAAGATCGGCAAAAATCAGCCACAGAGACACTGCTGAGGTTAAGGAAATGGGTTCCCTTAGGTTTGAAGGTGAAAGAGCAAACAAACCAGGGGCCAGTGCCCCAGCTGCTCACCCTGCCGCTCATTCGTTCTTTCACTCACTCACTCATTCGTTCAACCATTCCCCATGGTTATACCCGCTTTGAAAAGTTTAGTGTGCTGTGTGCTAAGCCCTTTTGTTTATTAGCTTGTTTAATCATTGTAACCATGCTACACAGTAAAGGTGCTGTTAATCTGCTTTAAAAGGGAGCAAATCAGGGCACAGAGAAGTGACCCGCCCAAGGGCTCACCGCATGTATGTGGCAGAGCTGGGGTTCAAACCCAAGTAGTCTGGGTCCAGCACTCAGATGAAGGTCCCTTGGTCCTGCCCCCTAAGGAACTCCTTTCTCGGGGGCCAGGGGAGAGGAGAACAGACAAGTTAGCAGAAGCATGGGCTGGGCCTGTGATCACAGCTAGAGCAGAGAACCGCAGCTCTGTGGGGGCTGGGATTGCAGGGGTGTCCATCTGCGAGAAGGGGTGCCTGCCAGGCAGAGGGGACAGTAAGTGAAGGCCTGGTGGCACGGAGCAGGGTGGACAGGGACCTCTGGTCTTCACTTCTCTCCCTGCCTAGCTCTGAGGTGACACACGTGGTGATGGAACAGACCTCAGCAGAGGAGGCCAGCCACTGGCAGGAGCACAGGGCGGCCACAGCCTCTCCCCAGCGATGCTCCCGCCCGGCACTGCTGGACATAAGCTGGTTCACAGAAAGCATGGCAGCCGGGCAGCCGGTACCCGTGGAGTGCCGGCACCGCCTGGAGGTAAGCTGGGTGGCTGGGTGCAGGCTGTAGCTCGGTGGGACGGGCGACATGTTGGCTTCAGGTAAGGCGAGGGGTAGGGGTAGTGCAGAGACCACAGGGGCCCTGGGAGGCCAGGCCCTCCTGGTTTCTGCTCCTGTCATTGGTGTAAGCTCCTGGGGTCCACTTGTTTTTAGCATTTTCAGGCCTTTCTTGCTCAAGTAGTGAGACAGTAACCCCAGGTGAGAGAGCGCCAGGACCAGCAGGAGGCTGTCCTCGGAGTGCTGTGGGTCTGTGGCCTCTGCCCCCCGGTCAGCGCTTCCTGGGCATGCAGAGCCAGGGGATGCAGGGGTGGGCTCAGAGTAGGGCTGCCCGCGGTGCCGCCCTGGCTCCGCCTGTGGGCCCCCAGCCCATGTCCCTGTCTGTGAGGTGGGGATGACGTGCACTGCTGGTGCATGATTGGCAGGGTTCCGGAGGTGGAGCGCATGCATTGTGCGCAGGGACAGGGACAGTCCTCTGTGAGAGTCCGCAGGCGGCATCTGTACTGCTCTGGGGGAAGAGCCCCTCCTCAGCCAGCTCGGCAGGGCAGGGCTGCCTCTGTGCTTCCTGTCCCTGTCAGAGGCCAGGGTCTGGGGGCAGCCTCTGAGTGGCCTCTGTATGGCCTGTCCACAGGTGGCTGCGCCCAGGAAAGGGCTGCCCTGCCCAGCGAGGATGCTGCCCTATGCCTGCCAGCGGCCCACACCCCTCACACACCACAACAGCAGCCTCTCTGTGAGCCTTGGGTTCCCAGCATCCCTGGGGTGGGAGCAGGCCCGTGCCAGCCTGGGGACAGGTGGCTGAGAGCTAGAGGGTGGGGAGTGAGGCACCCTTGCCCTTCACTAACAGCCTCTCCCTGCAGGAGGCCCTGGAGATGCTGGCGGAGGCCGCAGGCTTTGAGGGCAGCGAGGGCCGCTTCCTCTCCTTCCGTAGGGCAGCTGCAGTGCTCAAGGCCCTTCCAAGCCCGGTCACGGCCCTGAGCCAGCTGCAGGGGCTGCCGCACTTTGGGGAACACTCCCGCAGGGTCGTCCAGGTAGGTGCTCAGTACAGTTAAGGGGTGGATCAGGAATGCAGGCCAGAGGTGGCCTGGGGTCATGACACAGGTGGTCAGAGGCTGAGTGCCCTATGGAGGCTGGCTTCCAGCTGGGGCCAGCCACCCTCCGAGTCCTCCTCTGTAAGTGCAGCCCACACCCGGTGGCTGGGAGGGACCGGCAGGACTGGGCATCGGCCCCGCCGTCTGCAATGGTGGAGGGAAACCCTGCCTTGGAGCATTTCTTTTTAAAATAGGAAGTATTTAAGGATCCAAGATATGACATCCTTGATGTGTCCTGTGAAGCTAGACCAGCTGATGGCACACTTACCACTTGGGGAGTACATGCAGCCCCAAACAGACTCTTGAAGTCAGCTAAGCTTTTGAATGAAGTCCCATTGAATACACCAGCTATGTCTTGAAAAGCCACGGTTTACACGTCCCAGGCCTGGTCATTTGTGTTCCCCGGGACCCCGGGGCTGTGAGGCCAGGAGCATTGCTGCCTCCCGGGACCCTGCGGGGATGCAGCGCCTGGTCCCAGGGGCCCAGCTCTGGTCTGCAGTCAGGCTGAGACCTGTGCCTTGTCCGTAGGAGCTGCTGGAACAGGGAGTGTGTGAGGAGGTAGAGAGAGTCCGGCTCTCGGAGCGGTACCAAACCATGAAGGTATGTGCAGTGGGGAGCCCAGCAGGGACCTGGAGCCCACTAGCCTCCCCCAGATGACAGCACAGTTCCAACCCTATCCAGGAGGTGAGCAGGGGCGCCCAGGGGTCAGAGGAGGTCTCGCCAAGGAGTGGCAGCTAGGCTGACACCCGATATGCGCGAGGCAGCCAAGCCGGGATGGGCAAGGAGAAGCTGGGGTTTAGACAGGGAATTTTGTCGATCGCTCAGAACCATCTGTTCTCATTGGACCATCAGTGGAATATGCTCCAGTGTATCGTATGCTCCGGCACCTTAAACACAGCCTACCGGACGGAACTTAACCTTCTGGAGGGTCATGGAAACACTTGAGTCTATGGGGTGCTCATCCTTGCCCTGCCTCCCTGTGATCTCACACCCTGCTTGTCGCCCTGCCTGTGTCACAGCACACCTTCCACTGTTCCTGCCGCTGCTGACCTGGTGAGCCAGAGTCTCTGGCCACCTCAGTCACACTGCTCTGACACCTGTCTGGTCAGCCCCCATTGAGGGCGTGGGGCTTCCCTGGCAGGGAGGGTCAGCAGGCTCTGGGAGGTGGCCCAGAATGTCGTGAGGGCCAACAGGGGCTTCAGAGAGGGAGCCACATATGAAGGACGGAGGGTCCCAGGTAGGTGCCTAGCGGGTGCCCAGACCCATAGAGAGGAGATTGAGAGTTAGGAGTTTATTGCCGTCAGCAGCGTGGTTAGGTTGTTCTGAGCATGGTTTCTGTCGGGACCCGAGCTCCTGGTTTAGAGGAGGGAGGCGGCGATGGCCAGCATAGCCCAAGATGGGCAGGGCTCGCGGCCCCCAATGCCACCAGGTTCCTCCTCCTATCTGCACGCTGGCTGCCTCCACCCACAGAGACCTGGCCGTAGGAGGCTCCCCTTCCCTGGGTTATGGCCTCCACCACTGCACAGACCTGACCTTCTGTTTTGCTTCCAAAAATTTCCAGGGAGGGGATTGGCTGGGGCAGGTGCCTACCTCTGACCAATAAGCCGTGGCTGGCGAGGAAAGAGGTGACTTGCTGGCACTGAGGTGTGGGCCCACCCTTTGTGGGAGAGCCGTGTGGGGCCAGCCGCCCTGATGAGAGGTAGCTCCCGTGGTGTGGTTCCCTGTGGCCAGGCAGTGACTCCAGCTCCAGCCTGTGCTTCCTCCTGACCATGCTGTGCTCATCCACCAAACAGCTTTTCATGGGGATCTTCGGCGTTGGGGTAAAGACTGCTGACCGGTGGTACCGGGAAGGGCTGCGGACCCTGGACAGCCTCCAGGAGCAGCCCCAGAGGCTGACCCAGCAGCAGAAAGCAGGTGAGCCTCAGAAAGGATGAGGCCCCGGGGCCCTGGTGGTACGCAGGCCCCTCAGCTGGGCTTCCTGGTTCCCACCTAGTGGGGTCAAGATCCATTGCAGCCTTTTCGTAGTGGACAGGGACAGCACCGTGGCTGCTGAGACCTTCTCACCTCCTGGTTGGACTTGGACCAGGGCCAGGCCTGGGCCTTTTACTCCTGATTCCAGGAAGGGAAGGCTGTGTCTGATCGGCCCGTGCTCTGTGGGGCTGGTGTCCTGGCACGCCTACTGATGGCATAGGGACCTGTGTGACGGGAGAGGTTCAGGACGGGGCCTGCTCATAGCAGGTGGCACCTGAGAGCTTGTCAGCTCTGGGTTGAGGCCTGTCTCAGCCACTTACTAGGCAGGTCGACTTCTCTGAGGCTCAGTTCGCTGTGAAGCACGGGGTCTGTGAGTTTCTCCGTGCGAGCCAGCGGGTAGCAGGTGTTATCGCATTCTGTTCTCTCCACGTGGCCGGGGTTGGGGGCCTGCCCAAGGTGTCCCACAGCCCCGCACCCACCACTTCATCGAGCATCTTCCCTCAGGCTGGAGGGGGTTGAGACTCATGGAATCCTGTGTCCAGTGGAACATCGGGCAATGTCACCACTGGTGGTGAAGAGGGAACTGCCAGCAGCACTTACTGAGAGCCCACACTGCCAAGGGCTGCCAAGGGCTGTGGCTCCCCCTCTCGGGCCTCTCCTAAGTGCGGAAGCAGCCACCCTCAGGCAGGTGCTGAGAGGGCCCAGGGCCCAGTGAGGGGGCTCCCTGAGTGCACAGCTGCCACCTCCACGTCTTTATCACTTTCTGGTCCCTTTTATGGATGGGAAACCGAGGCATTCAAAGGGTGCATTGTGGCTGCATCCCTCTCAGCATCCTGCCAGGCCGGGTGCTGCTGGTGGGAGAAGCCGGACAGGGGCACAGGGGGCCTCTGGCTTTCCCCTCGGCTGCTGCACGTGAATCTACAGGCCCCTCCAAGGGAGAGTTTGCTCTGGAAAAGGGAGGAGGGGCGGTGGAGAGCGCGAGCTGGTGGGGCCTGGAAGGTCAGGAGAGCTGTGCTGTCCTCAGGGCTCCAGCACTACCGGGACCTGAGCACCCCAGTCCAGCGGCCCGACGCCGAGGCGCTGCTGCAGTTGGTGAAGGCAGCTGTGGCGCCCATCCTGCCTGGGGCCACCGTGACGCTGGCTGGTGGCTTCCGGAGGTGAGGGATCTGGTGTCCCCAGCCATGGCCCTGGTCCTCCCCCGCAAAGGCACCAGAGGCCAGCCACGGAGGGAGGGCCTTCCCCACCGGCAGGACTCGGGAGGACACTGAAGCTACAGCCCCGGGGTGGCCCGCAGCTCAGACCGGACCCCCTCAGGGGGAAGTTGCAGGGCCACGACGTGGACTTGCTCCTCAGCCACCCCCAGGAGGGCCGGGAGGCGGGGCTGCTGCCCAAAGTGATGCAGTGTCTGGAGAAGCAGGTGAGGGGCTCCCGGGCCTGTCCCGAGTGTGAGGCCTGGCCCTGGCTCCTGGCCCCCAGCCCCATGCCACGGTGGCTGCCATGCCTGCTGTCCCCGCAGGGCCTCGTCCTGTACCAGCAGCACCACCGAGGTGGCTGCGGACACGCCGAGCCCCCGCCCCGCCAGAGCCACCCCATGGATGCCTTTGAGAGGACTTTCTGCATTCTCGGCCTGCCGCAGCCCTCAGGGGTGCCTGTGGGGAGCACCCAGGGGCCCTGCCCCACCCGGAAGGCTGTGCGGGTGGACCTGGTGGCGGTCCCCATCAGCCGGCTCCCCTTCGCCCTGCTGGGCTGGACAGGCTCCAAGGTAGGGTGCATGCTGCGGAGCGGGCCTGGGGCACATGAGCGGCGCTGCCACTCCTGCTCTCCCCACAGCACTTCCAGAGGGAGCTGCGCCGCTTCTGCCGGAAGGAGAGGGGGCTGTGGCTGAACAGCTGCGGGCTTTTTGATCCAGAGCAGGTGTGTTGGGGGTGGGAGGATGCCTGGGGGAGGAGCCTGCTGGGGGGTAGCCTACTGGGGGAGGATGTGGGGGGAGGAGCCTGCTGGGGGGATGCCTGGGGAGGGATGCCTGGGAGAGGAGCCTGCTGGGTTCCACTGCCCTTCCCCTCCCCCTCCCCTCCCCCTTCCCCTACCCCATCCCCCCACCCTTCTCAAGGAAGCCAGCAGAGTGGGGTGGGGGGCTCCCAGGCATTAACACCCCCACTCCTGTTGCAGAAGATGCTTTTCCACGCAGCTTCGGAGGAAGACATATTCAGGCACCTGGGCCTTGAGTACCTTCCCCCGGAGCAGAGAAATGCCTGAACCTACCCACCGGCCCGCTCTGCTCCTCTGCTCCGCTCAGCTCCAGCAAGCCAGGCCCTGTGGGCTCCAGGGAGAAGAGACCCAGGCCCCCCCCCATGCCCTCTGGCCCCTGACTGGGAGCCCCAGCTATGTGGGGTCCTGCTCCCTGACCCAGGCCCCGTGGGCCCCAAGTCCTGCCCACCTTCCCCCCCCCCACCCCCCTCTCCCTTCTCCCCTCTCCCACTTCCAGTCCGATGAAATGAAATGAGCACGTGGAAGCAACCAAGCTGTGTTCTGAATGTGCCACTGGTGCCTGGGAGAGCGCTGGCTGCTTCTGCCAGAGGCCACCTACCAGGGCCCCAGGCCCCCATAAGCCACAGGGTATCACTGGGCACAGAGGGGGCATCATGGCTGTGTGACCCTGGGCCCGTGGGGACGGGAACAGCACCACGTGTGTGGTGGGCAGGCTGCAGGGCCAGAGGTGGCGTATGGTGGCCTCCCGGACCCGAGAAAGGGGCTGGGACCTGGAGCTCTTTCCCACCAGGAGTCCTTGGGGTCACTGCTGGCATCTGCAGACGGATGGCGGGGCACAGAGGTAGGGAGCTAGGGGTGGGGAGAGGGCTTGCCCCACTGCCCCCACCTCCCAGCCTGGCCTCCTGTCTCTGCGTTGGCTCGTCCAAGGTCCCCTTCCCAGAAGGCAGGTCCCCTGTTCTGGGAATGGCGGGTCACTGGCGTCCCTGTCCCTCCCAGCTCCCGGCACTCCAGCAGTTCCCTACCTGCCTCCGGGGCCCCCAGGGGCCTGGCACTCCTGCCTGCCCCCCTCTGCGACCCTGGGGCTCCTCTGCACTCCCAGTGCTCTGAGCGAGCTGATGCCTCCCAGGGAGGGCCCTCTGCTGCTCACCCCCAGGCATGCCCCGGCTGCCCAGACTCCCAGGTCTCCAGCTGAGGCCTTCCCTGGCCACTCACTGCATTTGAATATATTAAAATAACACAGCGAGGTTGACCCTGGGGCATGCAGTTTGTGTCGACCTATTGAGCGCCACCAGGCCAGCCTTGAGAGCAAAACAGCCGGTCATTGTGCCAACAGACTGGGTTTCTTTGGGAATGGTAGGGCCAGGTGGAAACGCAGGAGGGACTGCTCTGCGTGCAAGTGCAAGTACAAGTCCCAAGGAGGAAGTCAGGCGTCGGCTGGTGCGGGGAGGGAGGACACGGACGCCTCGTGTGGGCAGCAGGGCAGGGTCCTCCCCGAGCCCCCTCCCACCTTCCAGACTCTTCTAGGGGGAGTCTCCTTCCTTCAGTGTGCCTGGTCGCCGTCGGGCTGGCCCGGGCCAACCCGTCCCATCGTGGCCTCGTGCTCGCGGGCCGGCGGTCACTGTGGTTTCGCTGCCAGGGTGTGGTGTAGGAGCAGTGGCCTGTGCGGGCCCCTGGGGGGCTGCTAGGCCTCATCCGCCCTGCGCCGTGTTCCGCGCCACACGGAGCACCTGTTGAGAACAGTGGGCTTGTTCCTCCAGACAGTGGAGGGAACCGCTGTGGACTCGGACGTACAGGTTTTCATGGGAACATAGGTCTTCCTTTCTCTAGGGTAAAGGGTGAGATGCAGGGGTTAGTGCGTGTGCCAGGGTCTAAGACTGGCTAGGTGGCCCTCAGCGGCCACGCCGGCCCCGTGTGCCAGCTCACGCTGGTCCACACCTATTGTGTCCCCAGTGTCAGTTTCACTGCTGTACCGTCGGCATCCCCACTCTGGCGATGTGTCCGAGTTTTTTGTCCATTTCTTTTTTTTTTTTTTAAGATTTTATTTTATTTATTCATAGAGGCAGAGAGAGAGAGAGAGGCAGAGACACAGGCAGAGGGAGAAGCAGGCACCACACAGAGAGCCCGACGTGGGATTCGATCCCAGGTCTCCAGGATCACACCCTGGGCTGCAGGGGGCGCTAAACTGCTGCGCCACCGGGGCTGCCCCTGTCCATTTCTTAAAAACATTGTTTTCTTACTATGAATTTGAAGGCTCTTTGTGGTCTTTGTACACAGGACGCTTGCTGCTGCGACGTGTGGCTGTTCCTGCGTGTGCAGCTTGTGCTTTCCTTTCTTACTGGGGATTTCTCAGAGCAGCCGGTCTGGTTTACCAGTTATCAGTGGGCCGTTTCTCGTTTCTTGTGATTTTGGTTATGTCTCTGACCCTCAAGTCACAAACGTCTTCTTTGTTTTCTTGTGTAGTGTACAACTTACGTTATTTTAAAAAGATTTTATTTTTCATGAGAGACACACAGAGAGAGGCAGAGACACAGGTAGAGGGAGACGCAGGCTCCATGCAGGGAGCCCGATGGGGGACTCGATCCCAGAACCCAGGCATCAGGAAGGAGGGTTGGGTTTCGTCAAATGTTTTTTTTTTTTCATCTTTTGAAGTGATCATGTGTTGTTTCTGTCAAAAAAAATTCTATGATATGATATATTTATTGGCTTTCAGATGCAGACCCCTCACTGTAAATTATGTGGTGTATAGTCCATTTTTATTTGTTGCTAGGTTCTGTGCTGAAGCTTTGTGTTTGTGCATTCACAGCAGGTGGCATCTCCGATGTCTGAGGAGTGATGGGATCTGGGTGATGACGGTGTGGAATGGGCGCTTACCTCTCACTTTAACCAGCATGCGTTATTATATTTAGAGCAAGTGCCTCGAAGCCAGCATGGAATTTGGTGATTTTTAAAAGTCCAAACTAAAAAAAAAAAAAAACAAAACAAAACGTCCAAACTATACCTTGTCTTTAATTCAGTGTGTTTGCCTGTGATATTTTGATGCGGTGAGAAATACAGAAGAGCGCCCAGATGGCTCAGTCGGTTAAGCATCTCTTAAAATGAGTGGTAAAAATCACAGAGGGAGACAGGACATGAGCAACCCCTAACTCTGGGACACAAACAAGGGGCAGTTGAAGGGAGGTGGGGGGGGTGTTGGGGTGACTGGGTGACGGGCACTGACCTGACGCGATGAGCACTGGGGGTTAGACTATGTGTTGGCAAATCGAACTCCAATAAAAAATATACCAAAAAAAGCGCATCTGACTCTTGATTTCGACTCAGATCGTGATCTCTGGATCATGATATTGAGCCCTGCGATTGAGCCCCGCCTTGGGCTCTGTGCTGGGTGTGGAGCCCCCTCACTTGCTTTCTCTAAAAACACAAGACAAAAAACATATTTTGGTCTTTCTGTCCACCTCCTGACCAGAGCTCCTAAATCCTATGAAGTGTCTTGGATGAAAGGAGTTTTTTGTTTGTTTGTTTTTTTCCCAGGGAGGGCCTGTGGACTCTGGGATGGCTCTAAGATGGGGATGGGCACCAGAAAGACCAGGCCATGACTAGGAGCCTCATCCTGAGGGCGGGGGGGCGGGGGGGCTCTCCGGAGACAGTTAACAACTAGTCATGGCCGTGTGATGAAGCCACCAGAAAGATCCCAGGAAGGTGGTTTCGGCCCAGCTCCACAGGGTTGAGGATGAGAGGCAGTGGCACTCAGGACCCTTCAGGACCTCGCCCTGGGGGCCTTGTCATCTGGGTTTCATCGAGTTCCCCTGAGTTCTGTGAGTTGTTCTAGCAAATTATCAAACGCAGCGAGGGGGTGGTGGGAGGCCCAGTTTATAGCTGACCTGTCTGGCATCCGAAGCGGGGCAGTTTCGTGGGACAGAGCCCCTCATCCATGGGGCTGACGCGTCTCCAGGGAGATGGTGTCAGAGCCTAGGTGGTTGGACCCCACTTCTCAGTGGGGAAGACTCAGAGCGGCGGGGTGAGCAGGAGTGCACAGGAGCAGAGACAGCCTCCTTTGCTCTGCTCGGTGTGCAGCACACGCCCATCCCAGGCAAGGCCCTGCACCATGGATGGAAGGGCAGCATGATTTGGGGTTAGGCCCAAGACTTTGTCATTTTTTCTGTTTCTCCTTTCCTGCCCTGCTGCTTTCTTCCTAGATTTCTTTGTATACATGGTATTTAGTGGGTGTAGGAATGATATACACACTTTTCATAGCCTGCTTCGACTTAATATCTTAGCACTTCATGTGGAACATAGCAGCCAACCCACCGTGTAGGTCTCCTTACCCCTCAGGCTGTAGGCGGATCACCTCTGCGTACCTCGGAACCCCCAGCAAACTGTATGGTGATAAATTCTGAATTTAAACTAAGAAATAGGGCAGCCCGGGGGGCTCAGTGGTTGAGTGTCTGCCTTTGGCCCAGGGCGTGACCCCGGGGTCCCGGGATCAAGTCCCGTGTCAGGCTCCCTGCATGGAGCCTGCTTCTCCCTCTGCTTGTGTCTCTGCCTCTCTCTCTCTGTATCTCTCATGAATAAATAAATAAAATCCTTTTTAAAAATAAACTAAGAAATATATTAAGTTTACATGACATTACAGATCTATAACTCTAATTTGGCTCTGTGTAAAAAAAAAAAAAAAAATTGGCTCTGTGTAGCTAGCCTTAACAATAAAAACTGCCAGTTGTTTTACCAGGAACAGATGGATTTTTTCAGGAATAAAAGAACTGCAATCTGAGACCCACATGCTGGCAAAACCTGAGGCGGGCGGGCAGGAGGGGGGGTGCAGGGAAGCATCCGTCAGTCTGTCCAGCAGGGCTCCCACCTCCCAGGCTGGGCCCAGGGGAGGCCGAGCTGGGCTCTTCCAGTGGGGTCCGCGGAGGGCCTCACTGGGAGGGCTGCGAGCGTCCCCTGCTGGAAGGTCCCGCTCTGTCTCCGTTACTGATTTTCACTATATATGGAGGGTCCCCCCTCCCCCAACATTTTAAAAAAAGATTCATTTTAGGAAGAAAGCAAGAGCACAAGCAGAAGGGGCAGAAGGAGAGCGGGAGAGAGCATCCCAAGCCCGACACAGGGCTTGAGATCATGACCCGAGCCGAAACCAGAGTCGGATGCCTAACCAACCGTGCTGCCAGGCGCCCCTCTATACGCGTTTTTACAATTTTTGTTGCTCCTCCTATATTCTTGATGTTCTCAGTTTCCCTATGGTACCATTTCTCTTCTGTCTGAAGAATTTCATTAACATTTTCCTCCAGAGCAGCTGCTCGAGGCATGAATTCTCTTACTTTTCCTTCATCTGGGATTATCTTTATTTCACCGGTGTGCCCAAGGGGCATTTTTGCTGGGTATAGAGTATCAGGCTGCACTTCTTTCAGCAGTTTATGAATATTGTTCGGTTCCTTCTGGCCCTTGTGGTTTCTGGTGAGAAACCCACAGCCTTGAAAAGAGTTGCCCTCCTACATGAAATGAATCATTTTCCTTTGGCTGATTTTGGAATTCTTCTTGGTCTTTTAGTTTTCATGAATTTCATTATGCCGGGTCTGCACAAATCTCAATTCTACAATACAGGGTCATCAGCTGCAATCACGATGCTTTACATTAGATCCTTAGACCTTGTTCATCTGACAGCTGAAAGTCTGTGCCATTTTACCGAACTCTCCCTATGTGCCCCACCCCCAGCTCCTGACAATCACTTTTCTACTCTGTGGTTTATAGACTGTACCTTTTTCTTTTTCTTAAGATCCCCATATAAGTCATACCCTGCAGTATTTGTCTTTATTTGGCTAATTGCACCCAGCATAATGCCCTCAAAATTCATCTATGTTGTTGCAGATGGCACGATTTTCCTTCTCATGACTGAATAATATTCCTGAATCTGTATTAAGGATGTCACATATTATAAATATATATGCACATATGTAACTCAAATGGACATATCATATATATACAAACATGAGTTACAAATGTGTATATATACGAAGCCATAAGTAATCAAAACAGTTACTGGTGTAAACACAGACACATAGAAGAGAGAGCCCAGAAATAAACCCACACGTTGTGGTAAATTAGTTTATGACCAAGGACCAGGAATGTACCGTGGGGAAAGGATAGTCTCTTCAATAAATGGTGTTGGGAAAATTGGACAGCCATATGCAGAAGGGTCCTAGGTATTCTCAATAGTATGTTGAGAGCCTGGATCTTGTTGAAATCCTAAGGAGAAGGTTGACTGTATTGTGTTGCAGGCAGTTAGGTCACCTGTCGCGTGCCAGCTGTAGTTCTCGTGGCCTCACCAGGGCAGCGGGGGGCCCACAGTGTACGTGGACGGCCAGACCCCACAACTGCAGCTCAACAGAGCCCAGAAACTACCTGGATGACTCACCTAATCTCCCTCCTCCCCGCACCTGCCCTGACCCTTCACAGCTCCCGGGGTACTTGGATTCCCCTCCCCGTGGCACAGTTCCTACAGCTGCACCCAGGCCTGGGCCGGGGCTGCCAGGGGCAGAGGGAAGGCGGCAGGTGACTGGGGCACGTGCCTCCGGTTGGAGGGTAGCTCCCCTCTCGGGGTCACGGGGGCCTGCCCGGCTGGCGCTGCCATCACTATGCCACCTGCACGTTATCACCTGGAGCTGGGGTGGGGACGCTGCAGGGCCTTCACTGCTGCTTTCAGACCCTAGGGCTTCTCCACAGCCCTTTCTGTCCACCCTGGGTGCACGTCCAGGCTTTGAGCGGGGCAATCCAGGACGGACAAACCGTGAAGTCGTCAGGGTCCTGTGGAACTTCGAACCTCCTCTCCTCACACCACCTCCCGGCTGCTACTTCTCACACACCAAGTTCCCTCTGCACCCACAGGGGAGAGTGGAGGGGGGCGCGCGCTGCCTCCTCTGCGGTCTCATCCCACAACCCAGCAGGTCAGGTGTCAGGCCGTCTGTCTCCCTTCACGGAGGCACAGGCCCCCACGGCCCGGGCCTCACCACCCCTAGTGCCTGAGCCGCCCGGCACAGCAGATGTGCCCAGCAGGTACCGTGGGCGGTCCGTCGTGCTGCCACCAAGGCCGGGGGCGGGGCAGCCCCGAGGCCCAGCCCTCCCCCAGGCAGCAGCCTCCAGCCGCCTCATTGGCACCCAGCCCAGGCCATGCAGCTTCCTCTTCCCCCAACCCATAGTCGCTGCCTCCCCCAGGGCTCCGCCCCCCCTCTGGCCTCACTTCCCCCCCAGAGGCAAGTGACTAAAAACGCAGCTGTGCCTCCAGTGCCCGCGCAGCCCCTGGTGCCCCCTGCTGCACCCGTGGCTGCGCTGCCCCCCAGGGGCCTGTTGACTCGCTGGTCCCTTCGCCTGGAATGCTCTCCCCAGAGCAGAATCCGCTGCTCTTTGGGGCTCCTCCAAGGCTGCCCCTCTCTTCCCTGTCTCCACCTACTTGTTCCTCGTAGCCTGGGGGGATCCGGAGAGCCTGCGGAGTGGCTGGTACCATCCTCGTCTTGCACTGAACTTGGGCTTTCCGCCTGGCTCCCCACTGGCCCCCAGGCCCGGTCAGTGGTTGGGGCGACAGAGCAGCCACCTACAGGAGATGTCGAGCTCGAGCAGCAAGGCCCACGTGTGGCACTGCTAGGCGGGTGGCCTCCACCTGCCAGCCTTGGGGTGGAGTCTCTGTCCGAGGGCCCCAGAGCTGGGAGGGAGAGATGCCAGGGCTTTGCATGCCCAGGCCCAAGGCTCAGCATGGTAGCTGGCGGTCCGCCATCCACCCTTTTCCATTTTCAGATGTGCGACAGGGTGAGGCTGTGGCTGCTGGGGGGGGGGGGCTGGATATAGGTACCCTGGGCGGGCTCCCTCCTGAGGCCGCAGCTCCTGCCCCAGGGGCCTTCATCCCCCCCCAAATGTGAACGTAGAGGTCTTGGGCTGGCCCCCCAACACCAACCACTTGTGGGTGCTCCTGCTGAGCTGGGCACAAACCCCACAACCAGCGCCTCTGGTTCTGGAGGCCCCTGGAGTGCCTGACTAGGGTTTCTCTTTTTTTTTTTTTAAAGATTTATTTATTTATTTATGATAGACACGGGGGGGGGGGGGCAGAGACACAGGAGGAGGGAGAAGCAGGCTCCATGCCAGGAGCCCGAAGTGGGACTCGATCCTGGAACTCCAGGATTGTGCCCTGGGCCAAAGGCAGGCGCTAAACTGCTGAGCCACCCAGGGATCCCTGGGTTTCTCTTTCTTCTTAAAGGTGGTTTCAGCTGGGAGGGGCCAGCCTGGCTTAAGGGACAGATGTGCCAAGAACAGGGGCATCCTCCGCTCCCCTCTGGCCTGACCCCTCCACCTCCCCGGGGTGTCTTGCCAACAGCTCAGCTCAGCCCCCTGCCCACAGCTCTGCCTCACGCCCCCTCCTGCAGGGACGCACTGCCCTCCCCAGGGCTCCGGCCCCAACCTGCTCCACTGGCTCTGCCGCGGCCACCCGGCCCTTGAGGGACCGGCTAGTGGAGAGGATGTCCCAGCCCCTTCCAGCCTGGCCATGGGCAGAGGCCCCCTCAGGACTCACCCTGTGGGCAGGGCAGAGGGAGCTGGGGAGGAGCCGGATTCCTGGGGGAGCCACAGGCAGCCTACCTGTATGCGTGTGCATACAGACACGTGCGCCCGGGCACACACAGGCAAGTGTGCACCCCCCACCTGACTCCCCGCTGCGTCCCTGAGGCCCCAGAGTAAGCTCGGGAAGGTTTTGTCCCTCTGCCTGATGGCCCCCGCCGGCGTCTCCGCCTCTCGTGGCGGCTCCGAGGCCCTGACGTCTGCCCTTCACACCCCGTGCCACCCGGTGGCCGCCACCAGGCTATTTTAGGTGCTCGGGGCCGCCCTCCCCCAGGCTCTGCTACTGGCCACCTGCCGCCGCCTGTCCGCCTGGAATGCCGCCTGGCAGTTGGCCGGGGTGGGGGTGGGGACGGCCGGTTATAAGGCCGGGCGCCCCGGGAAGGCAGCCGTCCCTTCGCAGCCCGCCTCGTCCCGGCACCATGTCCACCCACCGCCTCGTGATGGTTCGGCACGGCGAGAGCACCTGGAACCAGGAGAACCGCTTCTGCGGCTGGTTCGACGCCGAGCTGAGCGAGAAGGGGGCCCAGGAGGCTGCAAGGGGGGCCCAGGCCATCAAGGACGCCAAGATGGAGTTTGACATCTGCTACACGTCCGTGCTGAAGAGGGCCATCCGCACCCTCTGGACCATCCTGGACGGCACGGACCAGATGTGGCTGCCCGTGGTGCGCACCTGGCGCCTCAACGAGCGCCACTACGGGGGCCTCACCGGCCTCAACAAGGCGGAGACGGCCGCCAAGCACGGGGAGGAGCAGGTGAAGATCTGGAGGCGCTCCTTCGACATCCCGCCACCCCCCATGGATGAGAAGCACCCCTACTACGGCTCCATCAGCAAGGTGAGCTGCCCAGGGCTCCAGGGGAGGGTCCAGGGGCAGCGCCCGGGGAAGGGCGCCCAGGGCCGCGGGAGGCACTGGCTATCTGGGGAGGGAACAGCAGTGTGGATGCCCCCAGGAGCGCCGGTACGCGGGCCTGAAGCCCGGGGAGTTGCCCACTTGCGAGAGCCTGAAGGACACCATCGCGCGGGCCCTCCCCTTCTGGAACGAGGAGATCGCCCCCCAGATCAAGGCTGGCAAGCGAGTGCTCATCGCGGCCCATGGGAACAGCCTGCGGGGCATTGTCAAGCACCTGGAAGGTGAGGCCACCCTCCCGCGGGGCGGGGGCGAGCATGCAAATCCTCATTTCAGCCAAGTGCGCCCTGGCCTGCAGCTCTGCAGACACCAGCACGCATGGGAGGGGTTCACACGGTCAGTGGGTAGGACCGAGAGACCATTCTTTAAAAACACTTTGTAAACTTGTTTCGCTTGTGTATGTCCTGGGACACTGGAAAATGAGTGTCGCGCCGAAGGCTGTGGATGAAAGGGCCCAGGCCCTGTGTAGGGCCTGGGAGGCCTGGGAATGGCCTGGCCTCCCGGACACAAGCCTGGGCAAGCCGCGGGAGGGCCCTGCCCAAGGACACCCAGCCCGGGGAAAGGCGGGGCCGTCTGGTCCACATCCATTTGTTGTGTGACCCTGGTCAAGTCACTTCACTTGCTGGGGCTCAAGCACCTTCTATGGGGTGGCGGGACTGCTCCCAGGACTGCCTATGCCCATCCCTAGGACCCCAGCTCACACCCACACCAGGCAAAGGTAAGACCAGTGAAACCTGGAGTGCAGGTGTGGAGCATTCCTGACCCCTGGCCCTCACTGGGTTCCCACTAAGGAGCACTGGGGGGTGGGTGGGGGACTATACCCTCCCAGCACGGCACACTCCTCCTCCGGGCTTCCTGTGAACGCACTCTACATTGCACAGATGCTCAGGACAGTCTAAGCATCGGAAAGGCCTTGCAACTTGTTGGGACTGTGGGAAGTGGAAGGAGGCAGGTAGGGTGGGGAGCACCAAACCTCCTGCTCTAGGGGTCGACAGGTTGCTGGCCAGAGCAGACAGGTGGCTCCCCGCCAACGGCCTGGCCAGCCCCAGTCCACCTCCCCACAACCACCTTGTGGCCGTCCCTTCCAGGGATAGGTCTGGGAGAGAAGCAAAGAGGCCAGCGACAGTCTCCCACTGTCCGCAGACCTGGGGGGTGGGGTGTCGGAACTGCAAAGGTCGAGCTGCTATTCCAGGCCAGGGGCTGCGGAGGCAGGCAGGGTCAGGTTTCCCCAGGAAACCGTGCCCTTTCCACCCACAGGGCCTCCCCTCCTGGCCACAGGAGGCCCTTCTCGGTGTCCCCTCCACAACCAGCTGTCAGGAGCACCCTTGCTCTGGATAGCCAGAACTTAGGAAGCTCTAAATACCCAACATCCATCAATCTGGCCAGAAGAGACTGATGTCAAGCCGAGGGCCCAGGTCCCAGTGGCTCCAGTTTGGGGGCACGAGGTCCTGGTTTACCACAACTTTCTGCAAGCCACTTGGGTCTCTCATTTCTGGCTGGACCTTCTTCAGCCCCATCTGCACTGTGGCCAGCTGCTGGGGGCGGGAGGGCTGCTGCCTGGCGGACTGGGCTCTGTGGCCCAGAAAGGTCACAGGGCCTGCTTCACGTGAGGGCGGGCAGCTGCCTGGCAGACTGAGGACTGTGTTCCCCGGCCCAGGGATGTCCGACCAGGCCATCATGGAGCTGAACCTACCCACGGGGATCCCCATCGTGTATGAGCTGGACCAGGCGCTGAAGCCCACCAAGCCTATGCGGTTCCTGGGTGACGAGGAAACCGTGCGGAAGGCCATGGAGGCTGTGGCCGCCCAGGGCAAGGCTAAGTGAAGGGTGGGCTTCTGGCAATAAAGGCACCTCCTCCTACCACCTGGAGTCCCATGTGACCGACCCCAGCATGCCCAGCTCCCAAAGCTTTGAGCTTGGGGTTCCACAAACCTGGCCCAAGGGTGCTTGGCCCCTGCTGCCCACCTCCATTAGGTGTGAGGGCCCCAGGAACCAAGGGCAGGGGTCTGGTCCCCAATCTGCGCTATCAGGTAAGTTCTGAGAGGCCCTCTATGGTGATGCCAAAAACTGAATGGCCACCTGGTAACCCTGATCTAGAACCAGGGTGCCTGGGGTGACCCAGCTCTGCCCAGGCAGCAGGGACAGCAACCATGGCCAGTTACCCCCAGATGGGGTGTCCTCTGCTGTCCCTGCAGCCCCAGGGTGAGGGGCAGGGTGCAGGGGTACCAAGCACCACCTCCTGAGAACAAGCCCACAGCAGCCTCAAAGCCTGCAACATGGGACCTGAAACCCCCACAGCTTGGGGGTGGTGGGGAGGAAACAAGATGGGCCACCTGCCAGCATCCAGGCCCAGTGGTCATCTTAGAGTGGCCTTCAGCCCAGGTGCTTCCACTTGGCACCTGCCAGGGCACACAAGGAATGGCCCTGCTGACATTCATGGGGTGCCAGGCACCTCACTCGATGCATACAAGTGCTGCCCTGTGTGGGCAGAGGGTCCCCATGGCATTCAGGAGACTGAAATGCAAGAGGCGGACTTCAGTCACATCTTTACTTTTATGCCTCTCCCAGGAGACCACGGTGGGCCCCAGGTCCGAGGGCGCAGCGTGCACACACACACACACCCCAGACACCCGGGAAGGGATTGGTTTCTACACGGGGGTATTCGGGTCACAAGAGGGCAGTGCTCACTCCAAAAGCAGACATGAATGGGCCAGGACAGACAGGGTGAGACAGCAGGCACAGGCTGCTCTGGTTTCTGAGGCAGAGTCAGGGGAGCGCACACACCAGGGCCAGTAGAAGAGGGCGTGCCACATGGAAGGACACGTTTGCTGATCCTATGCACAGATCGGGGCTTAGTTATTTATCCTGTCCGCACTGCTCACTGTCTGCCACGCAGGCAGGGGGACAGAACTGGGAGCACAGGGCAGGGTCCGGAAAGATCACCTACTGCTGCCCAAACTGTCACGACCCACTGAGACTTTGGTCCTAAACTCTCAGTTCACTGAAGCTGAGCCTCGCTAACAGCTGTAGTCAGCACCCTTTAGAGCCAGGAAAAGGAAAAGGCAAATACCCCTGCGCAGACCGCCCGGCGTGGCAGTGCTGTCCCCCTCAGGCAGAGGCCACGGAAGGGCTGGCCATGGGCAGGGTGTGGCTCCATGTCCTCTGTGGGGTCAAAGGCCAGGCTGGGAGAGCCTGGGAGCTGCGAGACCAAGTGTGGGAATCACAGGATATTGCTGCATCTAGGGTGACAAGAGGCTGAGCACCCAAGTCTGAGGGAGCCCAAGGGCTTGTCTTGTTTGGCGGCGGGGGGGGGGGGGGTCCCATTCCTGGAGGAGCACGGTGTGGCTCTTGTGCCGGGCACGCCACCTCTCCCAGAAGTAAGGAAAGCACATCTGGGTGGGGAAAGGAAGGACGGCCTTGCTGCAGCCAGCAGTGGAGGGTCCTCACTCAATGAGCTCCACGTAGTTGGCAGGAAACATGCCAAAGTGGCCATCTGGCCCGTAGCCACGCCACCAGCCCTCATCGATCACCTCGATGCCTGTGATGAGGTTCTCGGGGTCAAAGGAGATCTCAGTGTCGTCGGCTGTGGGAAGGGGAGTCTGCACTGGGGCTGGTGGTCGGGTGCCGGCCACTACCCCTGGGGCCCCCCACTTCCACACGAGCAGCCTGTTTCCTGAGGCTCCACCCAGGACCACTGGGGGCCCCGTGTCCAGGTCACCCACCTCTCTGGTCACTTGCACTTGCAGGCTCTAGCACAATGCTGGCACCTGGGATTCACGCCAACACATGCTGGGTGGCTGCCCAGAGCACCAGGGGGAGGCCTGGGCTGTGCGGGCCGTCCACCCCATCCTCCCCTCCCCTTTCTATCGCCCTGAAGGAGCCTCTGAAGCCTGTCCCTTGACAGTGTAGCGGTCCCTTGACCGCAGCACGTTACCTGCCTGGTAGTCGTACAGGGCCCGGGCACACAGCCCCTTCCCGCGCAGCCCCGGGTAGGAGTCCACATGCTCAGAACCGGCATCCTGCTGCAGCACCTGCCCCCCGAAGGAGAGAAGGGAAATCTGGGGTCCTAGTTACAGGCTCACTGGCTGCTGCTGCCCACCCCCCATGACCTCCCACAGTACTGCAAGGGACTGCCCCAAGTTACACGAGATAATCCGCATGTAGGGAGCTACTGAAAAGTCAGGCATCCCGTGACTAGCGTGGCTGAGAGAGCATTTCTGGGTACGTGACCCCTTCACAGCCAGGCCCTGCTGTGGGGAACTCACCACTGGGGGCTCCTCATAGAGAGTCTCCTGCTCCGGGGGCTCCTCGTACACAGCCTCCTCTTCCGCCTGCACCACACATGGCGGACCGCTGGACACGGGCTCCTCATGGATATCTGCACAGGAGGATGCAGCCCACTCTGAGCCCGGGAAGGGGATCGCACACCCTTCCTCCCTCCCACTTCCCATCCCCAGCCCCCCAGGGGCGGCCAAATGCCTTGCCTGCCCTGGGCCTGGAGGAGGCCTGGGTGGGCTCCGGGCTGCGATGGGTCTCTGGCTGGGTGAGCTGTTTCTGCAGGAAGGGGCTCCGCAGCTTCCCTGCAAACCAAAGGTAAATGCACCTGCACTGGAGGAGGAGAAGATCTGCATCCTGCAGTGGGACAATGGCTGTCGCACAGGAGGATGGGGGGGCACACAGCAGCTGAAGCGCCAGCGGCGTGCACACCTCAGACACCCAGGGCACAGCGTGGGAGAGGGCAGCAGTGTGGTCCTGCGTTGTGCGTGCTGCACCACGGGTTAATAGGGCCGGGCTGGAGGGTCTCCCCTCTGAAGCCACACATGGCCCTTGCTTTCCAGGTCTCTGCAGGATGAGGCTATGGGCAGGAAAGGGACACCTGAGGCCCAGGCTCCCCTCCAGAAGCCACTCTAAGGAGTGCAAGCTCTCCTTGCTCACTTGCCTGTCTGACGTGTCACTACCTCTGGGGGCCCCACACTGGGATCCTAGGCTCTCGCTCGGCCTGCCCCCACCTCACGGTGAGGTGCAGAGGGAAGACTCACCTGGCTGGGGGCTGGAGATAGAAGTGGTGGACATGGCCCTCTCCTTCTGCTTAAAGATCTCCCGCGGGTGTGCTGGCTGACTGACCGGCTCCTGTGGGGAGTGCATGTGGACCCAGCGGTGAGGGGTCCCGGATATGTGGGAGGGGCTCACGGGCCTCGTCCACACTGGCCGCTTCTGCCCTTCACTCTCCACTGCCACCTCCTGTGTACCCACAGGTCCCAGCTGGCTGCAGGACCTTCTCAGCGGCCCCCTCCCTAGGCCTGCTGGGCTGGGGCCCCGGCATATCAGGGACCCCTCAGGGTGGGAGCACCCACATCTCACCTGCTCTATGTTCCTTGAAGCCACTTCCTGCTGCTCACTCCTGCTGGGGGAGCAGAGGGAGGTGCTGCAGCCCAGCTGCAGCCCATGTGAGACCCTCCCTCTGCCCTCCCTCTGGGGCCTCACCTCTGGGGTCCCTCACTGGCCTGTGCCTCTTGATAGCGCTGCTCCCGGAGGGCTGCCTCCCGCAGCTCCCGTTCCCGGCGCTCCTGCTCCAGTCGCTGCCGCTCCTCCTCTGCCCGCCGCTTCTCTTCCAGCCTGCGATTCTCCTCCTCCTTCTGCAGGGAGAGCCGACCCCGCCTGCCCCACTCAGCAGTTGCACAGCAAGCAGGCGAGCCTCCCTTCCTGCCCCCCCACCCCATGCAAGTGTGGCCTGTGCAGAAGCGTGCTCAAGCGCAGCCACTAATGAGGACACGTGTTCTTTATCATGAGAAACACAGGGACGGCAAGGAAGACACCCTGACACCTGGCACGCATGATCTCCTTGAGGGCTGGCTGTGCTCGACGCACCCGCACAGCACTCACCTCTGCTTTGGCCCAGAAGCTGTCTTTGCCGACCCTTTTGATCTCAGAGATGGCGTTGGTCTTCTGGTACACAGAGCCCTGTGGACGACAGAGGATCCGCTACAGGACCGTCTGCGGGAGCACAGAACGTGAACAATAGTTGTGGGGACCGTGCCTAGCAGTGGCAGTGACACCTGGCCCGGGGCCTCTTCACCAAGATGGCCTGAAGGCCCCAGGAACCACTGGGCAATGCCAAGGGGGTTTTTGGCTGCACTAGGCCCCAATGGATAGAAGCCAAGGAGGTTCTGAGGCTGGCTGCTTCTAGGAGCTGGTCCACTAGCCTCAGACAGCTGGTCACCGTGCCAGTGTCCAGGGAGACTCCACAGACTGCAGCGCTGCTTCGGGGAACTGGGCTCCCCATAACCAGGATGTCTGGTGTCTACCCACAGCTGGAAGGGGCCTGACCATCCAGCACTTAAAGCTCCCCCATGGTGCCCACCATCCAGGGCCGTTCAGGACAGGCTGGACTGTCCTGCAGAGCCTCTGACCACACAAAACAGGTGTAAGAGGCTCCAGAATAGCCAGTGGAACCAGCAGGCAGGGTAGAGGGCTGCTCCTCACGCCCACTAGCACCTGCCTACTAGGAGGCAGCTCCGGCTTCTCTCTGGCCTAGGCTCACCATCTGCACCTAGATCTGCCTCCAGGACCGGAAGCCCTTGAGGGATAAGACACGCTTGGCCCTGGGCAGCACTCACCACTGGGGCCTGAGGGCCTATGTCCTGGAAACGACCACTCTCCTTGTGGAAGGCATAGTTGGCTCCTGAGGCCCTGGCCACTTTCTGCATGATGCACTCAGGCTCCACGTCCTCCTCAGCCCTCGCGTTGATGGTTACATGCGCCCCCTGCAGCAGGACAGCACCTAGGTGTTGCAGCTCCAGGAGAGGACAGGACGCAGCCCCAAGTCTGCAGAGCGCAGACAACTGCTGCCTGGGGTTCGAGGTCAGGAGACCCTGCTGGGGCCCTAGGCACGCTCTCCACAAGACCGACAAACTACCTTGAGGCAGAGAGCCTGTTCTCACCCCAGCACCTTGCCCCTTCCCAAGCTGATTCCCCAGGGCTGTGTGTTCGCTGCTGGAGGCCCAGGCAGGAAATAGTCCTGATTAACGAAATCAACAAATTAACGAAAAGCCAACTTAAAAAAGGATCTGGAAATGCAATTTCTGCAAAGAGCAAACCACTTATTTCTTCTTCCTTTTTTTTTTTTTTTGTCTTATTTATTCAAGTAATCTCTACACTCAACCTGGGACTTGAACTCAGGACCCTGAGATCGAGAGTCGCTCACTCCTCACACGGAGCCAGCTGGGCGCCCCAGGCACCAATTTCTTTTCTTTTCTTTTTTTTTTTTTCAGGCACCAATTTCTTATTGAGAAGTCAGACCCATGACCTCACTCCCTGCTGGTAAACATCCAACAGCTTGGGATCCTCTTTCAGCTCCCAGATGGAGAAACTGAGGCATGTCTGAAAAAGCGTCAGCAGACTAGAAATCAAAGTCCTAGATCTTTCTGCCAGTAACCAAAGAAATGCAGGTTATCTGACAAGCAAACAACAAAGGCTTCTGGAACTAAACGAGGTTCCGCTGCGAGGACTGATGTAAATACACACGTAGGTTGGCTACAAACAGGGTACAGGGAAATGTGCCCGCTGAGGGGGCTGGGCACCTGCACCCTTCCTGCTCCTCCAAATCCTGACAACACGGCTGAATAAACCCTCACAAAACCAACGGAACCCAAGACCTCGCTCCAGATTGGCCTTCCCTGTGCTTGAAAAGGACAATCGCCTGTTCCTCCCCGCTGCTAACACCAGCTTGCTGGTCGCTCTGGCCACAGCATGGCCCTCTGGGTGCTGGCCAAGCAGGAGCGCAGCAGCCTCTGCTCATGTCCTCAAGTCCAAAGAGAGCATCGGGGAGTGGGACCCACTTCCGGTTCTGGCTGTGATTCGCGCTCACGCCCGCCCAAGATCGCAGGAGCCTGGAGACCTGTGTGAGGCCTTCAGGGTGCAGCCCTCACCTTCAGAAAGCTGGCCATGGTGCTGACGTGGTTGGCGCACGCTCCCTTCCGCACATCGTTCACACCTTCGCCTGTCTGCAACATGACACACCCGGCGTGACCTGCCAACTTCCCACCGCCCTGCCTCCCTAGGGACCCAGCAGAGGGACAACTGTGACCCTACAGCAGACCATACGGTAAGCCCCACATCCTTCAAGTCAAGGAGGTTCTTGAGTGCAGGATGACTGCCAGCTTCCACTGGTGGGGGTGGGGGGTTGCCTCAGAACCTCCTGGTCTCCCCAGGCCCTTCGCTCCCTCAGGACGACCCCCTGAAGGGGACAAATGTGTGGGTGTCCTGAACTGTACTGCTGGTTGTGGGAGTGGTTCTGGGCTAGCAGTGCTCCCGCTGTCGTCTGGGGCACAAGGACTTCATCCACCACCTCTGAGCTGCCCCAAAGACAGGTCCTCCTCCGCTCCCACCACGGAAGGCAAAGGAGGAAAGCAGGAAAGGGAGCTTTTCGGGGTCACGCCTGGATGAGAACTCAGAGGCCCCCGGGTTCCACATACCCAGTTGATGAGGACAAACTTGGGCAGGCCAGAGTTGGGGTCCTTCACCCTGCAGAAGGCGTACATCACCTTCCCGCTGTTGAGCTCCTCCACCATCTCCTCCAGGCCCCCCTCTGCAGTGGGCACAGGGAGGGTCAGAGGGTCCCACACCTGCTGCCTGCCCTGGCACAGTGCCCCCCAGGAGAGGAAATCCAATCTGCCTCGGAACCAGGGCTCAGTGCTGCCTGCAGAATCAGACTCCTCATCCTGCCCCCACTAAGTTGCTGCACAGGATCTGTGTCTGTAACAAGCACCTCAGGTGAGATGTTCCACATGCCAACCTAAAAACCATTAGTATAAAACCCAGACAGCTTCAGAAACAAAAATGCAACAAATGTTGACAGTCATGCAACAAAGTGGGCATGAAGCTTCCAAACAGAGGGTCTCTGCAACCATCTTCCTGCTGCCTGGACCCCACAAAGGGCCCTGAGCAGATGGGACCAGTCTGCAGTTGTGCTCAGGCTCAGCTCTCAGACCCTCCACGTAAAGATAAGGGAGTGATGGGCGCACAGGAGTGGGCCCTCTTCAGCTGTTCTTATCAGCACCCCCAAACCCACCCAG
The DNA here is from genome assembly GCF_011100685.1 of Canis lupus familiaris. Taxonomy (NCBI): domain Eukaryota; kingdom Metazoa; phylum Chordata; class Mammalia; order Carnivora; family Canidae; genus Canis; species Canis lupus. Next base: position 14,472,905 of record NC_049237.1, read on the forward strand.
GCTATAAGGAGCTGGATCGAGTAATGTAGCTGGAGGGCCCCTACGGGCTTGGGGCAGTGCTGAGCCCCTACCCTGGGCTCTCACAGCAGAGCCCTGTGAGTACCCCTGGGGTGCTGGCAAGAAACACAGGGGCCTGAGACCTCCTTCTAAGCAGATGACCAGCAGGGAGTGAGAGGCAGGTTTTCTAGCCCAGTCAGAACCACTGAGCAGCCAGTGGAGGAGGTACTGGTGAGCACTCGCTGAGTAACAGAGCTGCATGTAGCTCCAACACCGACACTGTGGTGGGGAGCGGTCCTAGCAGCCTCGCCACGTGCTGGGACACCTCTGTGCCTGCAGTCTCCTTGCATTAGCTGTGATGGCCAAGGCTGCCAGGGAGCACCAATGCGTACAACCCGCCCCCCGCCGCCTTCACTGGGACATACTCACCCCCTGTGCCAGCCACACGGATGTCATTGCTGTTACCCTCATAGGTAAAGAGAGCCCTGAAACAAAACAAACAAGCTCTGTGGCCTTTGCCACACCTGCCAGGAGCTGAGCGTGACAGCCACATGGGCCCCACCAGACCCCACGGGCCTCCCAGGTACGAGAACTGGAGAAGACAGAGAATTCCCATGCCTTCCGGAACCAAAGCACCCCAGCAGGTGAGGCAGGAAATGGGAGTGCGCACACTGGACATCTGGGAAGGCAGCCCAACACACACCCAACACCACAGCCTGGTGCCTGTGTGCTCTGCCTCCCGAAAGCCTGAGGAGTTGGTGCAGCAGGTCTCTCTGGGCTTGGGACTCTCCTGGAAAACCCAGAAGCCATATGGGCCATGACTCAGCACGAAGTCAGTCTCCTCATGGGACAGACTTCATGGTTGGGAAAACTCTTTCTGGAGGAGCCTTAAGTCTTCACAGGTGACCCTGGGCTGCACCTAAGAACTCTGGGAAAGATTCATGCCTATGAACCGGGCCCGAGGTGTTCAGGAAATACAGCAAATTTTATTACGTCTAGGGCATGGAAAGTTGCTTGACCAGCACAGAGGTGACCCATGGAAAACTTTCTGGAAGAGGTGGCTTATCCACAGTCCACACAGGACCCAACCATCAATAGCCGCAGTTCAGCTCCAGGTGGCGCTGGCAGACGGAGGGTGGAGGGGGTGGGGTGCTGACCCAGCAGACAGCAGGTCAGAGGCAGAACCTGGACTAGCGGGTCATCCCCCCATGCTCTGAGCACAGGCCTGCCCAGGCCGGCCAGACAGGGGCCACGGGGTAAAGAGCGTGATAGGAACCGGGACGCCTGGTTGGCTCTGTTGGTGGAGCGTGCGACGCTTGATCTCGGGTTGTGGCTTTATGCCCCATGTTGGGTGTAGATATCACTTAAAAATAAAACCTTAAAAAAAAAAGAATCTGATAGGAATGAAATCAGCCTCCACTCAGCATCCCCAAGGCCTTGCTAAGGCCACCAGGCAGAGCTCCGAGTGTCAGAAAGTGGGAAGAAAGGAGCCCCAGGCCTAGCCGGTCTGCCTGGCAGGGGGACAGGCCTCCGAGGAGGAGACACACACTAGAAGGAACACGCCAACAGGGAAAAAATATGGGAGGTGCTGGACGTCCAGACTCTGGGGGCCGGAGTCCTGGCCAGCCTTCCTGCTGGAGGAAAGAAGCCTGTATATCTCGAAGCCACCCAGCCCTGGCTGCAGAAGATGGGGACGCTGGACAAGCTGCAGGGAGCAGAGATACTTCCTACTTCCAAGGGGCCCATGCCTGCTGCCTGCCCTCTATCTTCACTCCCCTCCACTCTGGGCTCCAGCCTAACCCACTTTCTGGAATGCTACTGGCTCAGAGGTTCATTCCCACATTCAACAGACTTCCGTCCATCTTTCAAATCACCGTGGACAAGTGGTGTGCTCACCTGGGCACAGCACACGGAGCATGGTGCACCAAGCACCTGGTAACGCAAGCAACCCTTCCTAAAACACGTACTGAGAACCTACCGCTTGCTGGTCCCTGGCATGAGGCTTCCAATAAACCCCAACAGGCCGGGACCATGAAGCTTACTTTCTAACAGGAGACAAAAAAGAAACCCATCCAGACTAACACCCTGTCAGGCAGCAAAGTAGGTGCAGGAGGTAAACTCACATGCCTCAGTCTAGAACAACCTCGGGAACCAAAGCAAAGACCTGTGATGCAGAGCTGATATGCGCTTGTTCCCCACCCTCCCTAGCTTCAGGCCCCCAACCGGCATAACCTGCTCTGCACCCACCAAGCCAGAGCCCACCTTGTCTTGCTGGTATCCTCTGCCCCATGTTCTGTACCCCTCTAGGTCACTGTCCATGCGAGCCCTGAGGGCACACAGCAGCCTTGCGCTGGGGACAGAGAGGGCCCAGCCTGTGGCGAGGAGAGCAGCGTCTGGCATGTATCTAGGGAAAGTCGCACAGGGCGCCAGGAGTCAAGTAAGGCCTCTCCAAGAAGGCAGTGTGGGGAGACCCCCAGGGTGATGTGGAAGGGTGCTCTAGAATGGGGAAGCAGCAAGAGTGAGAGGGCTCTGAGGAGGAAGCAGCTCACAAGTTTGAGGAAGAGAAAGAAGGCCACGGTGGTGGCAAACAGGTGTGGCCCCAGTGTGGTAAGTGGGAGGGGTGGCCAGAGGGGTCAGGAGCTGGCCACACAGCACCTAGGAGCCCAGGCAAGAGGTCTGAGCTTTATTCCACGTGAAAGAGGAAGCCACTGAAATTCAAGCAGTAACCTGTCTATATACTTGTTCAGTGGATAAGTGGGGACAGGCCACACATTCTCTGTTGGGATGTTTAAGGCTGTGATAATGATGAGGGAAGCCAGGGTCTGTGCCACTGCGTGTATGACCTGCAGTGCTGCAGGAGGCTGGCTGGTCAGATGGAGGTGGGGGGCTCTGACTGGGCGAGGGGACAAAGGGAAGGTAGGGTGGCAGCAGATAGCTGTGAGACGCAGCCCAAGGAATAGCTAGAAACGTGGGAGGCCTGGACTGCCCACTGGGCTGTGGGACCTCCTCCCCAAACCAGTGATGGTCCCTAAGAGTGAAGACTCCCGAAGGAAGGCAGTAGGAGGCCTAGGACTCCGTCAGGTAAGTTAGCAATGGCTATGCTGGACAAGAAAGGGGACGTGAAACAGCAACACCCTAAGCGAGCGGGACTGGAGAGGGACAAACAACACTCCCAGGTTCCAAAGTCAGGTGGCCTCACGTGGATGTGAAATGGGGCACCCAGCGCGGCGGTATGGTGGTTTGGAGGAACAGCAGGGTTCTCTGAGAATGGGAGAGGCAGGACGGGGGTGAGGGTGGTGACACTTGGAAACTCATAGAAAAATGAGAGCCTGATGTGTGCGCGAACTCCCTACAGCATCGTGGGAAGGAGGCGGCACTGAAGCCCTTCCCAACGTGTTCCCCACGAGCTGCTGGCTCCCCGGCAACACCGCGCAGAAGGCCCCCCCGGGGTCCCCTGTGTCCGTAGACCCAGCTAGCCGGTGCTGCGGCGAGCGCGTGTCCCCAGGCCTCGGTGCTGGCTGCAGGGCTCCGCGGCTCTGCCACCCTGAGAGGGACCTGCCCCTGCCCCGGGAAGACGCTCCTTCACAGCCGGTCACCCTTGGTCATCACACTCAGCGTCTTTCTTAGGAAATGCTCACAACTGGTCAGCGAAACTGAAGGCCACCGGGAACGCAGCGGAGGGCCCCGCGCAGCCAGCGGGGCCTGCAGGACCCACAGCCGCCCAGGGCCACCGCACACCGACCGCCCGGGAGGGCGCCGGGGTATACGGGGGACGGGGCGGCCGCGCAGGGCTCACGCCGGAAGGGCTGTTCTGGAAGGAGGGAGACTGAAGCCCACAGGCCCGGAAACCCGGAGCCCCACGCACACCCCTGAGCTCCCGGGCGGCCCGGCGCGGCTTCCATCCCTCGCGGAGGGCTGCGCAGAGCCCCTCGGTGCGGGGGTGTCCTGGGCGGGGCCCCCGGCGGGGAGCGCGGCCGGGGCGCGGCGGGGCCGGGGCCGGGGCGCGGCGGGGGCCCCCACCCCCACCCAGCGGACGGCGGGACCGCGGTGCGGCGGCTCACCTGCGGCCCCCGGGCCCCCCCAACCCCCCCGGGGCCCACCAGTCAGTCGGGGACTTCTCGGTGACCACCCTCACGTAGGCCTCCTGCAGCGCCGGCCCGTTCCGGCTCAGGTTCGCAGCCATCGCCGGCCCCGCGCTCCCCTCGCTACCGCCACCGCCGCCGCTTCCGGGCCCCGCCTACCCCCGCGACCGGAAGCGGAAGCAGGGTGGAACGGCCCTAGGGGAGTGGGCGGGGCCCGGCGCTCCGGGTAGGCTGAGCCGAGGAGCGCGGCGCGGCCCGCCGCGAGTTTGCCTAGTGCTGTCGCAGTGGGCGCCGCGGCCTGGGAACGCGGCTCAGCACCCCAGGCCCTCGCTCCGTGAACGAGGCGCGCGCGCACCGGGGGCACCGGCGGGAACGAGCGCCGCGTGCGGGCCACGGCTTCCTGGGCCTCTGAGCCTCCCCCCCGCCCCTCCCCGCAGGCCCGCGCCCTGGCCCCAGGCTGCCCGGTGCGCCCCGGGGGCCCCCACGCAGGACCGCCCAGGACCCCGCAGGCCAGCGCGCCCCCGTTTCTTGCGAGATCAATCAGCGAAGCGGAGCCTCGGGGCGCCTCCGGGCAGGACCTGCCGAGGTCGGGGTGTCGGCGTCCAGCTGTGCAGACGCGGGCCTGTCACCGCCATCTGGGCGCGTGGGTCACGGGCTCTGTGCGCCCTTGACGTTCGACTGACGGACAGTGGGGGCCGGGAACCCTGCACCCTTCAGGCCCTGCCGCCTGCAGCCCCTCCCGCCCGCAGTCCGCCCTGGGTCTGCCCTCCTGCAGGAGCCGGGTCTCCCCCTTCTCCAGGAATTGCAGGCCTCCCAGCTCCCCCCATCTTTCATTTGTTTATTCTTCGCTAACTCGTCCTCTGTTCTAGTTTTTCCCTCAGGACCCCTTCAGGTGACTTTCTGCTCCTTCCCAGCCGCTCCCGCGGCTCCAAATCCAGGGACGTTCAGCCCTCGGCCTTACTGTTCAGTCTTCTTCTTTTTTGGCTCCAGTGCATCTTTGTTTTTTTTCTTCTTTCTCTGGAACTGGTCTCTATTTAATCACTGCCTAGTTACCAGTTGCTTAGTTCCCCTGGCTGCCAGGCCCCAGCCTAGGGACCCTGGACCCCTGGGAGGTCAACATATTAGCCAACTTGGGGAGAACCCACATTGCCTGAATCAGGCTGTGCAGGCCGAAGAGACAGGTCTCTTGGTTCTGGAAATAGATGAGCTGGGTGTGGTAAGCAGGTGCATCCACGATGGTGAGGGAAAAGCAGGGAGACCCAGGCTCCATGTAGAGAAGGCTCTTAGTGGGGTCCCTGGTGTGGGAGGGTGGGGGCACCAGGGTTTTGCTTTCTGCTCCAGGATGTGGGAGCTTGTTTCCACCTAACAGGCCAGAAGAGGTCTCTCTGGACAGGTAAACCTGGAGCAGAGACTGGCTATGGGGTGGGGAGCATGGCTGTGGAAGATCCAGGAAGAAGTGCTTTGGGCGGAGGGAACAAGATGTGTCGGGGCTCTGAGGTGCGGGGGAGCCAGTCTAATGATGGGCTGATGATGGAGAACAGGGAGAGGGAGAGGAGGGAAGCTGGGTCCCAGGGGACCCTGTAAGTCAGGAAAGGACTTTGCATTTTATTCCAGGTATAATAGAATCCCAGGGAGAAGGGGGCTCTAATTAGAGAGCATTGTGATCTGGTGATATTTTAAAGGGGTCCCTCTGGTTGCTCTGTAGATGCTTCCATGCTTGATCCTCCAAGTGTGGCTTGTCTATGTTCCTGTTTCCTCAACCTATCACTCTTTTTGGTCAGCTACTCAGTTTGAGAATGTGAGATGTCCCCAGAGGTCACCCCAGACTCCTCTGTCTTCTCCTTAACTGATTCCCTACTCTCCAATGAGGGTCCACGTGTTCTTCTTGCACGTGGGTGCACACACAGCTGCTTTACTCCTGGTGGGTTCAGATGGCAGATCTTGGGCACAAAACCGGAGCCAGAGCCAGTGTCCTCTGCACTCTAAGGCAGCTGACCATGTCCTAAAGGCATCCAGGCCAAGTGTGGAGGGAGGATCTTGCCAACAGACTCCCTTTGGCGCCTGCCATGTAGATAGAACTAACAGCGTGAAGAAACAGACCACTACTGCTCAGTCATAAAAAAAGAAGGAAATCCTGTGATTTGCAACACCACGGATAGACCTAGAGGGTCAGTGAGTCAGACAGAGAAAGACAAATAATATGATTTTGCTCATATGTGGAATTTAGGAGAATGAACCAACCAACAAAACAAAACAGAGACAGACTCAGAAATAGAGAACAGACTGGTGGTTGCCAGAGGGAAAGGGGTGGAGGGGTGGGCGATTAAACAGGTGAAGGATAGGAAGGGGTACAAACTGCCAGTCGTGAATGTCACGGGGATGAAAAGTACAGCAGAGGGAATATCGTCAATAATGTGTGTGGTCACTTTGTGCGGTAACTCGTGGTGAGCATTGAGTAATGCACAGAATTGTCCAATCACTGTGTTGTACACCTGAAACCAATATCACACTCTAGATGAAGGATAGTTCAGTTAAAAAATATACATTATCCCCTTGTGAGACATATAGTAACACTGTGTATACACAGTTTTCATAGAAACAATGTACTGAATCAAAACAAGAAAAAACCCTGACAAGCACAGTGTTTGCGTCCATGTGGGCTCCTCTCACAGAGCACCACAGTAAACAATGGAAATTTAGTTTTCACAGGACTGGAGGCGAGAAGGCCAAGATGAAAGGGCTAGTAGTTTCGGTGTCTGGTGAGAGCCTGCTCTCTAGTTAATAGATGCCTGTCTTTCGTGGAGTCCTCACCTGGTGGAAGGGGGTGAGGGGGCTCTGTGGGGTCTCGTTCAAAAGGGCACTAATCCCCCTCATGGAAAAAAAAATCTCCTTCACGAGGGCTCCACCCTTCTGACCTAAAAGTCCCAGCTCCTAGTATCATCACTTCAGGGACTGGGATTTCAGTGTTGAAATTTCGGGGGACACAGTCATTCAGGTCATTGCAACCATTAAGTGGGGATTGCTGCTGATGCAAAGCCTTCATCAAAAGGAGTGTCCATTAGCAGAAAAAACATTTTCTGTTAGCCACCGGGATGACATCTTTCCGCTCCAGCAACACATGGCTGCACTCCTACAGAGTTAGAGAAGTGGGACAATTGCTCTTCCTGTCCTAAACAGAAAACCTTACACTACATGGTAAGTGGAACCCAGTAAACAAATACCTGATTAAAACTACACCGCCACCTTCCTAGTGGAGTCCCTATGATGATGTAAGCGGAGAGTAAGAAGTCAATGGCAGGGAGGTGGGCGAGCTGCCTTCCTGACCCTGGCTGGGGACTCTGGCCCTGGGGCAGGGGGGTACCTGCAGGGCATTAAAGTCTCGGCTCTGAGGGGTGGCCCATGGCAAGGACAAAGCATCCTCCTGCAGCAGGAGGATTGCTCTCCTGACACCCCAACTGTTTACAGAGGCCATGCTTGCTGTGAGTGTCTCAGGCTCGCGCAGCCCCACAGCCACCCCAGCAGCCATGCCTCCATCCCCATCCTGGCTTTGGGAGCTGGTGGGCCCTTTGGCCTCTGGTCATTCCTGGCTTTCCTGTGCTCTGGCCAGGCTGCGATTATTCCTGAGAACAAACTCAGAGGCAAGGCTGGTCCAAGCCCCAGAGGGCACTTCTTTCATTTCTTCACATGAATAGAGGGACGGAGGCAGCTGGTGCCTGTGTTTGTGCTACTGAGAGGTCTATGCTCCGATGACAGTGACTGTTTCCCTAGGGGTCCAGGGTGTGAAATGGTCACAAGCTAGCTTACGTGAATTGTGCCGTTCACTTCCCAGGAACACCCATATTCATCTTGCCAGTCCTCAGTGATGCTTCCCTGACTCCATTTACCTCAATGCTCCCTGTGGCTCCCTGACGGCCCCAGGGCCCCAGTTTGGGAACAGCCATGTGAGAGAGCGTCCCCAAGTGCCATGCCAGCAACCAGAATGTGCTGTGAGCCCTCCGGGGCCTAGTGTGGGCAGAGCTGCTCCCTCTGCCTGTGGAGTCTTCCTCCCTGTCCATGCTTCTCCACCCTGTGGCCTCCTCAGTGGGCTACCAGAAGGCACACAGCATGCTTTCTTTTTCTAATTCTCTTTCCCTTCCTTCCACAGCTTGCACACTGTAATCATGGAATCAATGCTTGCCTAAAGCCTTGATAGCATTAGGAAGTGATTAGGAGGGCTAGCCAGCAGTGACAACCTGCTCCTATGAGCAGCCCCAGGCACCATTATGGGGGGGCAGGGGGCAGGCGGGGGCAGCGGAGGTGAAAGGCAGGCTCCGAGGGGCCAGCTCTATCATTGCCCCCCAAAGCGGAGCCCGGCCCAGCCCCTGCATTTGGAAGAAGGCCTGTTGCAGATAGTCTGTGGGCCTCTCTGCGGGGCGTTGAGAGGGGGCCTGGGACAAGCAGGGAGGGTAGGGACGGAAGGAGACATTTTTCAGTGAACTCAAGAAATTGCTGTCTGGTCTGATAGTTTTTATGGATTCTCTATAGCTGTTTGGTTTTGTGACTGATAAAATCTGTCAACAGAGAGAAACTGGTGTGATGGGGATGACGAGGCCAGCAGACTGGCCAAGAAGAATGATAGGTACTTCTGTCACCAGCAGGCAGCACCACCTGGCACTAGGCTGCTGTCCCAGGGAATGGCAGCCATATCCTCCATTTGTCACAGGACCAGCCTTTACTCAGCACTGCTGGGGAGGAAGCATGTGTCACAGTGAGAATGGCCAGTGGAGAACAGAGGCAGAGGACAAGGAGGGGGTGGTGAGGGCCCATGGTGACCTCGAGGCTCTTTCTCAGCACCACCTCTCCCTGGGTACGAGGGACAGACCTCAGGCAGAGAGATCTGCAGACCAGTCCCCCAAGCACGTCTCTGCCCCCTCCTTCTTTTTAAAGATTTTATTTATTCATTTGACACACAGAGAGAGAGAGAGAGAGACAGAGAGAGAAGAGAGGGAGTGCAAGCAGGGGGAATGGCAGGGAACTACAGAGGGAGAAGCAGATTCCCCACTGAGCAGGGAGCCTGACGTGGAACCAGATCCCAGGACCCTGAGATCGTGACCTGAGCCGAAGGCAGACGCCTCACCCACTGAGCCCCCCCCCCCAGGTGCCCCTTGCTGTTTTCTGGCCCCCGAAGAGACTCAGTCTTGACTTGCAAAGACAGAAGCCTGCCCATCCTCGGGCATTTGCAGTGAGGTGGTGTGGAATCCATGGCATTGACATCATGCTCAGCTGTGAGCTGCTAAGACTGCTGGACATGTGCATCCCAGCATTTTGATCCCTTGTCAGGATATTTTGACCCTGTGCCACATTCTTGGAACTCCCGGGTCTTCCCAGAGCCTGACAAAGGACCAGATCTCAGCACCATCCAGCAAACCCAGATACCTGTGGTCGGGGTCAATAGTTATCTGACTGAGCACACACATCATACCCCCAGGTGGGTTTTTGGATCTGCTGTCCAGTTGCTAACCTAGGACTTGCCTTGGAAACACGTGTCTGAGCATGGGTGACACAGGAGCTGCAGGCAGCACAGTGAATTTTAAAATAAGGCTTTGACCTTAGAAACCTGTTCTTGGGGCTGACCTGAGGCCTGGAAGGCATGACATGCAGGCGAGTTCCCTGGGGGAGAGAGTCTGGGGGTGTGCAGAGTCAGGCCTGAGGAGCAGCACCGCAGGGACCCATCCCAGGGGTCTGGTGGGTACGTGGAGGAGTTCAGGCTTCCAAGGTGATAATGCACAGCGTGGCCTCTGAAGGGCTGGCTGCATTCTCTCCGCTCCGTCTCTTCAGCACAGCGTACAGGCTGGGGGACATTTTCAATGGACTCAGAAAGGTCACCAGCCCCCCGGGTCATAAGCTGTAGTGCTTGAAAGGCTCAGCATGGCACCCGCAGTCTCAACGCCAACCTGGGCCTAGATATTCCCTCTCTGAGGGATTTGTCTCTAAAATGTGAAAATGCCCCACCATACTGTGCTTTGTGATGCTTGGCTGCAAGGTATGAGGTGACCACTGTCTGAAGTGGCAAAGCCAAACGCATAAACTTCCCAGGGACTATGGTGATGATGGCATTCTTCCCATCTGGTAAGATTTATCTTCTTGCTTAAGTGAAGACCAAAGGGATAGCAAAACAAAACAAAACAAAACAAAACACAAAAATGTAAAAGCCAATCCTCACCATGGTGAGGAAGAGAATGGGGCCCGTGGAATCCTAATGATAGCCTTCTGGTAACAGAGGGTCCTCCATGGGGACCCCACAAAGGGATCAGACCAAGGCTCACACTGCTGCCAGTTTTGCTAAGAAGTGATGTGAACCTCAGGAAACTCTCTGGAAAGCGTCAGCAGTGAACTTGTGCTATAATTTGAGAGTTTCTGGAGGAAAGCAACCTCCTGTGATCCCCAGGTCCAAGGTCTGGAGGCTTCCTTCCAAACTCTGCAGACCTTTCCTTCTCTGCCCCCTGCCCTTGCTCATCCAGCACGACGTCCATGGCTGTTCTGGGAGTGGACCAGCCTTGGAACCCACTTAGAGAAGACCATTTAGAGACCCTCAATTTTCCTCCATCTGTGAGGGTTCAAGGAGAATAACTCCTCTCTTGCCCTTCTCCCAGGGAACCTGATCTCAAACCTCAGAGCTCGAAGGGCAACCCTGAGAACCTGTTGCATCAGAAACGGAAGAGTGAAGGCCAGTCACTCAGCAGGGATCATGTCACTCATGAAGAACATGTTGAAAGTTTGCTGTTCTGAAAGCTTCCTGGAAGAAAAAAAAGTAGACATAAATGTCAGCTATCGCTTAGGGTGATGAGTGAATTATGTTTTAATTTATCCTTAATAAAAGTCTGCTCTGCTCCGCTCCCTGTGTTCTGGTCTGTGAATGGCTCACACTTGGACCTACTGGAGGTTCCATGTAGGAACACAACCCAAATCTCTCTAGGTTTCACAATTTTGCTCTTGCTTCTAAAAAGACTGTCATCTCTGATGGAGCGTTATGTGTTTTATGTCCTGGCATTCTATTGGCTGCTTCTCAGTGTGAGGGGAGAGCGGCAGCACTCAGGGTTAGAGAGAATGCCCAGTAGGAGCCACAGGGCAAGGCCCCCACTTCCCAGGGAGGCTGAACTGAGAACCCAGGTCCAAGGTCTGGAAGCTTCCTTCCAAACTCTGTAGGCCTGTAAAGGCCCCATCTGGCCTTTGAGTGTAGGCCTTTAGTGTTCCCAATTCCCACGGAGGCTCACGGCCTAAGCCGAGCCTTCCCAAGACGGGGCTCTTCAGCAGATGGGATGGGAGGTAAGCCTGCACAGTCTGCCTTGGACACCCCAAATGCACTGAGTTCTAAAAGGCAAAAAGCTCATGGTGAGGGGCAAGGTTGAGGCTCCTGTCTGGCACAGTAGTGAGTGATGCTACCCTTAGTGAGGCTGGAAAGGGGACACGTGGGGCACTGTACCCCCAGGAGATCGGTAGTGGGTCCAGTGGCGGAGCTGTTTCTGTGAAGCTAGGGAGGCTGGAGATCATAACCGTGTCTGCTGATTTGGCATCAGGAAGCGCAGTGGCTGAGAGTGGCTCAGCATCTGGGGCAGCTTCTCTCTCTCTCTAAATAGGCTTCATGTCTCATGTGGGCTTGAACTTATGACCCTGAGATCAAGGGTCACCTGCTCTACTGACTGAGCCAGCCAGGTGCCCAGGGGCCAGCCTCTCCCGCACAGTGTTTCTGTGCCCATGCTCTCACTAGTCCGTGGTACCCAAAAGGAAAGAGGGGGTGGCACTATTACCCGAACTGTTCACTTCCTTCTTGTGAGAGTGGAGAACACACCGAATGCAGAAGAGATGGTGCTGCTTCTTGTCGAACACTTGGGGCTGATGAGTGAGGGAAATAAAGGGTGGTGGTCATAGTGGAAGTGAGTGTGGCCAGGGGTTTCCTGGTTGCTCAGTTGACTAGCTGCTGTGGGAGCTGCTTCTGTGGCAGAGCTGCTCCCTTCCTCTGGCCCCGATCTATAACATGGGGGCATGGGGCTGGGGACAGGTGCACAGAGACCCCTGGGGGCTAGTTCCAGGCTGTCCAGCACCAGGCCACAGGCTTTGGAGCCTGGCCACTGGGAGTATCCTCGCCACCCTGGGCAGGTGTGGGGCAGGCACTGGCACAGGGCCAGTGAGCCTGGGCATTTATCCTTGTGCTCAGAACAAGACCTGGTGCCAGGAGAATGTAAGTAAAAGAGATTTGTCATCAGAGGAGGCAATGAAGAAAATCATGTTTGGTAGGCCTAAAAAATCTCCTAATAAGTGTTAAATAAATACAAACAGTTTTGTTAAATAAATACAAACAGTTTAAACTCTAGTCAATTAAAATCTCTGTCATTCAGGAAAACTCAGTGAGGGAAATAATGAGATCTATAAAGATTTCAAGAAAAATATGTTGGAAAAACAGCATTTCATTTTAACCTCTTCAGACGGAAGAGAAGAAATAAACCAAGAGATTCAGTGGAGATGTTCTTGGAAAGACCCAGCAATCCCTGCTGGCCCCGGGCCCCATCCACTGAGATGCAGCTCAGCTCCCAGGACCACTGCACCTTTTTCGCCACGGCGTCCATGCAGGTGACCACCTGGGAGGATGAGTCTCTGCCTGTACCTGCGTCACCAACCCTGGCCAGGCCCCACGCTCTAGTGCATGGCGTTGTGCCTGCCAGATGGGCCACAATTCTTTACTTCTGGGTCGGGTGATTGCTGTTTAGAGTATTGGCAGTGAGGCTCTGTCAGTAGCAACAACACACTGCTGACTTCTGAGCCTCAATCAGCAAACCGACCTCAGCGGTGTTTCCTGCCTCCACCGGCCTTGGCCTCACCCTCATATATCTGAGCAGACACAGCCTCATCTCATGCTACTAACCTCAGACTTTAGTCCGGAGTTGTCTTGCCATCATTCTCCTGAGTTCATTCCTGGTTGACCATTGATGCTGGTGGGCTCACAGGCACTACTATTTTAGGGTTCAGTTGCAGCAGCTGGTGAGTTGCCCAGGAGGGCGAGCTGCTTCTACCACCTTCTCCGTCGTCAGAGTAGGAGGATATGTTCACGAGAGGGACGGGGGTCTGAGGGCATGCACACGCTGTGAGAACCTGCTTCATCAAGAAGCGGCACCTTGGGATGGGGCCCCAGGGGCAACCAGATACGACACACACTTCTCTCTGCTGGCCTTGTAGGTGTGACCTCCTCTGGCAGCAGAGGGCCAGTGGGGCTGAGGTCCCAGGGCAGGCAACTGAAGGGTAAGTGCCCTGGGTCAGCTGCAGCCATGAGACTGCCAGGTGGGCCTGGGTCCGGGGAGCCCTCCACGAATAGAGCAAGTCTTCCCTTCAATACCCATCTGAACTGTTCTGCTTGATGTTCCAGGCGTCACAGAAATTTGCTCTGCCCACGGACTGGCTGAGCAGTGCCAGATACGGCTGCTCCAGGGCCTAGTTCCCTGCTCTGCTGAAAGCCACTGTCTTTGGCCACACACCATGCATCTCTGTGGCCTGGTCCTAGGCCCCACTCACCAAGAAGGAAGTGGAAACTTGGAGCATTGCAGTCCAATGCTATCTGTCCAGAGTCACAGGGAGAGAGAAGAGTGCTCAGTGAAGAGCAGGGCGGGCATGCTGCATGCCTCTACCTCTTCTGACACCCTCTGTACCATGGGACGTGCAGCACATCCCTGGGCTCTGAGGGGGAGATAAGGACATCTGAGCCCGTCTTCCGAGGGGAGGGTGAACTCCAGAGTATGAGCTTCATGCACGAACCTGGCTGACTGCATTCCTCCTTCCATGTTTCGGCCTGAAACAGACCTCTCTCATGAGCCCACCTTGTGTCTCTGGGCATGTGGACCATGCTAGTAACCCCCACCTCTCCGGTCATCCCCCAGCACCCCAAATATAGTTAGCCACGGGGAGTGTTTGCACCACAGAAGCCAGCAAGCATGAAACTGAGGGCCACGTTTCACCCCACGGGGTTGGTTTTCAAACACGTACCCCAACTCCACCACGGGGGAGTGCTCGGCATCCAGTGTGTCTAAATGCCTGATGCATGCGTGCTCAGCGCTCAGGAAGCAGCAGTACGGTTGTCAGGGCCACGGTGGACTTGGGGAAGTAAGGTCATGGGAGGTGCCAGAGGACACATTCAGATGTGCAGTGTGCCTCCCGACTCTTGTGCGGGGGTCACATCGTCTGCGATGCCACATGAATGAATGAGCCCCTGGGTGGAAGGTCTGGAGAGGCCGTGGGAAGCACAGGGGGCAGGAGAAGCTGGCAGCACCAGCTGAGTCTCTGACACCCCCGGCCCACTGGGCTTCTCCCCAGCACAGGCTGTCCCCTGGCCTGAGAACACACGTCCCTCTTGATTGGGGTGCTGAATGAGCACTAAGACCGAGCATGCCCTGAAAGGCCAGAAGTGGTCTCCACTGAGACACTCCAACCAAGGAGTTTCAAATGCCAACTGGCATTTCCAAGAAGCACAGTATGATTCGAAAGCAACCATTCCACTCGAGCATTGCACTTCTGTGCCTGCCCAGGGTGGTTGGAAGACAGGTCTGAGTCCCAGTTCTATGACTCGGAGGTCTTTGGGCCTCAGCATAACCATCTGGTTTGTTGTGATGACAGCACTTGCTACATAATTTGCAACATGAAAATGTAGGAGCTCTTGTTCAGTAATTATTAAGAATTTTAGGCTGGTGACTGCACAGCATTAATCCAGGGGCAGGACTCATCACAAGGGCCCATTACCTGTAGTAATGAAATGTATGGGTGTGGCTGTCACAGGGAGGTGGGATACAGCTCAGGCAAGGCACTAATCATTCCCAGCCTCCTGTCCCACAGGTTTGTGTAGAAAGTTAAACGAGATGGTACATGTTTAGCAAGTGCCTGGCATGTTCCAAGCACTCAGTATGAGTTAACTGCCATTGATACTGCAAATTCCTCATAAAGTGAATAAATGCCTGGATGAGCACTGTTGTGCAGTGAGCTTACATTTGATTGCCAGAAATGGAATTACAGGGTCTCTATGGGTATGACTCATTTTTTTTTATAAGTAGTTCTCCAAAAAGGAATGTTTTTGGCAAATTATTCTCTAAAAGGGGTCATCTGTCACCCTAGGACTCCAAAGCAGGTGAGTCACAAGTTGCGATCTGTGTTATAAAAAGTTGTGGCTGCAACGTGGCTGGAGCGGGAGGCCCTGTAGAGCTGGCTCAAGTTAATGCCTCTGTGGGATGGACACGAAAGCAGGAGCAGGACTTGGATGGCAGGGCAGAAGTTAGGACCCATGGGACTTGAGGACTGCACGCCACCCCCACCCCATCCCCCACCCGTGAAAGTAAGAGGGAGGGGCCGCGTGGGCAGCTAGGGGGCGGTGGTGTCATTGCCTAGGGACCCGCACATGGTGCGGCGGTTAGCAGGGCTGATTTGAACTTGCGGTTTGGAACATGCAGGCTGATGAGATCTGTAAACGGGGAACTGGTTGGAATCAGTTTGGACGTGAGGACGACGTGGGACCCGCAGATCCAGGTCGTGGAAGTCACCGGGCCATTGGGAACTTCCCTGAAAGAAAGCCTTAGAGGAAGACACAGAGCTGTCTTTGCGGGGGTGTGCCCTGACCAAGGAAGGCCTCGCTCGGTGACTGCATGTCAGGGTCAAGTAGGCGACCGCTCAGCTCAGGTGCTTTGGAGTGTTAACCCTAGCATTGAGTTACGGGTGCGCCTTCACCACACAGGGAACGGCCACGTTTGACGCTGTGAGAGAAGCGAGATACAGAGTACAGCACAGCTAGTTTTCGGCAGGTGGACGATCTGGACATGCCTCCTTCCACCGTCGTGCAGGCTCCGGACGCTGGCGATCTCACGAGGACTGCCGGCTAACCGCCGTGACCCAGGCCCGCCAACCCGTGCCCATCCCCGGCACCGCCACCCGCCGCCGTCCCTGCTCCGCCCCCAGGGCTGCCCGCGCTGGGGAGCGTGCGAGTCCCTTTCTGCACCGGCAAATTCCCACGTGTCCCCGGGCCCCAGCTCCAATCTCCAGGCCTCTGGCAGCGCTGCAGAGACCTCGACGAGGGCGAGCGCTCCTGGCTCGGGGACTCCCCCCCCACCCCCGGGCCGCCCCGCACTCCTGGGGACTCCTGGGCAGGACCCCAGGCTCCGCAGGCGAGAGGCCCCACCCACCGCCCACCTGCCCCCGCCCCCTGACTCCCGCCTACCAGGCCCCACCCCCGGTTCCCCATCGCCCACCCGCCCCACATGGCCCCGCCTTCTGCCCTCCAGGCCCCGCCCACCTGGCCCGCCTGGCCCCGCCTTCCAGGCCCTCGCCCATCTGACCGCAGGCCCCCCTAGGCCCCGCCCCCACGTGACGCGAGCCCCACGTGACGCCGGCGCTGCGCCTGCCCTTTTAAGGCGGCTCCGCGGCGGCTGCGCGGGGTCCTTCCCGGGTGTCTGCCTGCGGAGTGGCCTGGTGCGCGTGCGCGGCGCGGGGCACCGTGGGGCCGGCGCCGGCGAGCGGGGCGCGACCTGCGGGGGGCGCAGCGGCCGGGGGGCTCCGTCCGCCGCGTGGGGCAGCCCCGAGGGCCGTGCTTCTCGGCGGTGCTCCGTAGGTACTGCGGCCCGCGCGCTCGCCGGCGGCCGTGGGCCTGGGGGCACAGGGCCTGGAGCCCCTGGACCCCAGCTTCGCTCCTGCAGGCGGGCCTCCACCTGCGAGCGGCCTCTCGAGGGCGTGGCCCCCAGCAGCGCGCACCCTTCGCGGAGCTCCTCCGGGACGCCCCACGGCATCCGCCGCCGGCCGGGGCGCTCCGGAATCCAGCGTGCTCCAGCCCGGCCTGCCGTCCGCGGCCCCGCAGCGCCCCGCGACTTTCGTGCCCCGGTCCCTGCCCTGGAGCAGAGCCGTCACCCGGCGCCCCGCAGCGGCCCTCTCGGGCTCATCCCACCGACCACACGGTCCTGAGGGTTCCTAGTCACACATTTGTGTAAGACCAGAACGTCCACCACCTGTCCGAATGGTGAGTTTGCTCATGATCTCAATGCCGAAATTTCAGCAGAGGATTTACATCACTTTGTATAATTGGGAAAAAGAAAAGAAACAGTTGTGTCGAGTAGCAGATGAAGAGAAATCCATGTCTCCCCCTTGTTGGTAATGTAGTGCGCAGGATTCTAGACGCTTTACATAAATTTGTACACATAGTTTTTTATTTTACTGTTTTGTGCATGGTCTTTTTATTTTGATCGTTTTCTGTCTTGTACAGCCTTCGATGTGCACAGGTGTTGCAAATGTAGTGAAAGACTTGATGGATAAGTTGGGCTTCATAAAAATCTAAACTTTTTGTATCGCAAAAAAAAAAAAAACAAACCTTTTGTATCGCAAATAGCATCATCAGACTCAGAAATACCTGAGTCTTTTTCAAGCAAAAAGGCAACCCACAGAATAAGAGAAAATATTTTTGAAGCTCATATTCGATCAGGGTCTAGTATTCAGAACATGTAAGAACTCTTATAACTATAAAAAAGACGAACTAGAGACTGGGCAAAGGATTGTAATACACATTTCCTTGAAGAAAATAAAGAAATGACCGATAAGCACGTACAGCAAAAAAGCTGTGTATCATGAGAGAAATGTAGGGTTGCAGATACAGTGAGTTAGCACCTTCACACCCTCTAGGATGGCTCTGGTCAAAAGAACAGACAGGAACAAATGTTGGAGAGGATGTGGAGAGGTTGGAACCCTCCTACCATCCTGGTAGGAGTGTAAGCTGGTGCTACTGCTTTCGAAAACAGTTTGGCAATTCCTTAAAAAGTTAAACATAGAATTATGATCTAGCAATTCCTTTCTGAGGTGTATATACAGGTTGAATTAAAGGAAATAAGTAATGCCCACGTAGAAACTGTTACACAGATGTTTGTAATAGTATTGTTCACACTAGCCCAAAGGTGAAAACAACCCAAATGTTGAAGGGATAAACAAAATGTGATATATCCACGCCACGGAATACTTTTGGCAATAAAAAGGAATGAAGTACTGTTGTGTGCTACAACGTGGGCATATTAGATTGCCAGGGTTGCTGTGACAAAGCACCACAAACTGGGCAGCTGAACAGAATTTATTGTCTCACAGTTTTGGAGGCGAGGAGTCTAAAACCAAGGCATTGGCAGGGTTGGTTCCTTCTTAGGACTCCTCTAGCTTCTGGTAGCCTCAGGCATTCTTGGCCTCTAGGTGGTATTCTCCTGTGTCTTCACATTGTCTTCCCTCTACCTGAGTCTCTGTGTCCAAATTTCTCCTTCCTAGGAGTCCATTAGCTTAGGGCCCACTCTACAGACCTCATCATACCTTGACATCTGCAGAGACCCAATTTTCAAATAAGTCACATTCACAGGAACTGGGGGTTAGGACTTCCATGTTTTGTGGGGGGATACAATTCAAGACAACAATGGATGAACCTTGGAAACGTGGTAAATGAAAGAGACCATTCACAAGAGACTACCCACTGGACGGTGCCACTACATCAAGTGTCCAGACAGACAGCTCTGTAGAGAAAGCAGATTAGTGGTTGCTCAGGGTTGAGGGAGGGGGAATAGAGAGTGATTGTTAGAATGTATGTAAATTATATGTAGGTGGGTGGTGAATTGTAGGTCTGTAAAGCTGCTTAAAGTACAGTAACAACAATACACAGTTCTTGTATACTCATCCAGCTTCCCTTAATGTTAGCATATTACATAACTAATATTATTCTAATACATTAGCGAATCCAGAAAATTAATATCTGTACAGAACAATTAGCTGATTTACAGACTTCATTCAAATTTCATCTCTTAAAAAAAAAAAAAAAAAAAAAAACAAATTTCATCTCTTGTCTAATATTGTTTGATAGGATAAATGCAACATGACATTTGTTTATTCTGTCTCCTAACCTTCTGCAGAAATTCTAGTCTATTTTTGTCTTCTGATGACCTTCTTATTTTTGAAAACTATAGTAAAGTTATTTTGTAGAATGTCCCTCAGTTTGGATTTTCTGATTGGTAAGATTCAGGTTATACATTTTTGGGAAGACTACTGAAGAAGTGATGCTGTGTCCTCAGTGTGTTATATCAGAGGGTACATAACATTGATAAGTGTTACTACTAATTTAAGTCTGATCAGTTTGTTAGGCTGATATTTTAACTAAAGTTAATTTTTTTTCTTTTTAAATTAACAAGTAGTTTGTGGGGAGAAATGCTGAGACTGTGTGGAAGTATATTTACCTACTTCCATCCACTAATTTTAGATTACAGTCTTGCCTACAGCAGTTATTACTGTGGTGTTTACCTATGCTTTTAGTTCTAGTTCTCTTTCTACATTTATTAAGTGGAATGCTGCTGTAAGGAAGAGCTGTCTTTTCTCCTCCGGTTTTACTATTTATTTACTTATTATTTTCTAAATGCTTTTTTTAATTTTAAAGTAATTCCTACACCCAGCATGGGGCTTAAACTCATGACCCTGAGATCAAGAGTTGTATGCTTCACTGACTGAGCCAGCCAGGCACCCCTTTTGTCCCCAGTGTTTAAATTTATGTTTTCAGATTTTTGTTTATATCAGTATGGACTCATAGATTTTTATTCTATTGGCTTCACCCGTTAGTGTCATTACGTTGCTCAAAATGTCCCTGATTTGGCCATTGAGAGCTTGTTGTAGGGAGTTGGTAAATGGCCCCTAACAAGTCCCACCTCCTGGTATTCAGGCCCGTGTGTAATCTCCTCTCCTTGAGTGTGAGCCAGATTTAGTGATGTTTCTAATGAACAGGAAAGGTGATGGGATGTCATTTCTGAGATTAGGGTAAAAAAAAAAAGACTGGTTTCCATCTTGGGCAACCTCTCTTGCTGTCTCCTCTTGCTTCCTTGCTTCCTCACTCTGACGGAAGTCAGCTGCCATATTGTGCGGTGCCCTATGGACAGGCCCCTGTGCGAAGGAACTGAGAGAGGCCTTTTGGCAACAGCTAGTGAAAAACTAAGCCCCTCAGTCCAGGACCCCCCTCCCCAAGATCATCCTATAACCTCACTACTATCCAATGTTGTACTGGATGTTCTAGCCATTTCTATAAAGGAGGAAAAGAAATAAAATGCAGATGGTGGGGACACCTGGGTAGCACAGTGGTTGAGCATCTGCCTTTGGCTCAGGGCATGATCCTGAGGTTTGGGATTGAGTCCCATGTCGGGTTCCCTGTGGGGTGTCTGCTTCTCAACCTTTGCCTATGTCTCTGTCTCTCTCTGTGTGTCTCTCACGAGTAAATAAATAAAATCTTTAAAAAAATGCAGACAGTGGAAAGAAATGTTTGTATTCACAGATGACATGCTTGTCTGTACAGGAAATCTGAGGGAGATTACAAAAAGCGTCTATTAACACTTTACAGAACTATTTTTACAGTTTACAGAACTGTTAATATTAACACTTCATCTGTTATGGATGCAAAATCATATAAAGACGTTAATTGTATTTCTAAGTGCTAGGAACAAACGATCAGAAATTGAAAAAACCTTTTAATGCCATATACATTAAATGCTTCTAAATAAAATTGAGAAGACATTTGGAAGACTTTTACACTGAAAACTACCAAACATTGCTCAGAGAAATTAAAGATCAAAGTAATGGCAAGATAGACTGTGTTCATGGGTTGGAAGACTTAATGTTGTTAAGATACCAGTTGTTCCTAAGTTAGTATATTCAGTGCAATCAAAATCAAAGTCCTAGCTGGGGCGCCTGGGTGGCTCAATGGGTTAAGTGTCTGCCTTTGGCTCAAGTTGTGATCCCAGGACCCCCACAAAAACCCAGTCATCTATAAATTAGGGAGTGGATTCTAGCAGATACTGAATCTGCTGGTGCCATCATCTTGGACTTCACAACCTCTGGAACTGTGAGAAATAAATCTGTTGTTTATAAGCTCCCCAGTCTATGGTACTCTATTATGGCAACAGAACAAACTAAGATGTGCATCAGACCAATTCAATGGAGAACGGCTGTGGAACAATTAGGTAGCCATATGCGTAAAGAATAACCTCAACTTTACCTCACATAAAAATGGATCATAAACCTAATTATTAAATTAGAACCATAAAACTTGGGATGCCTGGGTGGCTCAGTGGTTGAGTGCCTGCCTTCGGCTCAGGGCGTGATCCCAGAGTCCTGGGAACGAATCCCACATCGGGCTCCCTGCAGGGAGCCTGCTTCTCCCTCTGCCTGTGTCTGCCTCTTTTTCTGTGTCTCTAATGAATAGATAAATTAAATATTAAAAAAATAACTATAAAACTTCTAGAAAAAAGCCAGAAAATCTCTGTGACCTTGGGTTTAACAAAGGTTTTAACTATAACTTAGGTATGAGCTATAAAAAGAAAAAAAAATCATTAAATTGGGCTTTATCAAACCGTAAGAAAACTCTGAAATGTGGAGAGAAGATGGCAGATTTGGGAAGGGATCTTGGGATCTGAAAATGACATGACGGTGAGTTCTCTTTGCTCAATATATCCCAGATTTGGTGCTGGGGAACCCAACAACCTGGAAATACCAGTAATAGGTGGGATGGGGAAGCCCCAACAGAAGCCTGTTCTCTTTCACCCAAGGACCAGAAAAGGGGCAATTTAGCAAGACAGAAAACTCATAGTCAATAACTGCTTTACTATAGCCAAACACCATGGAACAAAATGGGGCCCCATCCCCATTAGCAAAGGTTAGGTGGGGAGACTGGCCTTTGATGATAGCCATGTTGTAAAGAGGCAGTCCTCTTTCCTTCCTGGGGTGATGTCAGAGAAGCCCCGGAGGAGCTGGGATTAACCATCACATTCTTGCAGCCAGAAGGGTGAACTTTCATCTTCACTTGGCTGTAATAAGGTAAGGTCTTCCTTCTTTTGCTTCAGTAATGTTAGAGGAGGCTGGAAATGCAAGATTTAAATAGGACCCAGAGTCTCATAACAGGATACCTAAAATGTCCAGGGTACATTTGAAAATCACTCATCATAGCAAGAACCAAGATTATCTCAATGAGTAAGATAAGACAATTATCAGATTCCAAAGCAGAAATGCCACAGAGGGTGAAGGTATCTGACAGATTTTATTTATTTTTTTGTTTTTATTTTTTTTAAATTTTTATTTATTTATGATAGTCACACAGAGAGAGAGAGAGAGAGAGAGGCAGAGACACAGGCAGAGGGAGAAGCAGGCTCCATGCACCGGGAGCCCGACATGGGATTCAATCCCGGGTCTCCAGGATCACGCCCTGGGCCAAAGGCAGGCACTAAACCACTGCGCCACCCAGGGATCCCCGGTATCTGACAGATTTTATTTTATTTTATTTTATTTTTTTTAATTTTTTTTTTTTATTTATTCATGATAGGCACACAGTGAGAGAGAGAGAGGCAGAGACACAGGCAGAGGGAGAAGCAGGCTCCATTCACCGGGAGCCTGACGTGGGATTCGATCCCGGGTCTCCAGGATCACGCCCTGGGCCAAAGGCAGGCGCCAAACCGCTGCGCCACCCAGGGATCCCTCTGACAGATTTTAAAGCAGGCATCATAAATATACTTTGAGAACAATTAGGAAAATGTTTGAAACAAAGAAAAACTACAAAGTCTTAGCAAAGACATACAAAACATAATGAACAAATGGAAATTTTTGAATGGAAAAACAAAATAAAGGAAATAATAAACTCATTAGATAGACTCAACAGTGGAATGGAGATGATAGAGGAAAGGATCGGTGAAATTAAAGATTAAACAATAGAAATTAACAGCAACGGGGATCCCTGGGTGGCGCAGCGGTTTGGCGCCTGCCTTTGGCCCAGGGCGCGATCCTGGAGAGCCAGGATCGAATCCCACATCAGGCTCCCGGTGCATGGAGCCTGCTTCTCCCTCTGCCTGTGTCTCTGCCTCTCTCTCTCTCTCTCTGTGACTATCATAAATAAATAAAAATTAAAAAAAAAAATTAAAAAAAAAAAGAAATTAACAGCAACAATGAAAAAAAATAGATTGGGGGAAAAATGGAGCCCCAGGGACCTGTGGGACAAATAATCTAACATTGCATTTCATCTGAGTCCCCAAGAGTGACAAGAAAGAAGTTGGAGCTGAAAAAGTATTTGAATAAATAACAGCTGGGAAAAAAAAAAAAAAAAATCCCCCAAATTGGCAAGACATAAACCTAAAGATTCAAGGAACTAAATTAATCCCAAATACGATATACCTCAATAAAGACTATGCCAAGACTCATCATAGTCAAAATTCTGAAAACCAAAGACAAAATATCTTGAAAAAATAATATATGTTACTGTGCGGTAGTGTCTAAGACGGCAGCTGTGGTGGTGGCTGAGGCAGTGACCGAGGAAACAGAAGATAGCAGATTTTTTTAAAGGACTGCTTGTCTACAGCAAAACCAATTTTAGTCGATTTCATGCTGACTCTGTGCAAAGCTTTGAACCGGTGCCCTTCAGTCTACCTGCCCACCCGGGAGTACCCATCTGAACAGATCATCGGGACAGCAAAGACAAATATCCTTTTAGGCCACCTACATTAGCAATGGGACAAAAAGAACGTGGCCAAGAAGAGAGACCAGGAGCACATGGACTTTGAGGGTGAGAGCTCTGCACTCCCCCACCGAAGGTCGCACCGACAGACAGCCCACACGTGCACAAGGACACTTAAGACTCTTACTGCTCCACTGGCACCTCCTGTCTTGTCTGCTCCTCGCCTGCCCACCTTGTGTAAGCGCCCTCCACACTGTACCCACCAGCTCACCCACACAACCATCCATACCACTTCCAACCTCATAGGAGCCACGTATTTATTTCCCTTGAGTTTTTATTTATGCTGTAAAAATGTACCAAGCGATGGTTAAAGGGGATGTCAGACCCAGTCGTGTGATGTTGGTAGATACTTTTTAAAAAACATTGTTATTCACAAACCCCCCCCCCCATCCAGAACCCCTTTACCCCTCCCCCCATACCCCAGTTCTCCTCCAGAAAAAGCAGAGCGTGTCTGCAGGGGTCTAGAGCCCGGGCCTTGATGTGGCCCAGCAGCATGGATGGGAGCCCCTCTCCCTGCTCCTACTCTCCAGTCCGGGCCTTAAAGCCTCCTGGCTTTGCTCTGAATGTGAGCCAGGGGGAGAAGTCGGCATTTCTCGATCTTTCTCTTAAGTCATTTTATCATGGACTAGTGTCTACCCCAATAAAAGGATCTTTCCGAAAAAAAAAAAAAAAAAAAGGAAAGAAAGAAAGAAAAGAATATGTGGAAAACAATCCAAATTACAGCAGAATTATTACCAGAAACAAGGAGGCCAGAAGAAAGTGGCATGGCATTTTCAAGTGTGAAAACAGAACTGTAACTCAGAATTCTCTAGTGAAAATTTTCTTCTGGAATAAAGTAGAAACCAAGACCTTCTCCAATGAAGGAAAGCGAAGATTTGTCACCAGCAGATCTACCCATAAAAAAAAAAGAAAAAAAAAAGAAAAAGCTAAAGGAGTTTTTTTCAGTTGGAAAGGAAATAACAGCGGGAATTTTGAAACATCAGGAAGGGATCTAGAACAATAGAGACAAAATGGAATTTTTTCTCTTGTTGAGTTTTCTAAACTATATTTGATGGTTCAGGCAAAAATTGTAACATTGTCTGATATGGATCTCAAAGCATGCAGGGGGAATCTTTAGGACAACTGACCTTTTTTTTTTTTTTTTTATGATAGTCACACAGAGAGAGAGAGGCAGAGACACAGGCAGAGGGAGAAGCAGGCTCCATGCACCGGGAGCCCGACGTGGGATTCGATCCTGGGTCTCCAAGATCGCGCCCCGGGCCAAAGGCAGGCGCCAAACCGCTGCGCCACCCAGGGATCCCGACAACTGACTTTTAAATGACCGAGGGTAAAGGAACCTAAAGGATTGGAAATTTTTTTTTTTTTTTTTTTTTTTTTTTTTTTTTTTTACATTTCATGGGAACTGGTAAAATGTCAAAATCAGAGTGCTGTGAAAAGTTATGTGTATGTAATATAAAACCTAGAGAGCAATCACTAAATATTTATTGAAAGAGATAACTTCAAAAGCACTACTGATAGAACAAAATGGAATTCTAATGAAGGGTACAAGGAAGGCAGAAAAGGAAAACAGACAAATGAAGAACAGAGGAAAGAAACAAAACAAAATGAAACAAAAACTCCACAGAAGTCCGAGTATGTCAATAATTACATTAAATGTAAAAATATGCCGATTAAAAGAGAGGGGCAGAGTGAATAAAAATACATAGTTCCCATAAGAAAACTCAGTTCAAAAGTAATGGTATAGGTAGGTTGAAAGTGAAAAGGTGGAAAAAGATATGCAACAGACACTAATAATAAGAAGGCAGTAGTATTAATGTCAGGTAGATTCCAGAGCAAAGAAAATTACAGGGACAGAAGAGGAGCATTTCATAATGATAAAAAGGGTCAGGCTATCCAGACATAGCAATCCTAAGTTTGTTTGCACAAAACAACAGAGCTGCAACATATGTAAAGCAAAAATAGAACTGAGAGGAAAAATAGACTAACCGATGATTATATTGGAGACATCCACACCCCTCTTCCACCAATTGATTAAACTACCCAGAAAATCAGCAAGGTACCATCAATCAACAGGATCCAACACACATAATACAATAACAGCAGAATAGGCATTCAAGTTCTCATGGACAGTTTACCAGGACAGACTATTTACCACAATAGGGCCATAAAATAAGCTTCAACATATTGAAAGTAATTGAAATTGTACTGTGTATGTTCTCACCACAATGGAATCAAACTGGAAATCAGTAACAGAAAGATAACAGGAAAACCTTGGAACAATTGGAAACTAAATGACAATTTGCTAACTAATCTGTGGGTTAAAGAAGACGATGTCTCAAAGCATAATAAAAACAATTTATTGGACTGAATGAAAACGAAAGCAAAACATACCAAAATATGTGGGCTATAGCAAATGTAGTGTTATCAGGAGATTTTATAGTGTCAAATTCTTATATTAGAAAAGAGGGAAAGTCTCAGGAAAATAATCTAGCCTTTCAGTTTAAGATCCTATAAAAAGAAGAACAAGATAAATCTAGAGGTTGCAGAAGGAAGATGAGAAGAAATCCGTGAAATTAAAAAGATGAAAACAATAGAAAAAATAAAAGATGGTTCTTTAAAAAAAATCAGTATTGGCAAACCTTTGATAAAGAAAAAAGATGATGCAAATTATCAGTCAGGAATGAAATGAGCTATCACCTCATGGACATCAAAAGTATAATAAGGAAATACAACTATACATATATAAATTTGACAAATGGGGGATCCCTGGGTGGCGCAGCGGTTTGGCGCCTGCCTTTGGCCCAGGGCGCGATCCTGGAGACCCGGGATCAAATCCCACGTCGGGCTCCCGGTGCATGGAGCCTGCTTCTCCCTCTGCCTGTGTCTCTGCCTCATTCTCTCTCTCTCTCTGTGACTATCACAAATAAATAAAAATTAAAAAAAAATAATAAATTTGACAAATGGACTAATTTCTAGAAGTCATCCAATATGAAAGATAATTTGTATAGTTCTGTAAATATTAAAGAAATTGAATTTTTAATATTAAAATGTCCAAACAAGCATCAAATGTTTTCAGTGGAGAATTCCACCAAATATAACAGAGCAAATTCTAAACATCTGACAGAAAAAGGAAAAGGAGGGATTTCCCAACTGATTTTATGAGGCCAGGATTCTACTGATACCCGAACCATACAAAGTCCATCCAAAAAAGGAAAATGGCAAAATAATATAGCTCATGAATTCAGATGCAGAAGTCCTCAGTGAAACATTAGTAAGTGGAATTCAGTGATAGAAAAAGAGTGATGAGATTTGAGGAAGATAACAGAGTAGAAAGCACCAGAAATCTGTCTTCTGCTTAGACAATTGTCTTGGCAGAATCTGATTGATTTAATTATGTTGGAACTCTGTGTAGTTTATTCAAAGACTTGCAACTTCCTGAAGAAGACTTGAATGGGAAAATGCAGTTAGTTTTGGTCAGTTTCAGCAGTGGTTACCTATCCCCCATCTTCAACTCAATGACAGTCAGTTATGCATTTGTTCCAGGAGCAGCTAAAAAGCTAGTTGAGCCAAGGTGAGGAATAAAGACCCTGTTCTCCAAAGATCAGGACTCTGTTTTCTGCTTGCTGCTTCTGAAAGTACAGACACAGGAGCAGCCTCCGTTGGTGCACCTCTCCCATTGTTTCAAGCCCTTTGCCCTACAGCTGAAGTGGCTTCCAGGAGATTTAAGGAGCTGGCACTCCCTTCCCCCTTTATCTCTTTTCCTCATTTTGAGATTCAGACATTTAAGGACTAGGTCATTCAAAAGTGACCACACATACAAGGGAATTTAGAAAGTCATTGTGCGTGCCTAGGGAGCAGCTCAGCCTCAGAAAGACCTGGGAAGACATGAAGTTTACACCTCAGGCTGAGGTCTGGTACAGAGACACTTTATAACAATAAAACAAAGGCAAATACCCCCCCCCCAAAAAAAAAAAAAAAGATAATCTTAGGGAAAGGGGACAATCTGATTTCCAGGCTTAATACATTATTAGATTCAAACATCCAAGTTTTTAGGAAAAAAAATCACAAGACACAAGGAAACAGGAAAGCATGACATACTTTCTTTGAAAGTATTCAAAGAAAAAGACAACAGAAAATGTCCAGTGACAAAGGCCAGATGGCAAATTTTCTAGAAAATGACTTTGTAAAAACTGCCTTAAAGATGTTCAAAAAGCTAAAGGACACAGAGGAAGTCAAGAAAATGATGTATGGGCAAAGTGGAAATATCAACACATCACAAAGAAATTCTGGAGCTGAGAAGTAGAAGAACTTAAGTGAAAAATTTGCTAGAGAGATTCAAAGGCAGATTTGAGCATACAGAAGAATCAGTGAACTAGAAAAGATAATTGGAATGATCAAGTGTGAGGAAAGGAAAGAATAAAGATTGAAGAAAAACAAACAAAGCCAAGGAACCCGTGGGACACCTTCTAGAGGATTAATGTTCATTATAGAAGTTCCAGAAGAAGGGAGGCAGAGAAATTATTTGAAGAAATAATGCCTGAAAACCTCCCAAATTTGAAGAAAGACTTGAATATAAACATCCAAGAACCCTAACAAACTCAAAATAAGATGAATTCAAGGAGATCCACATGGAGGCACATAAATTGTTGAAAACAAAAACACAGAGAATATTGAAAGCAGCAAGAGAGAAGTGACTCATTACCTGAAAGGGATGTTCAATAAGACTCATCAGATTCTTCACCTGAAACTTTGGAGGCCAGAAGTCAGTAGGCTAGCATATTCAAAGTGGTGAAAGAAAAAAAAAATCTGTTAGCCAAGAATGCTATGTTCACCAAAATTGTCCTTCAGAAGTGGAGAAATTAAACCCAAAGCAAGGAGAAAAAAATAGTAAAGATCAGAGATGAACAAAATATAGAATAGAAAACAAGTTTTTGAATTTTTTTCTTGAAAAGACCACCACAACCAAAAGACTAAGGAGGATTCTAGGAAGTTGGTAGAATCAAAAGCATCAGGAATCCGTTTCCTTGTGTGGACAACATACAGTGCAGAATCATGTGATGTAACTATTTTGGAACTGTGGAGTCTGTTGAAAGCTTGCAACTTTCAGGGGAAGGCTTGGCCAGTCAGTTTTACTCGATTTCAATTCTAGGATGGTAGTAGCTATAGATTGCCAACCCCCAGCCACTTGACAGGCAGCCACGTTCCTGGTCCAGCTTGCACACACCTTGTGGGAGCCACGCAGGCAAGGAGGATTCTGTCCTCCGAATATCAGGGATCTTTCCTCTGATCCCTGATTGCTGCTTCTGACCATAGAGGTGCAGAGAGGCAGGGAGCCATCATTATTGCACCTCCCCATTGGGCTCAAGTGTCTTATAGGCTATATTAAAGGGCCAGTGCCCTTTCCTCCTTTTCATCCCTTCATTTTTTGCTGTGTGTGTGTGTGTGTGTGTGTGTGTGTGTGTGTGGAGTGGGGAACTGGGCATTAAAGACTGAGGTATTCAGAAACTCCTGCAGATATAGGGAAAATTTGAAAGTGATTGTGCGTGCCCAGGGAAGAGAAATAAGAAGATGTCAAATCTATACTTGGGCTGATCCTGGGCACAGATTGGGTATAACAATCAAAAAGAAACAAAAACAACAAAACCTAGAAAACCTTGGGGAAGGGGAAGAATCTGACTTTCAGAGTTATCACATTATTAGATTCAAATGTCCAGTGTTCAACAAAATGTCACAAGGCTAAGAGACAGGAAAGTATGGCTCATCCAAAGGAAAAAAATATACAACAGAATCTGTTCCTGTAAAGACTAATTGGATGATATATTAGGCAAAGACTTTAATGGTCTTAAAGATGCTAAAAGGACTAGAGGAAGATGTGGAGAAAGTCAAGGAAACAATGTGAGAACAAAGTGCAGGTATCCATTAAGAGATGGAAAATCTAAAAAGAACCTAAAATGAAATTCTGAAGCTGAAAAGTACAATAACTGAAGTAAAAAAATCACGAGGAGTCAAAGGCAGATTTGAGTTGGCAAAAGGTAAATCAGTACTTTAAGATAAGACGATGGAAATTATTGAGGTTCAGGATCAGAAAAAGATGGAAAATAGCAAATAACAGCCTGTGTCTATGGGAAACCATCCAAAGCACCAACATATGCACTGTGGGAGTCTCAAAGAAGAAAGAAAGGGGCAGAGAGAATATTTGATGAAATGGTGTCTGAAAGCTTCCCAGATTTGAAGAAAGACAGGACTATAAACAGCCAAGAAGCTCAACAAATTCCAAGTAAGATGAACTCAAAAAGACTCACTCCAAGACACATTATAATCAAACTTTCAAAAGCCAAAGAAAAAGCAGCAAGAGAAAAGACAATTGTCACAAACAAGTGATCCTCAGAGATCAGCTGCAGGGTTTTTTTTTTTTTGTTTTTTTTTTGTTTTTTTTTTTTTAAATCAGAAACTTTGGAAGCTAGAAGACAATGGGCAGGTATATTTTAAGTGCTCAAAGGAAAAAAAAAAACCTCTCAACCAAGAATCCTATATTCAGCAAAATGGTCCTTTAAAAGTGAGGGAGAAGTCCAGACATTAGTAGATCAAACAAAAGTTGAGGGAGTTTGTGACCACTAGACCTGCCCTGCAAGAAATGCATGAGAGAGTCCTGCAAAATGAGAGAACACTACACATTTAACCTGAAGTCATGAAGAAACATAAAGATCCCAGTAAAAATAAATACACGGACAATTATAAAAGCTGGGATTATTGTAATAGCTTGTAACTGTAGTTTTTCTTTTCTATGGGATTTATGGTACCAATGCATTTAAATGAAAAAAAAAAAACACAACAAACCCTGATTACTAATGTAATTATTACTGTAACTTTGATTTGTAACTCCAAATCATATTTTCTATATAATTTAAGAGACTAATGCATTTAAAATAGTAATTTATGTTTTGGAGTATACAATGTATAAAGATGTGATTTTGTGAATTTAACAACCAAAAGGGTTGGAGGACATTGTAAAGGAACGGCTGTTTTGTATATTATTGAAATTAAGCTGCTATAAATTCAGTTTAGAATGTTACAACTTTAGGATATTAAGTGTTAATTGCCATGGCAGCCACAAGAAAATAGCTATAGAATATACTCAAAAGGAAAGTAATAAGGAACTTAAACATTTTGCTACCAAAAAAAAAAAAAAAAAAATCAACTGAACACAAAAGATGATAGGATACAGGAAGTGAGGGACAAAAAAGCAATAGGACATAAAGAAAACAACACAATGACATAAGTAAGTCCCTTCATATCAGTAATTACTTTAAATGTAAATGGATTCAACTTTCCAATTAAAAAGCAGAGATTGGCAGAATGGATGAAAGCACATAATCAAACTATATGTCTGTTTACAAGAGACTTACTTGAGATCGAAAGATACAGACCACTTGAAAATGAATATAGATATTCCATGCAAATAAGTAACCAAAAGAGAGCACTATTCTAATTGCAGAAAAAATAGACTTTAAATCAACAAAGCTTACAAGAGAAAAGAAAGACATTACATGTTAACAAACATTTTAACAGCAAGAAGATATAGTGATTATAAACATTTATGCACTAATGACAGACCATCAAAATACATGAAGCAAAAAGTGACAGAATTGAAGGGAGAAATAGTTTTACAATAACAGTGGGAGACTTCAGTACCCTACTTAAAATAATAGAATAATGAGACAGAAGACAAAGGAAAAAAGACTTAATCAATACAATAATCCAACTAGTTCTAATAGACACATACAGAGCACTCCACGTAACTACACAGCATACACCTGCTTCTAAGTGGACATGGGAAATTTTCCAGGATAGACCATATGGATGGCCATAAATTAACTCAAAAGATTTTAAGAGTTAGTTGTAATCCAAAGTGTCTTCTCCGACCACAATGGGTAAAGTTAGAAGCCAATAACAAACTAAAAAACACAAAATTGTGGACACTAAAAAACACTTTTAAACAACAGATGAAGATGAAATCACAAGGGAAATTTGAAAATACTTAGACAAATTAGAACAAAAACACGACATACAAAACTCATGGGGTGCATTGAAAGTGGTGCTAAGAGGGAAATTTATAGCTAAAAAGTCTACATTAGAAACAAGAAAGATCTCAAAACAACAAGGATTTTCAATGTGAGGAACTAGAAAAAGAATATGCTAAAGCCACAGCTAGCAAAAGGAAAGAAATAATAAAGATTAGAGCAGAGGTCAATGAAATAGAGAATAGGAAAATGGCAGAGAAAATGAAACCAAAAGTTGGTTCTTTGAAATGATCAACCAAATAGACAAACTTTTAGTTAGGTGGATTAAGAGAAAAGGAAGTCTCAAGTTACTAAAATTAGAAACGAAGTGAGGACATTAATAGTGATTCTACAGAAATAGAAGATGATTTAAGAGAGCACATGGACAATTGTATGCTGAAAAATTGGATAATCTAGATGAAATGGACAAATTTCTAGAAGCACAAAATCTGCCAAGACTAAATCATAAAGAAATAATCTAAAAAGACCTGTTATTAGTAAGGAGATTGAATCAGTAATAAAAAAATCTAGGGATCCCTGGGTGGCGCGGCAGTTTGGTGCCTGCCTTTGGCCCGGAGCGCGATCCTGGAGACCCGGGGTCGAGTCCCACGTCGGGCTCCCTGCATGGAGCCTGCTTCTCCCTCTGCCTGTGCCTCTGCCTCTCTGTCTCTCTCTGTGTGACTATCATGAATAAATAAATTTTAAAAAATCTTAAAAAAAAAAAAAATCTCCCAGCAAAAAAAAAAAAGTGCTAGTCCTGATGGTTTCACTGGTGAATTCTATCAAAAAATTTAGAAGAATAACTTTTTAAAAAGTTTTTAAAAGATTTTATTTATATATTCATGAGAGACACACAGAGAGAGGCAGAGACACAGGCAGAGGGAGAAACAGGTTTCCTCCTGGGAGCCTGATGCAGGACTGGATCCTAGGACCCCAGGTCATGACCTGAGCTGAGGCAGACATTCAACCACTGAGCCATCCAGGCACCCCAAGAAGAATAACTTTTGAAACATTTCCAAAAAATTGAAGAGAACACTTTGTAACTCATTCTATGAGACTGGCATTACTCTAATGGCCAAACCCTGACAAAAACTACAGAAAATTACAATGTTCCTTTTGAACATTGATGCAGAAATCCTCAACACAATTCTAGTAAACAATTCAGCATTTTAAAAGGATTTTATAATCATGACCAAGAGAGATTAATTCTTGGTATGCACAGTGGTTCAAATTATGCAAATCAATCAATATGGTGCAATACATCAATAAAATGAAGGGAAAAACACATGATCATCTCATTTGATGCAGGGAAGGCATGTGTCAAATTCAACATTCTTGTATGAAAGAAAAACATTCTTGTATGATAAACGCAACAAACTAGAAATAATAGGAAACTACTTCCATGTAATAAAAGCTGTACATGAAAAACATAGCAAACTTAACACTCAATGGTGAAAGACTGAGGCAAGGATGCCCACTGATCTATCTAGAACAGTTAGGCAAGAAAAATAAAGGCATCCAAAGTGGAAAGAAAAAAGTAAAATCTCTGCAGATGATACGATCTTAGATGAAGATCCTAAAGATGCTGCAAAACTATTTAATAAGTGAATTCAGCAAAGGAACAAGATAACAAAATTAATACAGAAACCAGTTGCAATTCCATCCACTAACAATGAGCAAACTGAAAAGGAAATTATGAAAACAGTTCTTGGGGTGCCTGGGTTGCTCAGTTAGTTAGTTAAGCATCTGACTCAGGCCATGATCTCAGGGTTATGAGATACAGCCTGTGTCAGGCTCTGCACTGAGCATGGAGCCTGTTTGGGATTCTCTCTCCCTCTCCCTCTGCCCTTCCCCACCACTCCTGTACTCTCTGAATAAATGAATCAATAAATACAAAAACATTTCTATTTATAATAGCATAAAAAGAATGAAGTATTTAAGAATTAACCAAGAAGATGAAAGACATACAATGAAAACTTCAGAATATTGCTGAAAGAAATAAAAGAAATATAAATAAATGGAAATACATCCCATGTTCGTGGACTGGAAGACAATATCATTAAGATGTATTACCCAAGTGAACTACATATTCAGTGCAATCCTGTCAAAATCCTAGTGATTTTTTTCCCTCAATCCATTCTAAAATTTATACAGAATCTCAGGAACAGTGAATAACTAAAACAATCTTGAAAAAAAGATCAAATCTGGAGGACTTACAGTTCCTGATTTCAAAACTTACTACAAAGCTACTGTAGTCAAAATGGTGTGGTGTTGGTATCTGATAGCCATTTAGACAGATGGAATAGATTAGCTCAGAAATAAACCTGTACATCCCTGATGATAACTGATGATGAATGTCTTTTCATGTGTCTGTTAGCCATCTGTCTATTTCCTTTGAAGAAATGTCTGTTCATATTTTCTGGTTACTTTTAAAATTGGATAATTTGGGGGGGTGTTGAGTTGTGTAAGTTCTTTATATATTGTGGATACTAACCCTTTATTGAAATAAGTCAGTCAGAGAAAGACAAATACCATATGATTCCACTCATATGTGGAATTTAAGGAACAAAGGAGAGAGAGAGAAATCAAGAAATTGACTTTGATATACAGAACAAACTGATGGTTGTCAGAGGGGAAGGGAGTGGGGATGTGTTACATGTGCACTTGAAAGAATGCTTTTTCTATAGATGTTGAGTATAATATTCTATATATGTATGTTAGATCAAGTTCTTTTTTTCATGTATTCTTTATGCTTATAGGTTTTTGTGTGTGTGTGTGTGTGTGTGTGTGTGTGTGTGCTTCTCAAGCATTGGATGATGGCAAAGAAAAATTACAGTTGCAGATGGAATTAAGGTTAGTAATTGGCTGCATTTAATATGAAGTAATTATCTGGATTAGGGGAAGGGGCAATGTCATTACCAGGGTCTGTGAAGGTAGACAGAGGCAGAAGAAAAGATGAGATGAAGGCTGCTGGATTTAAAGAATGAGGAAGGGGCTATGAGATAGGATCAACAGGCCACCTCTAGAAATTGGGAAAGGTAAGGGAACAGTTCTCCCCAGGGGGCTAAGGCAAGGAGAATAGCCTTGCCAACACCTTCTAACCTACAGAACTGGAAGATGGTGAATTTGGGCTGTTTTGCCATGTGACATGACGTATTCATAGGCGATGGGGATTAGGATGTGGGCATCTTTGGGAGACCATTACTTTTCCTACAACTCTTGCTTCAGAGTTGTTTTTATTTTTTATTTATTTTTTTAAAGATTTATTTATTTATTTATTTATTTATTTATTTATTTATTTATTTATTTATTAAACAGAGAGAGAGAGTGAGAGAGAGGCAGAGACACAGGCAGAGGGAGAAGCAGGCTCCATGCAGGAGCCTGACATGGGACTCGATCCCGGGTCTCCAGGATCACGCCCTGGACTGCAGGCAGCGCCAAACCACTGTGCCATCGGGGCTGCCCTTCAAAGTTGTTTTTAATATAACACAATATATTATTGTTTTTAAAGCCAATGTTTGTTTAAATTACTATTTCCTGTGCTCTTGATTACTTCATGCAGCCCTGATCTTCCATCTGCCAATTTCCTCTGCCTAAAGTACATCCTCTTGATTTTATGCATTTCACTCTTATGTAACCAGGTGTGGATTTCTTTTTATTTGTCCCTCTTTTTTAAAAAAAAAAATATTTTATTTATTTATTCATAGAGGCACACACAGAGAGAGAAGCAGAGACACAGGCAGAGGGAGAAGCAGGCTCCATGCAGGG
Organism: Canis lupus familiaris; assembly: GCF_011100685.1. Taxonomy (NCBI): domain Eukaryota; kingdom Metazoa; phylum Chordata; class Mammalia; order Carnivora; family Canidae; genus Canis; species Canis lupus. The sequence goes on from NC_049237.1 coordinate 14,508,361, forward strand.
AGCCCGACTTGGGACTTGATCCAGGGTCTTCAGGATCATCCCCTGGATTGAAGGTGGCGCTAAACCGCCGAGCCAACAGGACTGCCCTTATTTGTCCCTCTTGAGATTTGTTTAGCCCTTTGAATCTGTAAGGTTGCATCTTTCATCAGTTCTGGAAAATTCTTAGTTACTATCTTTTCAGATATTGCTTCTCTGTTTTCCCTCTTTTACCATCTGGGTCCTTAATTATATATATGTTAGACCTTCTGATTTTATCTTCTGTGTTTCTTAACCCTTCTTCATATTTTCCTTCTCTTTGACTTTTTGCTCCATTACTGATAATTTTTTCAGTTCTATTTTCCATTTCACTAATATCAGTATGTCTAATTTGCTATTAAATCCATCCATTACATTGTAATTTCAATTCTATTTTATTTAAATTTTGATTGTTTTTCAAAGCGCATCCTCTTTTGTGTATATTTCAAGATTATCTTTTACCTGTTTTAAAGTATTAAACATAGTTATGGTAAAGTCTGTGTCTAATAATTCCATTAATAGAGATTCTTAAAAGTCTGTTCCAGTTTTTTTCTGATTCATGGTGTCTTGTTTCTGTTTGTGTTATTTTTTGACTCAAAATTTATTTGGATTTTTTCTTTGGAATTTTATTTCATAAATTTTCTATGTCCAGAATGAATGTGGATCCTTCCAAAGGAAATTTGTGTTTGTTTCTTCCAGGCTCTGGAAGCACTCCCAACCCAGAATCACTCCAAAGTTGCTTCTCAATTTTCAGATTACCCAGGTGGTGTGAATTCAGGCTGCACAGCCATGTAAGGGCCACTTGTGGTTTCCATATTCTCAGAAGTAATCCTTTCCTAAACCAAATTGGAGACACTCAACTCTCCTCTGGGGTGGAGGCCAATTATTTCTATTTCACTGTTAAAACTGTAGGTATGACCCTTTGGAGTCCCAGCCTTAGGGATGGAGGCTGCTCTTTTACAGTCCCTGCCTTGCATGGGTCCTGAGAGTTGTCTTCTGTTCCTCAGACACCTGAAGCCGTGAAATTCCAAATGCAGATTCTCTGGTCTGGTGAAGGCCTCCAAGAGAAGGAAGCTGTTATCACTTTCTAGGCTCTCCTCTTTGCTTCTGACCTGACCAGAGGATTCACAGCTTTCTTACCAATTCATTTTTTAATTTAAAATTAGAATAATTTTCCAGAGTTTTACATTGTTTTTAGGAAATCTAATCTTTCAGACCTTTCTTTCAACAATATATTTCTTAAATTTCTGAGATTTTCAGATAGATTCTCTTCAGTTTTTTTTTTTTTTTTTGGCAAAATATATACAACATAAAACTTACCATTGTAATCATTTTAAGTGTATGGTTCTGTGGCATTCATTACATTCCCAATGTTGTCCAAACATGACATCACTATTTCTAAAACTTTATCATTCTAGAGACTCTGTAACTACCAGGCAGTAACTCCCATTCCCCCATCTCTGGCCCCTGGCAACCCCTAATTCACTTTCTGTATCTGTTTGTTAGTTTGCTTCTAGGTTCCTCATATAAGTGGAGTCCCACAGTATCCTTTTGTGTCTGACTTATTTCACATAGCTTGTTTTCTAGGTTTATCCATGTTTTAGCATGTATCAGAATTCCACTTCTTATGAATGAATAATATTCCATTTTATGTTAATACCATATTTTGTTTATCCATTCAGTTGTTAGGGGCATTCAGGTTGTTTTCACTCTTTCACCATTGTGAACACCTACTACTGTGAACCATGTATAAGTGTCTGAGTTCCTTCTTTCACTTCTTTGGGATATATACCCAGAAGCAGAATTGCTGGATAATATGCTATTTCTATGTTTAGCATTTTTAGCAACTGTCAAACTGTTTTCCACAGTAGTTGAACTATTTTTCATTCCCACCAACAAAGTACTAGGGTCCCAATTTCTCCACAGCATCATCAACACTTGATATTTTCCATTGTTTGGTGATAGCCATTTTAGTATGTGGGAGGTGGTATTTCACTGTGTTTTTTTTATTTGCATTTCTTTAATGACTAAAGATGTTGAACATATTTCACTTGCCATTAAGTATATCTTCCTTGGAGAAATGTCAATTCAAGCCCTTTGCCTGTTTTTTTAATTGGGTTGTTTGGAGTTTTTTTGTGGTTGAGTTGTAGGGATACCTTATATATTTTGGATATTAATCCCTTATCAGGTATATAATTTGCAAATATCTTCTCCCATTCTATGGGTTATCTTTTCACTCTTTTGATAATGTCCTTTGATGCACAAAAATTTTAAATTTTGATGAAGTCTAGTTGATCAAGGTTTTTCTTTTGTTGCCTGTGCTTTTGATGTCATATCCAAAAGAATTATTGCTAAATACAATGTCATGAAGCTTTGCCCCTTTGTTTTTTCCAAGAGTTTTATTGTTTTAACTTGTATGTTTAGTTTTCTTTTTCTACCAATTCTGAGTAATTTTTTTTTTTTTTTTTTTTATAGAAAGTGATTCTTGCCTTCAGAAAAGGAAGGGTCTGGTACTTTTTTTTTTTTTTTTTAATTTATTTTTATTTATGATAGAGAGAGAGAGAGAAGGGCAGAGGGAGAAGCAGGCTCCATGCAGGGAGCCCGATGTGGAACTTGATCCCCGGACCCTGGGATCATGCTTTGAACCAAAGGCAGACAGTCAATTGCTGAGCCACCCAGGCATCCCAATGTTATATTTTTTAAATGTTTTATAGAATTAACCATTGAAACCATCTGGTCCATGGTTTTCCTTGTTGGGAGGTTTTTTGATTACTACTTCCATGTCTTGTTATAGATATACTCAGATTTTCTATTTCTTCATTATTCAGTTGATCATGTTTCCAGGAAATTAGTTTTTTCATTTAGGTTATACAATTTGTTGGTATACAACCATTTGTAGTATTCTCTTATAATACTTTTGATTTCTGTAAAATCAGTAGTAATGTCTCTACTTTCATTTCTGATTTTAGTGATTTATGTCTTCTCCCCTTTGTGAATTTAGCTAAAAGTTTGTTAATTTTGATCTTTACAAAGAATCAGCTTGTTATTTCATTGGTTTCTATTTTTCTATTATTTTTTCTTTTCTAGTCTTTATTATTTCCTTCTTTTTGCTAAGCTTTGCGGATGGTGTACTCATTTTCCCCTCCTTGATGCATAGTGTTAGGTTACTGATTTGCGATTTTTCTTCTTTCATAACAGATATTTACATGCATAAAATTCCCTCTTAGCACTATTTTTGCTGTATCACATGTTTGGATATGTTGTGTTTTTATTTTTGTCTAGGTATTTCCTAGTTTCCCTTGTGACTTATCATTTGTCAGTTGTTTATGGGTATGTTAATTTCCACATATTTGTGAATTTTCCCATTTTGTACTTTTGATGTTTAGTTTCATCCCACTGTGATAAGAAAAGATATTTTTAATGATGTATTTTTTTAAAAACTTATTAAGACTTGTTTTGTGACCTGACATGTCAGGTCTTTTCTGGAGAATGTTCCACATACACTTGAGAAGAATGTGTGTTATGCTGGCGCTGAATGTGGTGTTCTGTATGTGTCTGTGGGACACAACTGATTTGTATGCTCCAGATCCTCTATATTCTTCTTGATCTTCTCTCTGGTTTTTCTATCTACTGTGGAAAATGACGATTGAAATATCCACGTGTTATTATAGAACTAGTTTTCCCTTCAATTCTGTGATATTTGCTTCATATAATTTGGGGCTCTTTATTTGGTGCATATATGTTTATAATTGTTATGTCTTGGTGAATTGATTATTTTTTAAAATATATAAGATCTTCCTTTATCTTTTATAACAGTTTTTTTTTTAAGATTTATTTATTTATTTATTCAGAGAGAGCGAGAGAGAGGCAGAGACACAGGCAGAGGGAGAAGCAGGCTCCATGCAGGGAGCCCAACGTGGGACTCGATCCCGGGTGTCCAGGATCACACCCCGGGCTACAGGCGGCGCTAAACCGCTGCACCACCGGGGCTGCCCTCTTATAACAGTTTTATTTTTTTTTTTTTAATTTTTTTATTTTTATTTATTTATTTTTTTATTTATTTATGATAGTCTCACAGAGAGAGAGAGAGAGAGGCAGAGACACAGGCAGAGGGAGAAGCAGGCTCCATGCACCGGGAGCCCGACGTGGGATTCGATCCCGGGTCTCCAGGATCGCGCCCTGGGCCAAAGGCAGGCGCCAAACCGCTGCGCCACCCAGGGATCCCTTATAACAGTTTTAATCTAAAGTCTATTTTATCTAAGTAGCTTACCCAACTTTCTTGGTTACTATTTGTATGAACATCTTTTACCATTCTTTCACTTCCAGTCTTTTTCTATCTTGAGACTCAAGGTGAGTCTCTCATACCCAGTATATGTTTGGATTGTTTTTTTTTTTTTTAATCCATTCTGCCAATCTCTGCCTTTTGATTGGACAATTTAATCCATTCACATTTGAAATAATTGCTGATGAGGAATTTACTACTGCCATTTTGTCTTATTTTTATTTATTTATTTTTCATTTTGTCTTTTTAAAAATTATTATTGTTTTGCCTTATAGCTTTGTCTCTCTTCTATTAGTGCCTTATTTCTGGTCAGCTGATTTTTTGTAATGACACGTTTTGATTGCCTTCAGTATATACTCTTCTGTATATTCTATAGATTTTTTCTTGGGGATCCTTGGATGGCTCAGCGGTTTAGTGTTTGCCTTCAGCCCAGGGCGTGATCTTGGGAGTCCCAGGATCGAGTCCCGCATCGGGTTCCCTGCATGGAGCCTGCTTCTACCTCTGCCTGTGTCTCTACCTCTCTCTCTCTCTCTCTCTCTCTGTGTCTCTCATGAATGAATAAATAAAATCTTAAAAAAAAAAAAAAGATATTTTCTTTGTGGATACCATGGGAATTACATAAAACATCCTAAATTTATAAAATCTAATTTTAATGAACACCTCAACTGCATACAAAAACTCTATACTTTACACTTATTTCTCCTTTAAGTTATTAATATCACAAATTACATTTAAAAAATTTTTATTTATTTGATAGAGAGCAGGAGAGATCACAGAGGGAGAGGAAGAAAGAGAAGCAGACTTCCCACTGAGCAGGGAGCCCAACACAGGCCTTGATCCCAGGACCCTGGGATCATGACGTGAGCTGAAGACAGATGCTTTACCGACTGAGCCACACAGGTGCCCCCACAAATTACATTTTTATACACTGTGCCTAGTAACATATAATTATAACAATGATTTTTATGCATGTGTCTTTTAAGTCCTATTGAAAATAAAAAGTGGAGTTACTACCAAAATTAAAATTTTGATTTTTGTATTTGCCTGTAAATTTATCTTTATAAGAGATCTTTACACCTTCATACTGCTGTGAATTATGATTTACCATTCTATCATTTCACTGTGAGGGACTCCCTTTACCATTTGCTCCATGGTAGTATGCAGACCAGGCCCGTCCAAGGCAATAAGTGTGTGGGTACTGGGAAACAGGGATGCTCAAGGCCAAGCCCACTGCTACCTAGGGAAGGAGTGGGAGCAACTACAAAATGAGTTCAGACAGTTTCAGGTTTTCTTCACTTTTCTGTGGAGAAATGAGAGCTTGCAACTTCCTAGTCTGCCATTTTGCCAAAAATACTAGTTTTTAATCTATCAAGTTGGCAACAAGAGAAATTGTTAAATTTATAGAGCAAGTTTTAGGAAACTGGCACTCTCATCAGTGTTGGTGGCCGCTGGGAGAGTAATCTGTGTGTGTCTATGTGCATATAGATGAATGTGTGTACATGTAAGTGTATGTATATTTGTGTATCTGTGTGTATGTATGTGTATTATATATGTATCTGAAAAGACTTAATGCTGATATCATCTGACCTAGAAATTCAACTCCTAGAAACTTGGCTTAAGGAAATAATCATGGGTGGAGATATTTATTGTCCATATTTCTTATACTAATGAATACTGGCAGCAGTATTTATGTTCATGAGTAGGGGTTGGTTAAAACATGATCATTCACCAGGCAGTGAAATGGCACATACTCCCTAAAATTCATGTTGAGGAAGAATATTTCAGTGAACTTATATTTAGTTATTACTTTAGAAAATATATGAATATATAAAAATATTTGTATTTTTATTTTTTTTTAATTTTTTTTTAATTTTTTTATTTATTTATGATAGTCACAGAGAGAGAAATAGAGAGAGGCAGAGACACAGGCAGAGGGAGAAGCAGGCTCCATGCACAGGGGACCCGATGTGGGATTCGATCCCGGGTCTCCAGGATCGCGCCCTGGGCCAAAGGCAGGCGCCAAACCGCTGCGCCACCCAGGGATCCCTGTATTTTTAAATCAAATAAGTTTTTTTAAAAAAAATTATCTGCCCTCCCTCACTACCTTGAATCAGACCATTTAGCAGTTGCCTCCTCCTCAGTCTTTGTAATCCTGGTCTTCTTGGATTTATTCCCAATTTGCGACTCATAGCTCTTATGGCTTTACTTAGCTAACTTTACAGAGCATTAATTACCTTCTAATTTAAGGTAGCAATTTCTTGACCTTCCATCTTTCCTGGGAACAAAGATGCTCAAAACGGATGGATTCTCAGGAAGGGAAAGAGACCATGTACTAGCCAAAGTATTACTCACTTTACAAATTCTAACTCATTCAACCCTCAGAGAGAGGAAGGCCAATTTTTACCCCATTTTTCCAATAAGAAAACTCCAGCCCTGAGAAGGTTCTCTGTTGCTGGGATTGCAGAGTTGCTTATGGGTGGAGTCCAGATTTCAACCCCTGCCTTAGGCTCCTGTCTTTGCTCTTACTCTTATTAGCAGTAGAAATAGAATAATTATTGATGTAGGAAGCAAAGACAGAAGAGAAATTATTAAATTTCCTTACTTCCTGCAGCCCACAGACACATCCTCGAACCAGGCAGAGGGACCTTCCTCTAGGTAATCAGCTGCCTTGATGTGGATACTCTGCTAAGGGCAAAGACAACCTTAGCCCGACCCCAGGACCCTGTGAGTCTCCTCTAACATATAAAAGTTCCTTTAGAAACTTCCTTCATCTCTAAAGCCCCCAAGATACATGTTGGCATCCCCTCCCAAGCATATGGTCCACCATGTCTATCTGAAGGGACTCAGGACTCAGGTTTATTAGATGGTAATAAATGACCTTATCCTAACCACAGCTAGCCCCCTCAGGGTCCTGGAAACTTGGCTTCCAAATTCCTTAGAGGGGCACCTGGGTAGCTCTGGGTGAAGTGGCTACCTTCAGCTCAAGTCAGGACCCTGATCCCAGGATCGTGGGCCAGACTCCCTGCTCCATGGGGACACTGCTTGTCCCTCTTGCTGCTATTCCCCCTTGCTTGTGTTTGCTCACTCTCTGTCAAATAAGTAAATAAAATCTTAAAAAAAAATTCCTTAGAGACTTATGCCATCCCAACTGCCTTCCAACTTGAAAGTATAAAATGGGTCCCTCCTCATGACCCCGAGCCGCTCTTTCTGCCCAGGGTGGCGACCTCGTGATTTAATAAAACTACGCTTTTGTACCAAAAACGGCTCAAGAATTTTGTTGGCCCTGGCTTGGAACTCTCAGGTCTTTCCCACGTCAAATATCAGTAATGTCTACTAGAACACAGAAATGTGGTCAACAGTGGTTGACATTTTCCAAAGCTTTTGTTAAGCGTTTTCACTTACAAGAGCTCATTTATTTCTCAAAATTTTGTGCTGGAACAGGAACTGAGGCTCAAGCACTCCTGGGGTGCCTGTGAAACCCTCTGTAGTATCCTCAGACTCGTGGTTGTTATCGCTTCCTAACACAAGGTAAGGGGATGGTCACAGTGCTCCACAGTCCTTAGGGCTGAACACAAGGGGTAACTGGCTCAGAGAGGCCGACAACTTGTGCAAGACAGCACAGCAAGGGGCAGCCAGGGTGGCTCAGCAGTTTAGTGCCGCCTTCAGCCCAGGGCCTGATCCTGGAGACCCGGTCGAGTCCCACGTCGGGCTCCCTGCATGGAGCCTGCTTCTTCCTCTGCCTGTGCCTCTGCCTGTGCCTCTGCCTCCCTCTCTCTCTCTGTGTCTCTCATGAATAAATAAATAAAATCTTTAAAAAAAAAAGCACAGCAATTAATAGGTTACTGCTTGCTAATAGTCGTAACAGCACCTTGCTCTCCTGGGTGAAGGAAAAGGCTTTTACGGAGGAAATCCAATCCTGTGGTCGGGAGGTGTCCACCTCACCTGGTCCGGCAGTTGCTTCGTGGCCCCGGGGCAGATTTTCGGCAGGTTTGGCCCCGTCTTTCCCCCTCCAGGAATCCTGGCCTGCTGGCACCAGGGCAGGTGGGCGGTGGGCGGGTCAAAGCTGCACCCAGTTGGTCTGGGTGCCAAGTCTGTGCTGCCTACCCCCACCACCAACTTCGGCCTTTGGGGGCGACTGCAGGACCCTCCCATGACCCCCTGCTATCTGAGGCCCCCGCCCCCCACCTCCCACCCCCTGCTGCCCCGAGCCCCCTCCCAGAGGGCCCTTGCCTCCCGTCCCGCCGCCCCGGGTCCCTCCTAGAGCTCCCCCTCCCAGAGCCCCCGGCCCCCTCCCCGCCCCCTTCCCTGCGCCCCCGGCCCCTTCCCCGAGCACGGCACCCCCCAGCACCCCCGGGCCCCCTTCCCAAGCCCCAGGCCCCCTCCCCGCCGGCCCCGTCCCCGTCCCGAGCGCGGCCCCCTCCCCGCGCCCCTGCCCCCCCCCCCACCGCCGCGGGCCCCCTCCCCGCGCCCCCGCAGCCCAGAGCGGCCCGGGCGGGCGGCCGTGGCCGGCGTGAGGCCCCTCCCCGGCGGAGGCGCTCGGGTGGAGGAAGCGGAGGCGGCGGCAGCGCCGAGACCTCGCTGCGCTGATGGCGTCGCCCGGGTGAGTGCGGCGCTCGGGCCCGCCGGAGAGGGGGAGAGGGGGCCGCGGCCGCGGGGAGGGGGCTCCGGTGCAGGTGCGAGCGCCCGCGGCCTTCCGCGGCCTTCCGCGTCCCCCGCCTGCCGGGCCAGCGGCCCTCCCAGGCCCTCCTGCCGACCTTGGGCGGGCGCAGCTGGGCAGGGCAGGGCAGGGGAGGGGGGGGCCGCGGGCCTCCCGGTGGGGGCCCAGGTCGGGGTTGGCGGGGAGGTGGGGAGGACGTGCATGGCCCCGGAGCCTGGGAGTGCCCCCCCACCCCCCCACCCCCGCAGCTGCTTCCCACTGGCTCGGTGGGGGCGGGCGCTGGGCTGGCCCGCGGGGCGCAGCCGAGGGGCCCGAAGGTCGTGGCTGAGTCCCGGGGCGCGGGCGGGCCTTGCGGGCCCTGCTGGGGTGGCAGCCCCTGTTCTGACATCACCGCCTGGCCTTGCCTCCCTGCTAAAACGCTTTTTCTCTCCGGAAACATGGTGACACACACCAACTGTAATTTTTGAAAAAATCCTGACGAAATAAAACCTCAGCCATTAATTACAATTAGTTTCTGCCTCCATAGTCTAACTAGTCGTGAAAGCTGGACACGACAACCCAGTACCTTCACAGAGGAGGAAAATTAGTCTCAAGGTCATTGGTTTAGTTGGTGAAATTCTTAAGGTGACGACTGTCCACATTCAGAGGGTCTTAGGCCCAGTGGCAGTGACAGCAGTCCCTCGGGGGTAGAGGTACTGTCAGGCTGGTGACAGGTGAACTGTCCCTGCCCGAGGCCTGCAGGGAGCCTTGGATTTGCTGGCAGGGCAGCCGAGTCATGGGCACTCTCCAGCTACCTGCTGGCCTTCCTGCTTTGGGGAGCTTTGGTGACACAGTAGCTAGTACTTTGAGCTCATAATAGGCTAAACACCTGGCCCATCCCTCAGAAGGCCGGTTGGATTGAACCAGAGTTCAAGGTCCCACCATGTCCCTGCCCCTCTTGTCAGATAACAGTGAGGTGGGGTGGCCTGCCAGCAGCAGCATGATGTCCAGGCCTGTGTGGGGCTGCCGTGAGGCCTTTCCAACCTGATGGCACATTTGGTGTCCAGACGCACCCCTTTGTAGGCCTGGGTCAGAGGTGGACTTAACTGTGGGCTGGTGTGGTGTCCCTGTGGGGGAGGCAGTAGCATAGATTTGATTCCATACTCTCATGAGTGACCCTATGAGTCTGCAGGGAGCGCTAATCTGTAATGTTCTGATGCATACTCCTCGGAAAGCCAAGGCCCCGAAACTTTCAGCATCCTTTGCTGGATTTCATAGAGAGAGCTACGCACTGTGGCTCGTTAGTATGGTGCATATGCACTGGGAACAGTCCACGCCTCCAGATTAACCTCGAGGTGTCTATTCTACAGGTTTCACTGGTAGGGAGAGTCCACCCAGGAAGACCTGACTTCCGGGGACTTTCTGGCCTGGCTTGGTCAGCTGACCAGCAGAGACCCCGCCTGCTGGACTTGTACCGTGGGAACAAGCCCAGAGCTTCAGGGCCAATGTGGGAAGGGACCTCTTATTCCTCCTGGGCTATGGAATGTATGGAGGGGCCTCTGACTCTGGTGTTCTTTCCTCAGCGAATCACTATAAGACAGCTGGGAAGGAAAGAGGAGGCCCTGATGGATGTGCTGGGGATTATGCAGAAGGGAATGGCCAGAAGCAAGGCAACAGAGGAAAAGACACATTTGGGATGAGCCACAGCCCAGTGAGTTTGGGGCTATGTAGAGACAAGATTGCTGGGTCAGGCTGTGGGACTTGGCCTCATCTGTGGGCTCACTGAGGGGCAGTCCACATGACAGCAGTGTGGAGGGGGCAGGACAGATGGAGCTTGGGGACCTGCCTCCATCCACTCCCTCCTGCGGGCGTCAAGGCTTGTCTCTGCACTCACAGCTGGTGGCTTTGCCATCAGCACCCCTTGGGCTCTGTCCTCCATCTGTGCTGATCCCAGCACGTGTTCTCTGCCAGACAGCATCCCTTCCTGGGGCCTTAGATGTCGTCTAAGTCACAGGTTCTTAGCCTGGGGTCCATGGTTCACTGGTGGGTGTCTGGAGTCCATGTGTTCCCTGAAATCAGTGCGTGCATTGCTGGGACCAGGTCTCTAGCCTCGCTGTCCACAGCCCGTTTCTAAGGGGCTCTACCCCAGCAGCACTATGACCACCTGTCTACACCCACCTGGAGGGCAGCAAGCCTGGATTACTTGGGCTAAATAAATATATGGTTCAGGTTTTTGTTTTTAAAGATTTATTTATTTATTTATTTACTGAGTGAGATATGGGGGGGGGCAAGCAAGGGTGAGGGACAGAGGGAGACGGAGAAGCAGACTCCCCACTGAGCTGGGAGCCCCACACGGGGCTCAATCCGGGGACCCTGAGATCACGCCCTGAGCCAAAGGCAGATGCTGAACCAATTGAGCCACCCAGGTGCCCGCTAGTTTTCAGATTGTTAATGGTAGATAATTCAAAAAACCAAAAATCCTAAAACAAAATGAAAATCAAATGTAATCTGAATTTCCATAGTTCACCACTTTTACAATTTTGGTGTGTTTTTAATTAGGCTATATTTAATTAGGCTGTGATTCTTATCAGAGAGATGGCCTTCCAGATACAACTGGGGTGCCCCCCCAACTCACTAGGCAAGCATCCTGACATTGTCCTTTGCGTTTACATGTTATGTTTGTTCTTTGCTCTGTCCCCTCAGCCCAATTTTCTTTTTATTGTGGTAGATTATATATAACAAGATTTGCTATCTGGCCCATGTACTGGCTCTGTTTTTACTTGACTGCTCTCATATAGTCCTGCAGCTTACGTTGTTCACCTGGCAGTATGGTGTACACTTCTCCCCGTGTCAGAACAGGATCGGGTCTACCTGAATTTTAGCGTTTATATGATATTGTGCAGCATGGTCATGTTATATAGATAAGGGGTTTCCGGTTCTCCCTGTAAGATAATGCTGCACATCGCATCTCCCCCCTGGACATGCAGAAATGTTTTTCTAGAGTAGATTCACAGAATTGGACGTTGTGGTCAGAGGACCTGTATTTTATTTTATTTTATTTATTTTTAAAAATATTTTTTATTTATTCATGAGAGACACAGAGAGAAAGGCAGAGACATAGGCAGACGGAGAAGTAGGCTCCATGCAGGGAGTCTAATGCGGGACTCGATCCCCAGACCCCAGGATAATGCCCTGAGCCAAAGGCAGACACTCACCCATTGAGCCACCCGGTCGTCCCTATTTTATTTTATTTTTAAAGATTTTATTTATTCATGAGAGACACAGAGAGAGCCAGAGACACAGGCAGAGGGAGAAGGAGGCTCCCTACAGAGAGCCCGATGTGGGACTCGATCCCGGGACCCAGGGTCATGCCCTGAGCTGAAGGCAGATGCTCAACCGCTGAGCCACCCAGGCGTTCCGAAGGCCTGTCTTTTTAAATTGATCCTCCTGAAGTGTCCTCATGAGCCGTGGAACTGCCTTCCCCTTCCCACCGCTGGACTTCAGGGGTCTCTGTGCCTCCCAGTAGATGACATGAGACTTTAAAATTTCTGCCTGTGTGATGCGCAATCATCGAGTAGGAACTAGGAAGCGACGGGTATCTTCACTGGCCGAGTCTTTAAAGATAGAAACTCCCTGCCTGGCCTGTGAACATGTTGCCAGTCTCTATCAAGCGCAGGGAAGAGCCTCTTACCCAGAACCACCAGTGTCCGGGGTCGGGGTGGGGGAGTGTCTTTTATTTATTTATTTATTTTGAAGGATTTTACTTATTTATTTACGAGAGACACAGCAAGAGAGGTAGAGACCCAGGCAGAGGGACAAGCAGGCTCCACGCAGGGAGCCCCATGCGGGACTCGATCCTGGGACCCCGGGGTCCCGCCCTGAGCCCAAGGCAGACGCTCCACTGCTGAGCCCCCCAGGCGCCCCCGGAGTTGTTCTTTTAAATGTACATTCTGCTCACTTCTCAGAAGAGTGTCGTCGGGCCCCCTCCACCTGCCTTTGCCTGTGTTAACCTAGGCCATTGTCCCCACCGTCCTGACAGACCAGGGAACCGAGGCTCAGCTACACTGTTTAAGTAAAAACCTGATGCAAAATCGCCCCACTAGTGTCGCCTGCAGTCGCCTGCAGTCGCTTGCAGTCTAGTTCCCGAGGCACAAACAAAAGTCTTGGTTCTATGTTTCATCCCGCAGAGCACGTGTGGCATGTCCCTGGCCGCTCTGGACGCAGCGGGAGCAGGGATGTGCTCACGAGGCTCAGTGGGGGAGGAAGCGGCGTGACCAGAACGGCTGTGGCTTGGATGCCGGTTTTACAAAAGAGGCCCGAGAGTGGCAGTGGCTCAGAAGCCCCTGTGGCTAAGTGATAGGCTCCCACTTGGGGCCCTGCTTCCAGAACCACCTGCCTGGCAAGGAGGCCTCAGGTTCTGGTTCTGGGTCGGCTGCTGTGTTGTGATGTTTCAGGTGATTCTCAGTTGCCTTCTTCTTAAAAACAAATAACACACCTGTGGTTTGCATTTCACAAGGCCTACAAGAGCCTTTGGGGGGGATGCAGGTGTGTCCCGCCCAGGGCAGAGGAGACCTGTGGACTCCTTGTTTTGTTTTAAACACTAAAGTGTGTTTGGGTGATGTCCTTTCTCACTTTTGTTTCTCTTTGGATCCTTGGCTTTTTCTCACAGCTTTGTAGTTCCTTGTATGTGGACAAAACCAGCCCTTTGTGTCACAAACACATTTCCCCAGTCCATCGTTTGCCTTGTGACTTTATGAAGCCTTCCCGACCTGGAGTTTTTTTTTTTTTTTTTTTTTTTTTTTTAAGATTTTGCTTATTTATTTGAGAGAGAGCACAAGCAGGGGGAGCAGCAGAGGGAGAGGGAGAAACAGACTCCCCTCGAAGCAGGGAGCCTGATGTGGGGCTCAATCCTGGACCCTGAGATCATGACCTGAGCTGAAGGCAGATGCTTCACCTACTGAGCCCCCTAGGCGCCCCTCCAACTTTGGGTTTTAAGGCTTTAATATTTCCTTTCAGTGCATTTTTTGTTTCATTTTCCAGTTTAAATCTTAAATGTAGTTGATACTCATTTTGGAGAAGGGAATGGTCAGGATTTGCTGTTACTCTTCCAGGTTCTCAGGCCTGAATGACCCCAGACACTCTGAGCTCCCAGGGCAGGGGTGAGGTTCCTGGCCGGTGGGGGTTTGTCCCCAGGCCACCCATGACTGGGCTGTCCTCTCACCCACCGGGCCTGCAGCCTTCATTTCTGGTGGCTGGTCCTGTGGTTTCCTCTCTGGTGGGCTTTGTTCTCTTTTATTACTGTTCTTTTTTAGAATTTCCCTGATTGTCATTATAAACATTTCTCCATAGAATCAGTTTATCTGTTTTTTGACCTAGATGCTAGTTTAGCAAGTATTGACTTAAAAGGCACATTAAGGGGATCCCTGGGTGGCGCAGCGGTTTGGCGCCTGTCTTTGGCCCAGGGAGCGATCCTGGAGACCCGGGATCGAATCCTACCTCGGGCTCCCGGTGCGCATGGAGCCTGCTTCTCCCTCGGCCTGTGTCTCTGCCTCTCTCTCTCTCTCTCTGTGTGACTATCATAAATAAATAAAAATTAAAAAAAAAAGGCACATTAAGGGGCACCTGGGTGACTCAGCGGTTGGGCGTCTGCCTTCGGCCCAGGGCGTGACCCCGGGGTCCTAGGATCCAGTACGGCATCGGGCTCCCTGCATGGAGCCTGCTTCTCCCTCTGCCTGTGTCTCTGCCTCTCTGTCTCTCAGGAATAAATAAATAAAATCTTTAAAAAAGATAAGTCACATTAAGCCTTGTTTTCTCAGTTAGGACCTGCCTTTTCGTTTGTTCAAATCTTTTGTATTCTTCTTTAGTATTTAAAAATTCTCATACGGACGCTGCATGTTCATTACGTATATTCTTAATCTCTCTCTTGTTGATATGGCTGGTGGGTAAGAGTTTTCCCCTCTTATCTCTACCCTTCTGCTTGTCTACAGCATAGCAGTTGGGTTTTGATTTTTATTTGCAAATAGATCTGGAAAACTGCCGGCCACAGTGAGAGAATTCAGGAAGGTGGGAAGACATGAAGAGTTTCTTTACCACTGGTCCCAGGCCAGCCTCGTAGTGCCAGCCTGCTGAGGTCTGGTCAGCCTGTCTGTCTGTCCATCTTCTCACACACTTGCTCACCACCACCTAGGTCTGACCTGTGTCACCCCTCCTCTGTTCACAGCAGCAGACAGGCACGGCCCCTGCAGTCAGAGCACGGTCCAGAGTGTGTCCTGTCCACTCTCTGCCCAGAGGTAGCCGCTGCCTGGGGCCCCCGCCACCCTGGCCCCTGCTGCCCCAGGGCCCCCGCCTGCCCTTCTACCCACAGCTCCCTGCTCCCCAGTGCAGGCCCTGTCCATCTTCCTTTTTTTTTTTTTTTAAGATTTATTTATTTATTCATGAGAGACATAGACTGAGAGAGAGAGAGGCAGAGACATAGGCAGAGGAAAAAGCAGGCTCCTCACAGGGAGCCTAATGTGGGACTCGATCCTGGATCCCAGGATCATGACCTGAGCTGAAGGCAGGCGCCCAACCACTGAGCCACCCAGGTGTCCCCCTGTCCATCTTCCAGCGCACCCTCAACATAAAACTTTGAGAAGTGTGACTTGCTGATCTCGCTGAGCTAGGAGCAGGGATAGTGGATATTTGGGTCCCAATCTCCGAGGGAAGTTCCCAGCAGTAATTAAGTGTGAGGGTAGATCCCGGACAACCTGGCCCCATAGGAACCGGCTTCCCAGCTATGAATATCTCTCTGCACCCTCGTGGCGGCCTAAGCAGATGTGCAGGGCAGGGCTGGGCTGGCAGCCGAAGCTCATAGGTCTGTACATGTGTGATTTGTGGGGTGTGACCAGCTCTTGAGTAAGCTGCCAGAGGATCTGGGCTTTAGGGCTGCTTCCTCCTGCTGGGGGACCCGCGTGGCAGGCACCCAGGACAGAGCCTTGCTGTGTCACACACCGTGTCTCTCCTGTTAACGTTCTTTTTTTTTTTTTTAAATTTTTTTAAAAATTTTTTTATTTATGATAGTCACACAGAGAGAGAGAGAGAGGCAGAGACATAGGCAGAGGGAGAAGCAGGCTCCATACACTGGGAGCCCGACGTGGGATTCGATCCTGGGTCTCCAGGATCGCGCCCTGGGCCAAAGGCAGGCACCAAACCGCTGCGTCACCCAGGGATCCCTTTTTTTTTTTTTTTTTTTAAGATTTTATTTATTCATGAGAGACACAGAGAGAGAGGCAGAGACACAGGCAAAGGGAGAAGCAGGCTCCATTCAGGGAGCCTGATGTGGGACTTGATCCTGGGTCTCCAGGATCACACCCTGGGCTGAAGGCTGCGCTAAACCACTGAGCCACCCGGGCTGCCGTCCCGGGAACATTCTTAGCTTGGGATGTGGCGCTGACGGTGGGCCTAGGGCCCGCGGAGGTGGCAGGAGCAGCAGCCAGGACAGTTGCCTGCCATGTGCCTGTGCAGCTACCCTGCCCCGGGAGAGCGCCAGGTGCCCAAGAGCTGGAGGGCAGCAAAGGGCCTGTCTGTCATGCTCCCCGCACGCTCCAGCACAGTTTGGGGACTTCACTGCCAGGCTGCACAGTGCTGGCCTCTTTTCTGTGTCATCACATCCTGCGTTAAGTTGTGTCGCCCCAGCCCCACCTCCATGCCACACGATGGAGCCTGGTCACCCGTGTTTTCTCAGTCCCTGCCACTGCACGGTGAGACCCTGCAAAGGTGGGACAGCCTCTGGTTCGGGCTTGGATATTGTCAGAGGTTGAATCGTGTCCCCTCCCAAACATATATTGAAGTCCTAACCCTACTCCCTGTGAGTGGACCATTTTTGGAAACAGGCTTCTTGCCTGTGATTAGTTAAAATGGGGTCCTACTGGGTTCAGAGGGCCCTCATCCAGTGAGTGGTGTCTTTACGGGAAGCAGAGAAGAGACATACCAGGAGAAGGCCATGTGCAGACAACGGCAGGAGTCACACAGGCCACATCCGTCTCCTGGGGACATTGTCACAAAGTGCCACAGGCTGGGTGGCGTGATGAAGAGGACATATCCTCTCTCAGCTCTGGATGCTGGGAGTCTTCAACAGGGGTGCCTTCCGGAGGCTCTGTGGGAGGGTGTCCCCCCCCACACCTGCCTCCCTCCTGGCATCTGGTGGCTGCTGGTAATCCCGGGCTTGTGGACACGGCAACACCACTGTCCCGTGTTCTTCTCCCTGCGAATGTGTCCACACCATCCTCTTCCAGCCATACCACCTGCTGGGTCAGGGACCCATCCTTCCTGGTGTGACCTGGTCGTCCTTTAACTAATTTCATCTGCAAAGACCTTATTTCTTAATAAGACCTTGTGCACCATGCTGCGGTTAGGACTTGAACATATCTTTTTGGGGGAGACATTTCAACCCACAACATACACCACGCTGGGTTAAAAAGGTTTATTACTAGTTTAATGAGGCTTTCTGGGCAGCAGTTGGCTTTGGGTTTTGTTTCAGGGGTGGTGATGGGCTGAGGGGTCCAGCCAGTGCCAGAGGAAGGCATCTCCGGGCTTTCTTGTCCGCTGGCCCAGGTGCGGGCCAGGAGGGGAAGGCAGGTCTCAAAAGCTGTCAGCATCAAACAGCAAGCACTGAATCAGACTTTGCTATCGAAAGCAATTAGTAATACGTTGTTGGCTGCGTTAGGGTGAGTAACGCACCTCTGTGTATCCAGCATCCTCTTGTTCCTAATGGTTTTCTCTTTCGTCTTGTTTTATTGGCACCACCTGGTGAAGGAGCTGGGTTTCTGGGTGGAGCTCGCCCTGCTTTGGGTTCTGGGCATTGAGGGACCCTGTCTGAGGAGTGGGCGTCCCTGGGATCTCTGGTGTCAGAGCAGGTCAGCGAGCATTGAAGGCTGTGCTGTCTGGAGTCAGAAACTCCAGGTGTTAAGTAGAAAAGTTCTGCAGATCCATCTGCTGGGCATTTGGAAAAAGGGAGGAAAGGGATGAGGGAAGCGTGCGTGGCCACGTCGCCTCGGAGAGACGGCCAGCGAGGCAGCCAGCGCTGGTTTGTCCAGGGCCTCACTGTGCTGCCAGACTCAAAGGGAGCAAACCGGAATATCTGCTTCCGCCTTAGTGAGGAGGAGCTACTGGTGCACTGGGCTCCTGGGGCCGCGGTCAGGTCACCCTTGTCTGAGTCATGTCAGCCCACCTTGGGCCTCTACGCTCTCAGCTCCGGCAGGGCCTGAGCTGGGTCCCATGTTGGGCACCCCAATGGGGCCTCAGGAGAAGCAGAGCCCTTGGGTTGGATCCGGCCTCACAGAAGCAGCAGGAGCCACAGCAACGTGGATAGATGACGTGGCGACAGGATTCGTTCATTTGTTGAGGACTTCTCAAAAGGGCAAAGGTATTTTCTTGATACTTTTCTGGATTTTATCTTGTCTTATGGGGAACCAGAAGAAGATAGTAATGCTATTAGTAACTTTCCAAACCTGCTTTGCAGAAAGCCCCCCTTGTCTATGTCTGGGCCTTGGGGATGCAGTGGGGTCCCGCCGTCTTGGCCGCAGGACACCTAGTAGGGCTCTTGCTCAGAACAGGGCTGTACTTGGAATTGGCAGATGGGCTGGTTTTTATGATTCTTGTAGTTACAAACTATAATATAAGTCACCTAAAATCTGAGTTGTAAAGAGAGTGAGCCCAAGGGGGACCGGGAGACTCCTCTGTGGGTCAAGCTGTGTTTGCTGGCTGTGGGAGGGCATATCTTGGAGTATTGTTTCCACTTTGCAGATTGGGGGCTTCCGTTTGCCTGTCAGGGTGTCGTCACGAGGCTCACAGGCCAGGCAACTTCATCAGCACATGCTAGTTTCTCACCGTCCTCGCCATCTGGACATCCTGGTGGCAGCTTGGTAGGCTTTGGGTTCTCCTGAGGCCTCCCTCCTGGGCTTGTCGACAGCTGCCCTCTCACTGTGTGCTCATGTGGCCGCTTCCGTGCAACTGCAGAAAGAGCCAGCTCCCCGGCATCTCCTCCTGTAGGACACTGGTCCTTCAGAGAGGAGCCCCACTCTTAGGACCTTGTTTCACTGCGATCACCCCCGAGATGGTCTTCTCGCCCCGATACTAATGTTGGGGGTTCCCCCCCACAGAGAATTCAGACACACCAGCAGGGGGTCTGACTCCATCCACCTGGACAGCATCAATCCCACAGGTTTGGAGTTCAGTCCCCACCCTCAGCCCCACTTGAGATGCCTCAGGCCAGGGCCATTGCTATGCCTATGACTGACGGGCTGTAGACTGGGGGTCCCATGAACCCTCCTCGGGTTCAGGGAATGTGCTGGAATGGCTCATGGAACTCAGGGAAATATTTTATGTACCAGATGATCCATTTCCTATAAAGGATGTACTTCAGGAAGAGCCAGATGGAGGTGGTACACAAGGCAAGGTGTGCAGAAGGGACAGGGAGCCTCCAGGCCCTTTCAAGCCCGCCTTCTCCCCAGATCTTGTGCTCACCAACCTGGAGGCTCTCAGAGACCTGTCCCTCTGGGGTGTTATGGGGGCTTCGTTACACAGGCATGCTTGGGTGACTCATTGGCTGTCGGTGATTGGTTCAGCCTTCAGCCCCTCTCCCCTCTCTGGACTGGAACTTTCCACCCTGTGGGGACATGGAGGGTTCCCCAGGCAACCTACCCCCCATCCTTAGGAGCTCCATGCCAGAAAGGGAGATGAAGACCAGTGGGGTTGGGGCCCAGGTCAGGCTGTGTGGGTGTTGAAAGTGGGGCGTGAAAGAAAAAGTAAGAGGCAAAGCTGAGCTGTCGTTTTCCCCCAGGTAGGGCTCTGCCTGCAGCTTGCAGCGCTATGTTGACAATGGTGAGGGGCAGGATTCCATGCACGTTTTCACAAACTGGCACAGGCTCAGGTCATCTACATGTGGCCTGCTTTCCTGTGTGGGAAGGAGTGGGTTGGGGTTCAGCTCCTGCCCTGGGAGCCCATCTTCCGTGGGAGGAGCCTGGCCCCCCAGATCCTAGGCGCCGTGTGTGCGTGGCCGCTGCCAGGCTAGGCCTGCTTCTACTGGGGACTAGTTTTAACCTGTTGCGGTGGTGTCTGTTTTTAAGGTTACTTTCTTTTCCTTACTACAAAAGCAATGAAAACTTATTTTTTTGTCAGCGTCAGGGTCCGAGCATTGCTTAGTGCCCAGTGACCACTGTGGCTACCAGGACTCTTCACAGAGGGCAGAGGATGAGAAACCCAGAGAATGTGTCGGAAGAGCAACCGGGGGTTCTGGAGTTTCCTCTGGGAGGGTGGATTTGATGTGTTTTGCTGGAGAATTGAGGGGAGCTGGATTGCTCTGTGTGTGGGGTCCTTGCACAGAGCTCAATGTCTATGTGCTGTTGGAAGAGGCTGCGGAGACTCTGGTCTCCTTGGGGACCCGCATGTCTTAACTCTGACCCAGACCCTGCTCGCCTCATCATTTTTATAGGTCTTTTATCCTTTTTAAATCAATATATAATTCTGCTTAAAGAAATACAAATAAGACAAAATAAATTCATGTCCCTGCCACCCAGTGGGAAGTAACCACTATTAAAGTTTTACATTTTTGGGATCCCTGGGTGGCACAGCGGTTTGGCGCCTGCCTTTGGCCCAGGGCGTGATCCTGGAGACCTGGGATTAAATCCCACGTCGGGCTCCCGGTGCATGGAGCCTGCTTCTCCCTCTGCCTATGTCTCTGCCTCTCTCTCTCTCTCTCTCTCTCTCTGTGACTATCATAAATAAATAAAAATTTAAAAAAAAATAAAGTTTTACATTTTTTAGTGAAATAATTTGTACCTAGAGCTAAATTATAAAAATAAAAGGCCCCTTATCTCGAGTCTGCTTTTCAGTGTTTGCACTCACTTACATTCTCATTTCGCATTCCCTCTGTCTCTGTTTGTGTTTCTGTCCCCTCAAAGACACTCGTGTGTCATGTCCCTCTTAGCCACTAGAGAGTATGTTGCACACATTGCCGTGTCCACATCCACCAGTGTTCTCCTACGTGGCACCCACGGCCCAGTTCTGCCCGTGGGCCCCAAGGTGTCCCCTTCCAGTGTGGGATCCGTGCGGGCGCAGGTGTGGGGCCACCTGAGTCTGGAACACTTCCCTCACCTTGCACTTTGAGATACTGCAGTCCTCCCTCCCCCGCACCCCCATGTAGCTGCATTTTGCATTTGTCCCTGTGATCCGCCCAGGGCCAAGTGATGCTGTACCCTCTCTCAGGTGGGACAAGTGGGGTGCGTGGTGACCTCCTGCCCCACCCGCCCGCTGACTGGAGCCCTCAGGGGTCTGTGCTATAAGTACCAGGTCTTTCCTTCCTGGCATGCTTCTCGGATGCATGCAAGGAGCGATGTTGAAACTGGGCAGACATCTTGCTCCCTATCAACATTTTCTTCTCAAGAGCTGGCGTTTGTTGGTGTTTTTGGCTTGAACCAATGATCCCTGAGGTTGAGGTGGTTGCAGAATGATACAGCGCTCCTACCCTTCAGATGGTTGTAAGCAAGAGCCGTCTACCCGCCCTCCCCGTTTGCTTATATATTACCCGTATGGACTCATTCATTCCTAAATCTTAGTGGTTTTTCACTCATCACTGTATGTGTTAAGTCCATGCTCAGATTGCCCGGGCTTGCCAGCTGGCTCCTGAGTTCGGAGCGCTTCCTTATTTTCTGAAATAAGACACTCCGACTCCTCTTGTTCTTTCCCTGCTGTGGCCCTGGCATCAGCCATCTCTCCAAGGAGACCTGGTGTCCTTTAGTACAGCACGATATTACAGGGTGTGCTCAGTGCTGCTAGATAGTATCTTTGCTTTTTGTGCCTCTCAGTGGCCAGAGCTAGGAAAGGTAGGCATATAGACAGAAACGTGCATGTACACAGGCCCACGAGTATGCGTGTGGATATCATGTGTTCATGCTACACCTCTGGTTCCAGTGTACGCACCGGCCGGGGGAGGAGCAGAGGCAGAGGGAGAAGCAGGCTCCCTGCTGAGCCTGCTTCTGGGGATGGGGGGCTCTCCATCCAGGACCCTAGGATCGCGATCTGAGCCGAAGGCAGACACACAACCAACCAGCCACCCAGGTGCCCCACTTTTTTCCATATTTGTATGTCCCTTCAACAATAGAACTCTGGCTCCCGACAAAAGCAACATATTTACTCATTCTTATAATAAACCTAAAATAGTTTATTCTTAAATGGACTACATTTACCAAATCTACTTAAAAGAATTCAGGATCACCCCCCCTGCCCATACTGTTAACTTTTGATGAACATTCTTCTAGATCTCCTTATATACCTGTAGATAAATACATAAATACACTCAATTTCACTAAAACTAATATTCCTACTGTAAATATGAATATTCATATATTTCCTCCCATTAGCATATACATCATTAACATCACTCCATAACATCATTCAACATCATTTTGTCCACAGAACGAGATCCATACAATGTTTTCTGGTAACTACAGAATGAGCCTGTACCATACTTTTCTGTAATTAGACTTTGATTTTAAAAGGCATCCAGTTTTTCGCTATTATATGTAAGCTGGCATCAACATCTTTATAACTAAATCTTAATTATTTCCTTAGGCTAGAAGTGGAATTACTGGTCAAAGGGTATGTATATTTTTATGTCTTTTTGAATGACGATTTACACTCTGGCCTGCAGTCGTGGAGAGCGCTTCTCGGCGCTTCTCGGTGGTGGCTGCACACTAGAACCATCAAGGGTACTCTGTAAAGCAACGACACCCTGGCCCAACCCCCAGGTCTGGTTTCGGTGGCCTGGGGTGTGGCCAGGATTGGTAGTTTTAAAAGGCTCCCTAAGAGATGATTCTGATATGCAGCCAACTTGATAAGTAGATTTAAATTGTATTACTTCATTATTTTAATTATTGTTTTTACTTTGGAATTGTTTCAGACGTTCAGATTTGGGAGAAGTGGCCCCAGAAATAAAAGCATCCGAGAGACGAACAGCTGTGGCCATTGGAGGTAATGTCAGCCTGGTGGCCGTCCTGGGTTCTGGCAGCGCCGTGGGCAGGGAGCATAGACCTTAAATATACACAGGCCTCGGGCTCTTGTTTTTCCTTTTACAAAAAGATTCCATTTAAGGGTCTTTTATTAAAAGTCTTTCATATATTTGAAATAGGATTCAGTTTCAAACTGGTGATTATCCCCAGTTTACCAGGAACATATTATTGCAGTCGAGCATGTCACAGGTGCCACCCTGAGACTGGCTCATGGTGACTGCCTAGTTTCTGACCTGGGCGCTTCTGAGTGTTTTGTTGGGACCACAGCTATAAACTGGAACCGTCTCAGGCAAACTGGGGCTTGTGGTCTTCCTGGTCGTGGCTCGCATGGCTCAATCTCTTTCTCTGTGGATTTGGAGGCTGGGTCAATGGCTGTCCCTCAGGACTTCAGCGTTAAGGTGTGATGGCCACACTCCAGACATCTTTGCTCCTAGAAAGTCATTTTGGGTCTATCATTAATTTAGTGCTTCTCAAAATACATATGTCCTATTGGATTTAATGGTGTCATGCAAAGATAACCCCACAAAAAACCCAGAGGTGATCTCAGAGGATGAGGTGAATTTGACAAATATTTAAAGAACTACTTCTCAAACTGTTTCAAACAATTGAAGGGCAGGAGAACTTCCTAACTCATTCTTGAGGCCAGCATAAGCCCAAATCAAAGCCAAAGACCCTATATGAAAAAGAAACTATACACCAGTATCCCTTAGGATTATTTTTAAAATTTTATTTAAATTTTTTTTTCATGAGAGACACAGAAAGAGAGAGAGAGGCAGAGACACAGGGAGAAGCAGGCTCCATGCAGGGAGCCCGATGTGGGACTCGATCCCAGGACTCCAGGTGGGAGGCAGGCGCTAAGCCGCTGAGCCACCCAGGGATCCCTCCCTTAGGATTATTGATGCAAAAAATCCTCAGCAAGACACCAAATGGAATATACTAGCATATTCAAGGGGTGATGTACCGTGGCCAGCTGGGATTTATTCCTGGAGTGCAAGGGTGATATCAACAAAATGAAGGGTAAAATGATCATCTCAATTGACGTGGAAAAAGCATTTGATGAAATTCTCTGTTTCTTGAGAAAAACGCTCTACAAAGTAGGAGTAGATGGAAACCACCTCCACGTGATAAAAACCATACTTGGACAACCCCCAGCAAATGTCACACTCAGGGGTGTGAGATAGGGAGGCCCATGTCACCACTCCCATCCAGCCAGGGACTAGAAGCCACAGCCAGAGCAGCTGTGGGGGAGAAGAAGAAATAAAAGGCATCCCGACTGGAAAGGAAGAAGCAAAATGCTCTCTCTTTGCAGATGATGTCATCTTATGTGTAGAAAATGCTAAAAATTTACAAAAAGCTGTTAGAACTAATAAAGTCAGCCAAGCAGGATACAAAGCCAATACACAAAAATCAGTCACATTTCTATACACTGGTAGTGAGCACACCGAAGAGAAAAATCACAAAAACCGTTCCGTTTACAGTAGTGTCAAAAAGAATACAATACTTAGGAATTAACCAAGGAGGTGAAAGAATTGTACAATAAAACTACAAAACACTGCTGCAGAAATGAAAGAAGATATAAATAAATGGAAACACTTCCCATGTTCATGGATTGGGAGACGTAACATGGGTAAAATGTCAGTATCACCCAAAGTGATGTGCAGATTGGTTGCAGTCCCAATCAAGAAAGCCAATGACATTTTGTGGAAAAGGAAAACCCCATCCTTTGTGTGGAATCTTAGGGGCCAGTGAATAGCCCGGACAGTCTTGAGAAAGAACAGAACTGGAGGACTCACAGTTCCTGATGTGAAAACCAACCACAAAGTACAGTAAACAGTATGGTCCTGGTATCAAGACACACACCTAAAAAAAAAAAAAAAAAAAAAAGACACACACCTAGACCTGTGAAATAGCCCAGAAAGAAACCCTCATGTATTTGGTCAGGTGGTTTTTGACAAGGGTGCCAGGAACATTCACTGGGTACAGGGCAGTGTTTTCAACACATGGTGCTGGGAAAACTGGACGTTCACATGTGAAATAATGAAGTCAGACCTTCACCCAAAACTGAATACAAAAGTTAATCAGTGGATCAGTGTAATCCTAAATGTAAGATCTAATAAAACAGTCAAACACTTGGAAGAAAACACTGAGCATTTGAATGTGGCAGTGATTCCCTGCAGGTGACACCAAAGACAAAGACAACAGGAGAAATACGAGACAGTCTGGACCACGTGAAAAGTTAAACATTTTGTGCATCAGATGACACTACCCACAGAGTATAAAGGGAACCCACAGAATGGGAGAAGAAATTTGCAAACCTTGTGTCTGCCAAGGGATTACTATCCTGAACATCTGGAGACCTCCTCAAACTCAACAACCAAAAGCAACATGATTTAAAAATGGGCAAAGGGGGGGCAGTCCTGGTGGCTTAGCGGTTTAGCGCCACCTTTAGCCCAGGGTGTGATCCTGGAGACCCAGGATAGAGTCCCACGTCGGGCTCCCTGCATGGGTCCTGCTTCTCCCTCTGCCTGTACTGTATCTCTGCCTTTCTCTCTCTGTGTCTCTCATGAATAAATAAATAAAATCTTAAAAAAAAAAAAAAAAAAGGCCAAAGGGGGACGCCTGGGTGGCTCAGTGGTTTACCACCTGCCTTCAGCCCAGGGTGTGATCCTGGAGTCCCCGGATCAAGTCCCACATCAGGCTCCCTGCATAGAGCCTGCTTCTCCCTCTGCCTATGTCTCTGCCTCTCTCTCTCTCTCTCAAATAAATAAAATCTTTAAAAAAAATAAAAAAGGGCAAAGGACCCGCATGGGCATTTCTCCAAAGAAAACGTCTGAGTGGACAGTGAGCACTTGCAAAGATGTTCAGCCTCACTAGTCACTGGGAACATGCAAATAAAAACCTCAGTGAGACAGCCCCACTCACACCCACAGCATGGATGCACTGTCACAGAGACAGGGAGACAGAGAGATGGGCGTATGTGCCAGCGAGGGTGCGTCTGCTGTGTCCCTGCCTGGAAGTCCACTGCCCCCTCTTCCTCCTCGCTGAGCTCTGCTGCTGACCGTTGCTTATTGGGGCTCCCAGCCGTCTCTGCCTGTGGACCACTAGGCTCTCCTGCCCGCAGTTGCAGAGGCTGACCCACTGGCCGCTTTGGGCCTCTTTGCTGTCGTCCGCCCATCATCTGTCCAGTCTGAATCAGAGCTGTGGCCTACCCTTTGTGGGTGTGGGGTTTACTCCCCGACCCCTGCTTACGGCTGCTCTAGAGCCACCTCTAGCCCACCTCGGGCTTCTCTGCGTCCTGTCCCCTCCTGTAACTGCTGTGTTTTCTCAGAGGGCATTTTGAATTCCTTGGAAAATTCTTCTGATGTGTTTTCTCTACTTTGGATAAAATAATCTTTTGATTGCTCAGCATTGTGGTTTGATATGTGTGAATCATCTGTCTTCCATACTCATGATTTCTCTGACAGCCTTTCCTGTTTTCTTCTGATGTGTTTTCTCTACTTTGGATAAAATAATCTTTTGATTGCTCAGCATTGTGGTTTGATATGTGTGAATCATCTGTCTTCCATACTCATGATTTCTCTGACAGCCTTTCCTGTTTCTCTTTCCTGCTTTTCATGTCTGTCTCCAGAGATACCGTCAAAGAAGACTGTTTGAAATGTCTTGTTTATCTACCTGACTACGAAAATCATGAGATGAATTAATATGAAAATATCAGAATCTTTTTCAATTCATAAGCTTTAAAGACTGTAATTTTAATTTGGATTAGATGATACTTTTATTTGGATCAAAACTCAGAACATTAAAAAAGTGCACAGTGGGGCACCTGGGGGCTCAGTGGGTGAAGTGTCTGCCTTCAGCTCAGGTCATTATCTCAGGGTGCTGGGATGGAGT
The DNA here is from genome assembly GCF_011100685.1 of Canis lupus familiaris. Taxonomy (NCBI): domain Eukaryota; kingdom Metazoa; phylum Chordata; class Mammalia; order Carnivora; family Canidae; genus Canis; species Canis lupus. The sequence continues at coordinate 14,535,230 of NC_049237.1, forward strand.
GGTGGGGGGGGAGCGTCCCTGCTCAGCAGGGAGTCTGATTCTCCCTCTGCCCCTCCCCTGCTTCTGCTCTCTCTCTCTCTCTTTTTTTAAGATTTTATTTATTTATTCATGAGAGACACAGAGAGGCAGAGACACAGGCAGAGGGAAAAGCAGGCCCCATGCAGGTAGCCTGACATGGGACTCGATCCCAGGTCTCCAGGATCAGGCTCTGGGCTGAAGGCAGTGCTAAACCGCTGAGCCACCTGGGCTACCCTCTCTCTCTCTTTCGAATGAATAAATAAGTAACCTTTTAAAAAAATCTGGGGATCCCTGGGTGGCTTAGTGGTTTAGCGCCTGCCTTTGGCCCAGGGCGTGATCCTGGAGACCCAGGATCGAGTCCCACGTCAGGCTCCTGGCATGGAGCCTGCTTCTCCCTCCTCCTGTGTCTCTTCCTCTCTCTCTCTCTCTCTATCATAAATAAATAAATAAATAATAAATAAATAAATAAATAAATAAATAAATAAATAAATAAATCTTTTTAAAAAAAATCTTGTTTGTAGGACGTACTCGTGAAATTGAGCCAGGAATTTACATTGACTTATGTTTGAAATAGTTTCTAAAATAAAAGATTAATCTATATAAGTTTCGTGAGCTTATTCATATTTTATTTTCAGAAAGTTCAGTAAATTGTTACAGGAATATGTTCTCGAGCAAATCACTGTCTTGTATGAGCTCTCACTACTGTGTTGTATTTGGGGCTGGAAAATAGAAATTTACGTAGGAAGAACTGGAGCCAAGGCTAGCATTAAAAATAAACATGAGCCACCACATTCTCACTGAGACTTTTTGGTAGAAAGGTCCTAACTTGCTGATGAAAGTCAACGTATGTGTGCTTTCTTCCAGATTTGGAATGGAGAGACATGGACGCAGATGACTGTGAGTTTTATTGTGGAAGTGGAGAGGCGGGTTTGGATCACCTGGGGATGGGCAGGTAGAGCAGGGCAGAGCTGGGACGTTAGACTGTGAACGGTTAGGAGCAGTTGCTGTCTTAGTGAGAAGAAGGAGATTCTGAGTTAGGCTAACTTTGTCCATCTGAGGCGCTGATTTGATTGACACCTCATTTTCCTTTGCTTTTTTAGATGGTACAAATGAGGCTCAGGACAGTGACTTTCCAGCAGGTACACATTTTCTCTGCTCTGGCTCCCTGTCCTGTCGCAGGAGGACCCCGTCTAGGCACACCCAACCGTGGGAGAGTCCCCTCCAGCCCCTGGCCCTGAGTGCCCCCACGCACCTGCTGGGGAGCCGTGGCCCTGTACGGAGACTGAGACTGAGACTAGCATCTTCGCAGGGAGAAGCACAGGGATCTTACACTTGACAAGTTCCCAGAGTGGTTCTTTTTTTTTTTTTTTTTTTTTTTTCCCAGAGTGGTTCTAAAGCCCAGGCAGGTTTGGGAATCCATGGGCTGTTCCAGTGATTTCATTTCCTCCACAGGCCCCACACTGGGCACCAGTGCATATGAGGTTTCTTGCTCTGGCTCTTGCCCAGCAGATTTCATTGCCTGCTGCTGGAGAGGTGAAACCAGACCCCAATCCACGTCCCAGCTTCTTTGAGGCAACACCCAGAAACCTGAGCAGTGCGTACAAAGGGTTTCTGCCCGGGTGTCCAGGGCAGCCTTTTTGTTTCTGCAGCCCTGAGTCTAGTACGCGCTGCCCGTGGGTGACCCCTGTGGGGGAAGGGGACACCTGTGCCCCAGGGCTGAGTCCTCAGGAAACAGGAGGGCTGCGCCTCCTCTCTTGTTGATGGGAACACAGACACAGTTTCATAATGGAGAAAATCCTGGAGCTCAGTGGGATTTGCATTTTCAAGTTTTGTTCACTTAACACTGAAAGTGTACTACTTCTGTGCAGTATGACAATTGGTGAGATGCCACAGCCAAGAACAGGGGTAGGGGTGAAGCTTAGTGCTCATGAGAATTCATATTGTGTTGGGCGAGACTTGCCGGTCTGAACAAGTAAGTGCAGACTTCCGATCATCTCTACCAAATATGTCACCATGGTAATACTGAAAACCACCATTGGCCTCACGTTTGCAAATGGTTGCGTAGCTATGGTTTCTGTGACTCCGTATCCAGGAAGAACTTCCTGTTCCCTTTAAAAATTTTCCCAACTTACTTGTCAAAGGAAGGGAACGTTACCTAGAAAATCGAGTGACTCAGCGATGGTGTCCTCCTGTGGGAAATTCCCAGTGATGGTGTGAGGGAACCCACTGCTGGGCCCGGCACATGGGGACAGGCCACGGGGTCACAGGGAGAGGCTGCACACTCCATGCAGCTACATCTGGCCCAGCGTACCTGGGAGAAACCAGATGTGTAGACCTTTTCACGTCATCTCCTAATCCTTACACGCAGCCCCTGGGGGGTCCTCTCTCCTTTGTCAACGTCCCGCGTGTCTGGCTGCATTTGCCTCTGTTGGTCTCAGGCAGGCCCCGGGGTGCCCACAGCCTGCTTTCTGAAGGAGGTCATCTCCCACTCCACCTCTGACCCCGGGCCTCTGACACATGGGTGAGCACTGATGTCTTCCTCTCTCCCCACAGCGGAGAGGAGCAGGCTGCAGGAAATGCTGTCGCTTTTGGGGCTGGAGACCTATCAGGCCCAGAAGCTCAGCCTCCCGGACTCTCTGCAAATCAGCAGTGAGAGCATGAAGAACTGGGCGCCTCAGGCTCCCAAGGACTTGCCCTGGAATTTCCTCAGGAAGCTGCAGGCCCTCAACGCTGAAGCCAGGAACACCACCATGGTGCTGGACGTGCCCCCAGATGCCAGGCCCGCGGAGAAGGAGAGCCAGATGGAGGAGGAGATTATCTACTGGGATGCAGCCGATGACATCGCCGCAGACATCTATTCCTTCTCTGAGTTGCCGACGCCCGACACCCCTGTGAACCCCTTGGACCTTCTCTGTGCCCTTCTGCTGTCCTCAGATAGTTTCCTGCAGCAAGAGATCGTGCAAAAAATGTCTCTGTGCCAGTTTGCACTCCCCCTCGTTTTGCCCGACTCAGAGAACCACTACCACACGTTTCTGCTGTGGGCCTTGAGGGGTGTCATGCGGACGTGGTGGGCACAGCCCCCACGGGGGGTGGGCAGCCTCAGAGAAGACAGCGCCGTCCTGTCGCGGGCACCCGCCTTCGCCTTCGTGCGCATGGAGGTCAGCAGCAACTCCAAGTCCCAGCTGCTCAATGCTGTGCTCAGCGCAGGCCACAGGCCACGGGACTGCTTCTGGCACCGCGACCTGAACGTGGGCACCAACCCTCGGGAGATCGCAGACGGGCTGGTGGAAGTGTCCTGGTTCCTTCCCAGTGGCAGGGAGGACCTGGACGTCTTCCCTGAGCCCATGGCCTTTCTGAACCTGCGGGGCGACATCGGGTCTCACTGGCTGCAGTTTAAGCTCTTGACAGAAGTGTCCTCGGCCGTGTTCATCTTGACCGACAACATCAGCAAGAAGGAGTACAAGCTACTCTCCTCCATGAAGGGCTCGGCCACGAAATACTACTTCATCCTGAGCCCGTACCGTGGGAAGCGGAACACGAACCTGCGATTTCTCAACAGGCTCATCCCGGTGCTGAAGATGGACCACTCGCACGTCCTGGTGAAGGTGAGCAGCACGGACAGTGTGGGCTTCGTGCGCCGGGTCCGCTCCATTGTGGCGCACGTGGCCCGGTCCCCCTGCCGCAGGCTGTCTGTGGAGGAAATGGCCCATGCAGCCCGCAGGCTGGGGCTTAGGGTGGATGAGGACTGTGAGGAGTGTCAGCGGGCTAAGGACCGGATGGAGCGCATCACCAGGAAAATCAAAGACTCTGATGCCTACCGAAGGGATGAGCTGAGGCTGCAGGGGGAGCCGTGGAGGAAGGCGGCCCAGGTGGAGAAGGAGCTGTGCCAGGCCCAGTGGGCCGGGGACCCCCCGGACAAGGGCAGGGCCGAGCTCAGACACCGGCTGCTGGAGCTCCGAGCACAGCAGAACGGCCACGAGCCCACCTGGGGAGTGCAGGAGTTCGTTGCTGGCATCAGTGGCCCCTCCCTGGGGGAGAAGCAGTACTTCCTGAGGTGGATGGAGTGGGGGCTGGCCCGGGTGGCCCCGCCAAGGCCAAGACAGCCTCCAGAGACCATTGTGACCCTGAGAGCAAAACACTGTGGGGTCGTGGACCTGAGTGAGCTGCTGTGGCCCGAGCCCCTGGGGGTGGAGGACTTCCTGCGGGAGATGGGACAGTTTTACGAGGCCGAGAGCTGCCTCGTGGAGGCAGGGAGGCTGCCGGCAGGCCAGCGGCGCTTTGCCCACTTCCCAGGCTTGGCCTTGGAGCTGCTGCTGCTGGGGCTTCCCTTGGAGCTGATCGATGGGAGCACGCTGAGCACTCCCCTGCGCTGGGTCACCGGGCTCCTCAAGGAGCTGCACATCCGCCTGGAGCGGAGGTCGCGACTGGTGGTCCTGTCGGTGCTGGGTGTGCCAGGCACGGGCAAATCCACGCTTCTCAACACCATGTTTGGGCTGCGCTTTGCCACAGGGCAGGGCTGCGGTCCCCGAGGGGCCTTCATGCAGCTGGTCACGGTGGCTGAGAGCTTCAGCCCGGACCTGGGCTGTGACCACATCTTGGTGATAGACTCAGGGGGCCTGATCGGCGGGGCACTGGCCACGGCCGGGGAGAGGTTTGAGCTGGAGGCCTCCCTGGCCACTCTGCTCATGGGGCTGAGCAATGTCACTGTGGTCAGCTTAGCCGAGACCAGGGACGTACCCCCGGCCATTCTGCACGCGTTTCTGAGGCTGGAAAAAACGGGGCACATGCCCAACTATCAGTTTGTGTACCAGAATCTTCATGATGTGTGTGCGCCTGGCCCCAGGCCACGAGACAGGAGGCAGCTCCCAGATCTGCCCGGGGACGCGAGCAGATCTGCGGCGCAAATGGAGAAACAGGGCGGTGGCATCCGGACGCTGGCTGACCTGGCCTTCTGTGACCCTGAGAAGCAGCACGTTTGGCACATCCCGGGCCTGTGGCATGGGATACCTCCCATGGCCGCTGTGAGTTTGGGGTACAGCGAGGCCATTTTCGAGTTAAAGAGATGCCTCCTGGAAAACATAAGGAATGGCCTGTCCAACCAAAACAAAAACATCCAGCAGCTCATTGAGCTGGTCAGACGGCTCTGAGTGACCAGACAGGTGGCTTGTTCCAGCAGCGGTGGCCTCATGGGGCTGTGCCCAGTGCCTGAGGCTGGCACCCAGCCTGCGTGAGAGCAGAGAGGAGCATAAGCCAGGAGGTCTGGGGTTTCCTACACAGGTGTTGAGAAAGGAGGTGACCTCGCAGACCAGGTCAGAGATGCCCTCAGGAGCATAGTGGCCCTGGGGTGCGGCGTGGGGATTCCACGGTGATCCCTTCTGTGTCAAGCTCCCTCTCAGTCGCCCCTGGAGCACAGCAGGACTCAGGAAGAGGGCTGGGACACCATCCCAAGGAGGGAGGGCGACTCTGTCCTGCTGGTCCCACTGACCCAGGACGCCCCCTTGCTGCTCCGCTGAGAGTCCCTGCTCGCTCTGTCACCCACAGCTGTCTGTTTACACGCCTGCCATGCTCAGCACAGCACCTCCCTTCTGCCCTGCTCCGGCATTTGCCCTGCCCCCGACTGTGAGCTCCTTGAGGGCAGGGCTGTGTGTTACCCAACTCTGTCCCTCAGGGCCTGGCACGGGGCCTGGCACACTGTAGGCACTTAATAAATGTTTGTTAAAAGAATGCAATGCATGAATGTGTGATGGTAAAGGCAGGTACCTTGATTTACTTGTTTCCTCCAAGAGGATCACTGTGTCTGAGGGAGGGTGTGTGATGGGTTGTCAGGAGCGGCGGATTCCTGGGAGAAGTGTCCCACGAATGCCCTGCTCTGCTGCGGCTTCAAGCAGAGCCCTGTCCTGCAGGCTGTTGCTGGGAGTGGGACTCAGTGTCTTCGTGGTAATGCCAGGGCGTGGCCGTGGCCATCCCATCCTCTAGGTGAGAAGGGGGGCCTAGAGCAAGTGAAGCCCTTGCCCACACAGTTCGGAGGGTGGGGGGTACTGACGAGCGGACTGTGGCTCATCCCCATACCCCACCCCAGCCGGCCCCTGGCCTGCCCTTCGTTGCATTTCACGCCTGTGGGGCGGGCTCCCTCCAGACAGCCTCCATGGCCATGGGCCACGCACCAGCTCCTCCACTGTGGAGGCCAGTTGAGGGGGGGAACCCTACGATCCCCGGAGCCCAACCCCAGCTCTGAGCTCTGAAAGCCTGCAGCTCAGGCCTTGGGGTCTCCTTCCCTCTGTAGGTTGTCATTTTGGGGGAAATGCCCATGCCATCCCCCCCCCGCCCCCCCACCCAGTGACCAGGAGCTCCTCTGTGTGCCTTGGTGAGGCATCCCTCTGGACTGGAACCCTTTCTTGAGCTGCAAGCCCCCCAACGTCACACCTGCCACTCCCCTGATGTCTGAGGGTTGTACCTGCGTCCGGGGAGCGGGATGCACAAGGTGAGGGCGGAAAGCCTGACCTCTTGCTGATTAATTTAGGGAAACCTTTTCCCTTCTGAAATGCAGACAGGATCTCTAACACTCTGGCACTGGAAACTCCTCTCTTCCGGGTTATTAACACAAATGTTAAGAGGTTGGTTCACCAGGAAATAGCAAAGATTCTCCCGTCTTCCTGCCTGCAGAGCCATGGGGCCACCCTCCGGGATGACCCAGGATGACCAGGGTCCCTGCCGCTGCGAGCTCCCGAGCTCCCGAGCGGCGAGACCTGACCTCTGCACCGCCCCGTGCCAGACCTGAACCACCTGGCAGGCGGAGAAGTGCACCGCTAGGCGTTGCTGGGCAGCGGGGGCAGCGGGAAGCCCAGCTCCCTGCACCGCACGGCCTCTCGCAGCGAGTCTCCAACTGCGTAGCCGCCGGCTCCGCCCCGGCAGGCAGGCCCCGCCCGGACTCCCCCGGCTGCGCCCCGGCCCCACAGCCAAGCCCCGCTCTGGTACAGACTGTGCCTGCTGCGGCCCCGCCCCCAAGGAAGGCCCCGCCCCCAGGCCCGCCCACACGCCCTCCAGTCCTGACGGAGGGGCCGCCCTGCCGCCGCCGCCGCCGCCACCGCCACCGCGCTCCCCGACTCCCCGCGCCCCCGGCCTCTCCCCGGCCGAGCGACTTACCGCCCCCCCCCCCCCCGTTCCGATTTGGTCTCCTCCGCGGCTTCCCGGGGGTTGACCTTTACCCTGGGGCCGCCCCGCCTCCTCTCCCCTGCTGCGCCGCGGTACGTCGGGCGCGCGACGCGGAACTCAAGATGGCGGCGCCCGTGTGCTGCGGGGCGCTCGGGCCCCGGGTGAGTAGGTGACGCTGGCGGGCCCCGGGGCCCTGGTGGGGGCCTGAGTCTCCGTCTCACCTCCCCCTTCTCTCACAGATGTTGTCCTGGAGCCGAGAGCTGCGGTGCTCCTGGCGCGCCCTGCACCTGTCCGCGGTCTGCGCCAAGGTGAGCGGGGGCGGGGGGGGGGTGCGGGGAGCGGGGGACCTGGGGACCTGGGGACAGACGGAGGCGCCGGGGATGGTGGGGCGCGGGGGCGGGGAGGCTGGGGATCGAGGGGCGGGGCCGGGGACCGGGACTGAAGGGCTGGGACCGCAAGGCCAGGACCCGAAGATCAAGGATCGGAGTCCTGGGGTCTGGGCGCCCGGGGCAGTGGGGCGGGGGGCACGGTGAGGGGAACGTAGCTTGGGTCGCGGACCCGCAGAGTCACGGCCCTTCTGGCTCCTAGAACCGGGCGGCCCGAGTCCGAGTAGGCAAAGGGGACAAGCCGGTGACCTATGAGGAGGCGCACGCACCGCACTTCATCGCCCACCGCAAGGGCTGGCTGTCGCTGCACACAGGTGAGGGAGGGGCCCCTGCCGGGCGGGCGGAAAAACCCTTCTCAGCGAGTCGCGGCCTCCCCACAAACGGGAGATAAATACCTGAGAGACGCTTGCTTCCACTCCTCCGTATTCAGAGGTTTTATTCTCGGATTTCATACTTGGAGTCCCCGTGGACGGGCCCGAGCACCGCCCTGCACACACCTTCCCCGCCAGGGCTCTGCCTTCTTGTTCCCACTCATGCTGCAAACAAGTGTTCTTTTCCCGATGGATTAGTGCCGCATGTTCACAGTTCTGTGCTTTTGGTGGGTGATTCCGCTGCCTTAAAGTAGCCCTAATGCTGACATGTGAAGCTCGGGAAGGGTGTGAGGTACACACAGAGAAAATAGGCAAGGTAGGTAAGCTTCCTTCAGAGGCCAGGTATAATGCTGTTGGCAGAGTTCAGCGTTAATCCATCATGTGTATTACACGGGGGTCTCTAAGCGGAAACGCAAATGAAACAAGATTATATATTGAGGTGTTGACCACACTGGCCTAACCCTGTGTTTCTCCTGGGAGCGATGGTTCAATTCCCTAATCCATCGTTCATGGGGACTACATAGAACATAACTATTGGGAACTAATGAGAATCAGATGTGTTTGTTTTGTATGAGACTTGTCAACCTGGATGTTTCACAATTCATCTGGCTAGAGAAGTTAAAATACAGATTCCTGTGCCCCACCCTTTTCAGGTTTTGGATCTATAAGGCCTGGGGATGGGTGTAGGAGGTTGTAGGAGTTTCAGGATCTACACTGAAAATCCAGTGGTGGAGGTCATGGCCCTGGCTGGTGAGAGAACTTGTGTCCCTAGTCTCAGAAGCAGCTGGTGGCTGCTTCAGCCCAGAGATGGCCAGGGCTTCTATAAGTGGTCCAGAAAGAGTGGGAAAGGGCTAGACAGGAAAGGATCCTCTGAATGTTGTGCCCTGCTAAGGCGTCAGTCTTCCATTTTGTAGAACGAGGATAACCGATAATACCTACTTCACAGGATTTGTTTGGGAATGTAATGAAATAACGCACTTTGAACTTTAAAGTGGTGTTCATTTTATTCCACTTGTTGAAGAGAAGAGAGGAAGCCAGGGTGGGGGGTAGAATTGAGTGCCCAGTGCTCTTGGATGTTAGTGCTGGAGTTTTCACTGACTCTTCGAGGTGCCCTGCTCCTTTCAGGTAACCTGGATGGTGAGGAACATGCTGCAGAACGAACAGTGGAGGATGTCTTCCTTCGGAAGTTCATGCTGGGCACCTTCCCAGGGTGTCTGGCCGACCAGCTGATCCTAAAGCGCCGGGCTAATCAGTTGCAAATCTGTGCTCTGGTCCTGAGGCAGCTACCTGCACACAAGTTCTACTTCCTGGTGGGCTACAGTGAGACTCTGCTGTCCCACTTTTACAAATGTCCTGTCCGTCTGCACCTCCAAACTGTGCCCTCCAAGGTCGTGTATAAGTACATCTAAGACAATCACCTTTTTGCATCAGGCTCTATCCTGGGAAGGACAGAAATGTCTGGGAAAGGAGTGAAGTAGAAATGGGGAAATGTATCTCCTCAGTGTATAGAGGATTCCTTTTTAAAGCTGCTGTTGAATAAATAGACCTTCCATGTTTTATTGCCTCTTGGTTTGTCTCTCCTCCTCAGAGAACTAGAATAGGGTTTCTTCAAGGATGCTCCGAGGCTCCCCCAAATGTTGCCAGGTATTCTAGGTTTGGATAATAGCTACAATGCGATGAGTATCTTGTGCCAGTCACTTTATCAGGAACTTTACCTGGTTTTCTCTCATAGTGTTTTCTCTCATTTTTGGTGATTATAAAGTAATGTTAATTTTTTAAAATATGAAACAATATGGACTGTGTCCAGTTAACCATAATAGTTTCTTATAATTCTTCCACAGACAGAACTACTGTAAATAGTTTTTTTCCAGATGTTCTCTTTTTCTCCAGAAATACCTAAATGGTTACGACTTGCTTTGGAAGGAGCAGGGAAGCTCAGGAAGGGTGTGAGGTACACACAGAGAAAATAGGCAAGGTAGGTAAGCTTCCTTCAGAGGCCAGGTATAATGCTGTTGGCAGAGTTCAGCGTTAATCCATCATGTGTATTACATGAAGGATCTTTAAGCAGAAACACGCAGGAAACAAGATTATATATTGAGGTGTTGACCACACTGTCCTAACCCTGTGTTTCTCCTGGGAGCGATGGTTCAATTCCCTAATCCATCATTTGTGGGGATACATAGAACATAACTATTGGGAACTAATGAGAATCAGATGTGTTTGTTCTGTATGAGACTTGTCAACCTGGATGTTTCACAATCCATCTGGCTAGAGAAGTTAAAATACAGATTCCTGTGCCCCACCCTTTTCAGGTTTTGGATCTATAAGGCCTGGGGATGAGTGTAGGAGGTTGTAGGAGTTTCAGGATCTACACTGAAAATCCAGTGGTGGAGGTCATGGCCCTGGCTGGTGAGATAACTTGTGTCCCTAGTCTCAGAAGCAGCTGGTGACCTCCTCTCTCTGGGCCCAGAGATGGCCTAATGACTTCAGCAGTTGAGCGTCTGCCTTTGGCTCAGGGCCTGATCCTGGGATCCGGGATCGAGTCCCCCATCAGACTTCCTGCATGGAGCCTGCTTCTCCCTCTACGTAGGTCTCTGCCTCTCTCACTCTGTCACTCTCATGAATAAATAAATAAAAATCTTTAAATAAAAACAAAACAATTTAGCTTAGTCTGACTCTGGTGTGGACAACTGAGTGAGGGCATAGAGCAAGCACAGGGGGACAAAACGCAGGATGGTGGTTCTCAGGGAGAAAAGTGGGCCAGCCCAGGGAGGATTCAAAAAGGAAACCAAATCTGGATTGACTGGGGGTCAGGGGTAGAGCTGGTCAGGGAGGCCTACCCTAGGATGGGCTGAGTGGCAAGGGTACCATGGTCGCATTCACAGATCTGGGGGCACTAGAGGAGACCAGATGTGAGTTCAGGCTGAGATATGCTCATATTGAAACAGAATTGTTTTGAGATAACCCTTCAAGGTATCATGCAGGCCACAGGCTCTGTAAGTGGGGAACAGAGAAGTGACCTGCGCTGCAATTGCAGACGGAGTTCTCTGAGGATGTAGGTTAGGCTCAAACCCACAAGAATCCTTGGAGCCACAATGTCCAATCACCCAGGGGAAATGCTCCCACTGAAAGAGAAGACGGCCAAGGCCGGTATCCTCAGAGATACCAGGACAGAAGCAGGTAGGCCTGAGAAGCAGGAGGAGAGTCCACACAGGCTGAAAGGCCAGGACTAGATGGGTCAAGGGACGGTGACAAGTGCCAAAGCTGCCCACAGGCCCTGCTGGACGTTCTCTATGGGGCCGGCACGGAGGAAGAAAAGACCCTCTCATCTGAGACCTGCTGCTTCCAAGGCCACTCTGAAGGGTCCTGGGGGTTAAGAGGCCCTCCATTGTTTAAGTAAATGCAACTAAATCCTGACTTGGATCCTCTGCCACGGAAAGGAAATGGGGGAGACCAGCAGGCCAGTCTGAATAAACCCTGTAGATGTTAGGGCTTTCGTTTTCCTGTTCTGTTCCATTAGATGTCCATTACACCTGGGGAGTCTAAGTGCACAGAACGTGACAATCAATACTTTGTACCAGTTTCTGAACTTTTTTCATCCTTACATTATTTCAAAAATATTTTTTTAAATATGACATTTGATAACTGTAAATGCCTCAAAGTTGAGCCATTTGCACAATGGCTCTGGGGCGGGGGATAAGAGCCCTGGTGAGACCCGGAACCCCACCCCCCCACCTCCCACATCACAACATCAAGGTGATAGAAGGCAGAGAAAAACGTCCACAATCACAGAAGCAGGCAGAGGCGCCAGAGGTGCACCGCACCCTGCCCGCCCCACACCCCCCCCTCCATGAGCCCGCGTGGACGCGACGTGCCCCGCAGCAGGCCTCACCGCAGCCCCGCCGCCTCCGGGTGCAGGTCCGACCACTCCTCCCCTCGCATCCCAGCACCCTGGCTGCCCCGAGGGTCTCTGCCCGCCTCCCCCCCTCCCTGTGGCGGCGCCTCCCGCGGCCCCAGAAGCCCCCCGTCCCCGTCCCCGTCCCCGTCCCCGTCCCTCCCGCGCAGCCTCCGCGCCACAGCGAGGACCAACGCCTCGAGCACCGTTGAGAAAACGCAACGCCAGGCCCGGCCTCTCGCACAGCCAAACCGGCCTGTCCCCGCTCGGGGGCCCACACGTACCTGCGCGCCGGGCCGAGGTCTGCGGAGCCGGCTGCGAGGAGCCCGAGCGCCCGGAAGCCCCGGCCTGAAGCGTCGCGGCCACGCAACGTCCGGCACCAATGGGCTCCCCGCGCCTGGGCTCCTTCTGCGGCCCCGCCCCGCCCGCCCCGGCCCCAGCGACCACCGAGAGGCCCGGCCTCCGCGGAGCCTAGAGGGACCCGCGAGGGCCTCCGCCCGCCGTGCGCACGCCGGGCGCCGCGGCACTGCACCCCGGCTCAGCCCCGAGGAGCGGAGCGCGGACGCCCGTGGCTCCTGCTCCCCGGGGCGCGAAGCCTCTCCCCGCCCCACGGCGGGGGCTCGGGCAAGAGGCGGCCTTCGCCTTCCCAGCACAGGGACAGTCGTCGCGGGCCCCCGGGCACCTGGGAAAGAGGCGAGAACCGCGGCGCGGGCAGCTGCGCCCTCAGCTGCGGGCCCAGCACCCGGGCAGGCCCCGCGGCCCCCGCCCGCCCCGAGCTCGCCCTCGGGCAAAGCCGGCTGGGAACCCGCAGGGCCTGGCCGCCGGGCCGGGATCGCGGTCGTGGGCGCCTGAGACCTCCAGATAAAATACACGCGGACCTGTTCTCCTCGATGTTCAGGCAAACCACGGGGCCAGCTTCACATTCATACGTGCCTGGGAGCTCCGTGTTTTGTCTGGAGACGCACCCCCGTGCACCCACGGCGCTAAATAAAACATTCAGCTGCGCTTCAAGATCTCACTGACCTTTGTGCACTGGCAGCATCGGACGTAGCCAAGGAGTTTATCCGAGGCGCGAGTATCGCGAAAGATCTAACCGACTTTATTAAACGATTCACAAATCAGGTCACATCCCATCTAGCAAATAGAAGAAGCTGCGAGGAATGGTACTACCTGGAAGGTGCTGACAGCCGGACGCTGGGGCAAGCAACTCGTTAGCAAACGGAAAGGATTGTTCCGGGAAAGACCACTTTGCCTTGGGGGAGAGGCAAGCGGTCTTATCTGCTCGGGACTCCCTCCCTGCCCAAGGGGAAGACTGGCACTAACAACAACAGCAACAAAAAGCCTGACTACTGGTAAAGACTACTTTTCTGGAGAAATTCGAAACTGCAATTATTTGTTTAATATTTTTGCTTACAATTTCTTTTTTTTACACATTTTATTTTTTTAAGTAAACTCCACACCCAGTGTGGGGCTGGAACCCACAACCATAAGATCAAGAGTTACACACTTTACTCAGCTAGCCAGGTGCCCCTAAATTGGAATTAGATTAATATTAATCCACAATTTAGGAACTCAATGGAATTGATATCATTCTCGGGGTCTATGGTTTTCTTTTTAACACTGGGGCAGCAAAATCCCCCCTCCACCCCAACCCACCCTTACTGTCATACCTTGAGAATCACTGCTTTATAAGATACATGGGACAGCAGACTTCACTGAAGAAGATGACTTGGCCTCTAAACACAAATACTCCTGGGAACAAACTGTCAAGCATTCAAGAGAGCCAAGTAGCAAAGGTTTTGTATTTTGCTTCTCTACCCTGGCAATTCTCCACAAGGTGTTTGTTTATTTTTGTCACTGTTCATTGTTTTGAGATTTTATGTAGATGAATTTATTTATTTACCTTTTAAAGATTTTATTTGACACAGAAAGAGACAGAGAGAGCACCAGGTGGGGGAGTGGGAGAGGGAGAAGCAGGCTTCCCCACTGAGCAGGGATCCTGTTGCAGGGCTCCATCCAGGACCCAGGGATCATAGAGCCCAGGGATCATGACCTGAGCCCGAAGACAGGTGCTTCACCACCTGAGCCCCCCAGGTGCCTCAATGTTTTTGTCACCGTTGTTAAAAAGAAAATCACAGCCTGAAAATGATGTCACTTAGGTTAAGGCCTCAAGTCAGTAAAGCAGCACTTAATGCTTCACCTAACTGCATCAGCCCCACAGAAATGTAGCCTTCAACTAGTCAACATGGAGATTTCCTGGTCAGCACTAGGAAGCTGACTAATAGACCCCTTCATCCCTCTTAGAAGGGAAACCTAGCCTAAAACAATGGGTTCTTGGCTAATCGTTTCCTTTCTTCCACTGCTTCTTCATGTTTAAAAACACTTCCTTTTCTGTAGCCCTTTGATGCTTCCCTCTACTTGCTAGATGGGATCCTGCCTGACTCATGAATCAGTTAATAAAGCAAATTAGATTTTTAAAATTTACTTTGTTGAGTTTTTGTTATTTAACAGGTTTGGTACAGTGTTTCGGATTTATTTATTTATTTGTTTATTAACTTATTTTTGCTTATCTTTATATTTTCTTCATTGCAGGGTGACTATTTTGTGCCAAGGGAAATGTTACTTTAAAAACAGCTAAAAAAGTGAAGGTAGCAAAATGTGTATTAATATTAACCAGCTTTTTGTTATACTCGATCAAAATCAAAACGCTCTTGGACTCCTAAGGTTCCATTGACAACTAACTTGCACAGCATGGCCATGATTGAGGTTTCTTTTTTTAATAGCAAGTAGAACAGAATAGCAAGTAGAATGGAAAGTAGAACAGAAGAGAGTAGAAGCAACTACATTACAAATAAAAGCAGAACTTCATTAAAAGGAAGAAGATGCAGGCTGTGAAAAATCATAAACCTAAATAAATGGTGGTCAGAAAAACTAAGATAAATGTGATTTAAAAAAATAAAAGAAGAATAGGGTGTAGAAAATGTAAGCACCGGAGACATGATGATGGAGACCAGTAAGTGCTGGGACAGGCCGCTCTGCCCAGAGTGTCAGCATCACCAGCCAAGTGCACAGTGTGCAGCAGCTAGCCCCGTGTGCCTGGTGTTGCTCCTTAGGGATTCCCCTGGCCTTTCCCTCACAGCCAGGGAGGGCGCCACATACCCAGACCTCACTGCCACAGCCACTCCAGCTTTAAACCTGCTGTGTCAGGGACCGGTCTGTCCACCGTGGATGCTTCCAAAAATCAGATACGTGTGCCTACTTTGCCAGAACAGTGACGAGCTCCCTGCCTTATGTAGCTTACTTCCCAACTGAAATTCTATCAGACAGATTTGCCTGGTGGAGCTAGGACTCTAGTTCTGTATTCTTTAGAGTTCTCCTTTACCCTTGTGTTAGGGAAGCACATTTTCCCAGATAAAATTCAACTATTAAATTGGCCCTGTTTTTGCAGGGGTAGTTCAATATTTGCAAATCAAACTATGTGATATAGCTCATTATTAAAAGGATAGGAAGCACGTGAACCTCTCCAGAGATGCACGAAAAGCATTTCACAAAATAAATACAGCAGCCTTATTTGATTAAAAACCCTCAACAAAGGAGGGAGAGATGGCATATACCTCAACATCGGAAAGGCCATGTCAAAAGACCCACAGCTAATATCATCTTCTTTTCCGAATGGTCAGAAAGAACACGGGGATGTTCACTCTCACAATTACTATTGATCATAGGACTAGAAGTTGTAGCCTCAGCAATCAGACAACTAAAAGAAATAGAAGGCATCCAAAACAGTAAGGAGGAAGTCAAACTCTCACTCTTTGCAGATGATATGATACTGTATGTAGAAAATGCAAAAGACTCCACCCAAAAATCGCTAGGCTGATACAAGAACTCATCAATGTCCCAGGATATAAAATCAATACACAGAAGTCTGTTGCATTTCTAAACTCTAACAACGAAGCACAAGGAAGTGAAATCAAGAATCATTCCCATTTACAATTGCACCAAAATCTAGGAATACACCTAACCAAAGAGGTAAAAAATCTCTACTGTGAAAACAACAGAACACTTAGGAAATTAATTGAATAAGATAAAAAGAAATGGAAACACATTCCAATCTCAGGAACAGGAAGAACAAATATTGTGATAATGTCTAGGCTACCTGAGGCTATCTACGCATTCAATGCGATTCCTTTTAAAACACCACAAGCAGGGATCCCTAGGTGGCGCAGCGGTTTGGCGCCTGCCTTCGGCCTAGGGCGCGATCCTGGAGACCCGGGATTGAATCCCACATCGGGCTCCCAGTGCATGGAGCCTGCTTCTCCCTCTGCCTGTGTCTCTGCCTCTCTCTCTCTCTGTGACTATCATAAATAAATAAAAATTAAAAAAAAAAAAAAAGTAGTGTCCCTTCCCATGCTCTGCTAAAAAAAAAAAAAAAAAAAAAAAAACACCACAAGCAGGGCCCTTGGGTGGCTCAGTGGTTGAGTGTCTGCCTTTGATTCAGGGTATGATTCTGGGGTCCTGGGATCATGTTCCATAACAGGCACCCCAGAGCAAGCCTGCTTCTCCCTCTGCCTATGTCCGTCTCACCCTCTCCCTCTCTCTCTGTCTCTCATGAATAAATAAGTAAAATCTTTTTTTTTTTTTAAATACTACATACAATGGAAAATTCCTCAGCCATTAGAAACGACAAACACCCACCATTTGCTTCAACGTGGATGGAACTGGAGGGTATTATGCTGAGTGAAATAAGTCAATCGGAGAAGGACAAACATTATATGGTCTCATTCATTTGGGGAATATAAAAAATAGTGAAAGGGAACAAAGGGGAAAGGAGAGAAAATGAGTGGGAAATATCAGAAAGGGAGACAGAACATGAAAGACTCCTAACTCTGGGAAACGAACTAGGGGTGGTGGAAGGGAAGGTGGGCGGTGGGTGGGGGTGACTGGGTGATGGGCACTGAGGGGGGCACTTGACAGGATGAGCACTGGGTATTGTTCTACGTGTTGGCAAATTGAACACCAATAAAAAATAAATTTATAAAAATAATAAACCAAACAAAACAAAACCACAACGAGATACCACCTCACACCGGGGAGAACAGTCAACATTAACAAGACAGGAAACAGCAAACATTGGAGAGGATGTGGAGAAAGGGGAACCCTCCTGCACTGTTGGTGGGAATGTGAACTGGTGCAGCCACTCTGGAAAACTGTGTGGAGGTTCCTCAAAGAGTTAAAAATAGATCTGCCCTATGACCCAGCAATTGCACTGGTGGAGATGTACCCCAACGATACAGATGCAGGGAAACGCTGGGACACCCGCACCCCGAGGTTTAGAGCGGCAACGCCCACGATAGCCACACTGCGGTGTCCATCAAAAGATGAATGGAAAGATGATGTATGATCTTACATCATAAACGCCATCTATAGAAAGCCCACAGTGAATACCATTCTCAGTGGGGAAAAACTAAGAGTTTTCCCTAATGTCAGGAACAGAACAGGGATGCCCACTCTCACCACTATTGTTCTAGTATTTCACTAGAAATCCTAGGCTCAGCAGTCAGAAAACAAAAAGAAATAAAAGGCATTCAAATTGGCAAAGAAGAAGTCAAACTGTCACTCTTTCCAGATGACATGATACTTTATGTGAAAAGCCCAAAAGACTCCACTTCAAAATTGCTGGAACTTATACAGGAATTCAGCAATGTGGCAGGATACAAAATCAATGTACAGAATTCTGTTGCATTTCTATACACTAACAATGAGACAGAAGAAAGAGAAATTAAGGAATCGATCCCATTTACAATGCACCAAAAACCATAAGATACCTAGGAAGAAACCTAACCAAAGAGTTAGTAAAGGATCTGTACTCTAAAAACTACAGATACTTAAGAACAAAATTGAAGACACACAAAAATGGAAAAACATTCCATGCTCATGGATTGGAAATATTGTGAAAATGTCTATGCTACCCAGAGCAATCTGCACATTCAATGCAATCCCTATCAAAATACCTTTGACATTTTTCACAAACCTGGAACAAATAATCCTAAAATGTGTATAGAATCAGAAAAGACCCCAAATAGCCAGAAAAATGTTGAAAAAGGAAATAAAAGCTTGAGGTCTCACAATGCCGGACTTGAAGCTCTCTTACAAAGCTGTGATCATCAAGACAGTATGGTACTAGTGCAAAAGCAGACACATAGATCAATGGGACAGAATAGAGAACCCAGAAATGGACCCTCAACTCTGTGGTCAACTAATCTCTGACAAAGCAAGAAAGAATATCCAAAAGAAAAGGACAGTCTCTTCAATAAATGGTGCTGAAAAAATTGGACAGCCACATGCAAAAGAATGAAGCTAGACCATTCTCTTATACCATACACAAAGATAAACTCAAAATGGATGAAAGAGGGATGCCTGCGTTGCTCAGTGGTTGAGCATCTGCCTTTGGTTCAGATCATGATCCCGGGGTCCCACATCGGGTTCCCTACAGGGAGCCTGCTTCTCCCTCTGCCTGTGTCTCTGCCTTTCTCTCTGTGTCTCTCATGAGTGAATAAATAAAACATATTTTTTAAATGGATGAAATACCTAAATGTGAGACAGGAATCCATCAAAATCCCACAGAAGAGTATATAGGCAGCAACTTCTGTGACCTTGGCTACAGCATCTTCTTGCTAGACACATCTCCAAAGGCAAGGGAAACAAAAGCAAAAATGAAATATTGGGACTTCAAGATAAAAAACTTCTACACAGCAAAGGAAATAGTCAACAAAACTAAAAGGCAGCCTACAGAATGGGAGAAGATATTTAAAAATGGCATATTAGATAAGGCGTAGTCCCCAAGATCTTAAAAGAACTTACCTAACTCAACGCCTAAAAAATGAAGAATCCAGTCAAGAAATGGGCAGAAGACATGAATAGACATGGCCAACAGGCATGAAAAAATGCTCAATATCCCTTAGCATGAGGGATATACAAATTATTATTTTTTATTTTTTTTTATTTATGGTAGTCACAGAGAGAGAGAGAGAGAGAGGCAGAGACATAGGCAGAGGGAGAAGCAGGCTCCATGCACCGGGAGCCCGATGTGGGATTCGATCCCGGGTCTCCAGGATCGCGCCCTGGGCCAAAGGCAGGCGCTAAACCGCTGCGCCACCCAGGGATCCCAGGATATACAAATTAAAACCACAATGAGAAACCTCCTCACACAAGTCAGAATGACTAAAATTAACAAGATGGGAAGCAAATGTTGATGAGGATGTGGAAAAGGGGGAACCCTCTTTAGACTGCTGGTGGGAATGCAAGCTGGTACAGCCACTCTGGAAAACAGGTTGGAAGTTCTTCAAAAATTAAAAATACAACTACCCTACCACCCAGCAATTACACTACTAGGTATTTACTCCAAAGATAAAAATGTAATGATCCAAAGGGGCACCTGCACCCCAATGTTCATAGCAGCAATGTCCACAATAGCCAAAGTGTGGAAAGAGCCAAGATGTTCATTGACAGATGAATGGATAAAGATGTGTTGTATAGGGATCCCTGGGTGGTGCAGCGGTTTGGCGCCTGCCTTTGGCCCAGGGCGCGATCCTGGAGACCCGGGATCAAATCCCACGTCGGGCTCCCGGTGCATGGAGCCTGCTTCTCCCTCTGCCTGTGTCTCTGCCTCTCTCTCTCTCTCTCTGTGTGACTATCATAAAAAAAAAAAAAAAAGATGTGTTGTATATATGCAATGCAGTATTACTCAGCCATCAGAAGATGAATATCTACCATTTATATCAACCTGGATGGGATGGAACTGGCAGTACTATGCTGAGTGAATGAAGTCAGTCAGAGAAAAACAATTATATGGTTTCACTCATATGTGGAATATTAGAAATAGCACAGAGGATCACAGGAGAAGAGAGGGTAAAAATGAATGAGAAGTCATCAGAGAGGGAGAAAAAGCATGAGAGACCCTTAACTATAGGAAACAGACTGAGGGTCACTGGAGGGGAGATGGGTGGGGGAGTAGGGTAATTGGGGGATGGGCATTAAAGAGGGCACATGATGTGATGAGCACAGGTTGATATACACAACTGATAAATTATTGAACACTACATCTGAAACTAATGATGTACTATATGCTGGCTAGTTGAATTTAAATTTAAAAAATGAAAAAAAGGGATGCCTGGGTGGCTCAGTGGTTGAGTCTCTGCCTTCAGCTCAGGATATGATCCTGCAGGGCCTGGGATCAAGTCCCACATCAGCTCCCTTGCAGGGAGCCTGCTTCTTCTTCTCCCTATGTCTCTGCCTCTCTCTCTCTCTGTGTCTCATGCATAAATAAATAAAATATTCATTTAAAAAATAAGGGATCCCTGGGTGGCGCAGCGGTTTGGCGCCTGCCTTTGGCCCAGGGCGCGATCCTGGAGACCCAGGATCGAATCCCACATCGGGCTCCCGGTGCATGGGGCCTGCTTCTCCCTCTGCCTGTGTCTCTGCCTCTCTCTCTCTGTGACTATCATAAATTTAAAAAAATAAAAATAAAAATGAAAAAAACAACAATAACTTCAGCTTTGTTCTTTTTTCTCAAGATTTCTTTGGCTATTCAGGGTCTTTTGTGGTTCTTTTATTTTTATTTTATTTATTTATTTATTTACTTATTTATTTATTTATTTATTTATTTTTTCTTTTGTGGTTCTATACAAATTGTAGGATTGTTTATCCTAGCTCCATGAAAAATACTATTGATATTTTAATAGGGATTGCATTAAGTCTGTAGATTACTTTGGGGAGTGTGGACATTTTGACAATATTAATTCTTTCAACCCATGAACATGGCACATCTTTCCATTTGTTTGTGTCATCTTCAGTCCCTTTCATCAATGTCTTACAGTTTTTGAATAGAGGTCTTTCACCTCCTTAGTTAAGTTTTTATCTAGATATCTTACTCTTTTTGATGCTACTGCTAATGAGATTGTTTACTTAATTTCTCTTTCTGCCACCTTGTTATAAGTGTAAAGAGATGAAGAAACAATTTCCCAATATTTATCCAGGCTCCAGGCCAGACTTTCTTTCTACTCCATCAATCTCCTTTTAGGAAAAAATTAAGTTTAAGTAAGTCTAATAAACCCAGTGGAAACAAAACATCTTCTGAGAAACTTTAAGTATTCATCTAATCAGTTGACTATCAATTAATATTCTGATGAACTTTATTTACCTAAGCATTATTTTTTTCTCTTGTCTAATCTAAGGAGATTCAGAATGGTTTGTTTAATTCTTCTCTTGTAGAATCTCACTGCTAAGAGTAAATCTTTGGTATATTGAAGTTACTTCTTTTATGACAAATGTAAATAAAAACTTCACAGCTACATATACTAAATTATCAGGAAAAATTAATAAAAGCAAACCTAAATTAGGTCAAAAGAAGCAAATAAAGATGAAACAGATTTTAATTTGTTAAAGATTTTAAAAATTAAGGTAATAATAAAGTGGTTAAATCCAAAAGCTTATAATTTGGAGAAAAAGAGAAAAATACTAAACCTGATAGCTCCAGAATTCTTTAGTTAAAATAGAATTCACTCAGAAAGGAGTACATAGGAAGAGACTCATGTTCTCTTTTACATGAAATTCTAGTGCTAGGAATATACCCTTTTAAAAAATGAGAGGTGTCAAAAAGATTGATGTACAAGAATATACATTTCAATATTATTTATAAAAAATAGTGAAAAATTGGAAGAAAATAAAATGTTTCACAGGAGTGTGATTCATTTTTTATCAATAAATATTTTTAGGGGATCCCTGGGTGGCTCAGCAGTTTAACGCCTGCCTTTGGCTCGGGGCATGATCCCAGAGTTCCAGGATCGAGTCCCACATTGGGCTCCCTGCATGGAGCCTGCTTCTCCCTCTGCCTGTGTCTCTGCCTCTCTCTCTGTGTGTCTTTCAGGGATAAATGAATAAAATATTTAAAAATAAATAAATACACAAATAAATATTTTTAATATTTATTGTGTATTGGAAAATGCTAGGTATGGAAATTGTCAAGTAAATGCATTATGGTAAATGATTGAGCCTATTATCCAATCATTAAAATTGATTTACCAATCAATATATACTAAAAATGAATATTTTGCTTTACTCAACAATTCTATTTTTTTTTAGAAATGTTATTTACATAAGTAATCTCTGCATCCAACATGGGGCTCCAACATACTACCTTGAAATCAAGAGTCACATGCTCTTCCAACAAAGCCAGCCAGGTGCCCCCCCAAGAATTCCATTTGAAAAATATATCTCAAAGAAACAATCAGAAATGAATACAAATATTTATATTAAAAAATCTTTACTTATACTTGTAAAATCTTATACGTTTTACTTATTGGTGTAAAAATGTGCCTATGATAAGGGATTATGTGATACTTCCCTAAACAAAAATAGATTTTTTTAATGGTGTGTAATTCATTTTGTGTTAATTTTTTATATGGTATAAGGGAGTTCAAATTCATTTGATTGTATGTGAATGTCCAATTGTCCCAGCACCATTTTGAAAAACCTGTTTTCTACAATAGATTATTTGGCACCCTTTTTGAAAATTAATTGATCATCATTGTATAAATTTATATCTGGACTCTCAGTTCTAGTACATTTATCTACATGTCTATCCTTATGGCAGTACCACACTGTCTTGGCTGTCAGTCTAAATATAAGAACTAAAACTGTAAAACTGTTAGAAGAAAACCTATGGATATGTTTTTGTGATCTTGGATTAGGCAAATCCTTTTCAGATATGACACTAAAATTACCAGCAACAACAACAAAAAATATGTAAATTCTTCAAAACTGAAAACATTTCTGCTGCAATGGACACATCAAGAAAGGGAAAAGATAAGTCACAGAATGAGAAAAGATATTTGTAAGTCATACATCATATAAAGCCTTGTATCCAGAATATATAAAAAGAAACTGCTATAACTCAATAATAAAGACAAATAATCCAGTTAAAAATGGGCAAAAGTATCTGAGAGACATTTTTTCCAATGGATATATACAAATGGCCAAAAAGCACCTGAAAAGATGCTCAGCATCATTATTTCTAGGGAAATGTAAATCAAAACCATTCACTCCCACTAAGATGGCTATAACAAAAGTGAGAGATCGTAAGAAGTTTTGGGAAGGATGTGGAGAAACTAAATCCCTCATACATTGTTGGTGTAAATGTAAAATGGTTGAATTCCTTTGGATGATGGTCTGTTAGTTCTTCAAATTGTTAAACACAGAGTTACCACATGACCCAGCAATTTTACTCTTATATGTCTATCAAGATAAATGAAAATATACATCCACACAAAAACTTACCCACAAATATTCATATCAGCATTGTTCTTAACAGCCAAAAAATGGAAACCTAAATGTGTGTCAATGAGTGGATAAATAAAATATGGTATGTCCATACAATGGAATATTGTTTGCCAATGAGAAGAAATGAAGTATAGCTACAATGTAAATAAACTTCAAAAATATGCTAAATGAAAGAAGTCAGTCACAAAGAGACCATGTTATATATAATTCCATTTATATGAAAGGTCCAGACTAGGCAAACCCATAGACACAAAAAAAGTAGATTAGTTACTGCGTAGATCTGGTGGGGTAAATGGTCATAAAGGAACAAAAACTGGACTGAGCTTTGGTAGCCTTCTCCATTCCTACTAATTTGACTTGGTGTATAATTTTTTACTGTCCCAGCTACATATTGTTAAATATATCAACAACAACAACAAAAAAGGCTAGAAAGTAATGTAGAAGAATGTTCACAGTGATGGTAACTCTGGATAATGGAGTCATTCTTTCTACATTTTCCTGATTATCCATTTTTAGCAGCACGTATTTTTTTCATAACCAGTAAAAACATATAAAGTTATTTCAAAATTTCATAATAGGAGACAGCAGAATTTGTCATCATTTCCTGAGGAAGTTTTCTGTATCTATGAAGCCAAGAGAGCAATCTTTCAATGTTCCTATCACAAATATTGAACCTGGCCATCTGCATGGGCTGTCTTGACCTGAAGCAGTCACCTCAAAATAAAAGCTACTTTGCCCTGAGGATTATTTTGAGAATGAGAATCAACAAGTATGGGAAGAGTTCTCTACCCCCTTTATCTGCCTGAATGCAGTACACAAATTTCCTTTTGAGGAAGGTGGCTCCAACCTTCACCAAGTAGGCTCTTACTATTGAAGACAGGAAGTCATCAGCACGATGAGTTTGCATAAACAGCTCTAAAATAGCCCTTATGTTCCATTAGTTCCACCATATATTTCCTAGTCATTTTCCTACCATTTATCATCACTTTAAGCCCACAACGTTTTTCCTTTGTTAAAGGGGTATATGAGTTGATGACCACTTCTAACCACTTCTAACCACTCTAACCACTTCTTTGAGTTTCATATCTTTCCTATGAACATCTGTGCATGTAAATATTAATAAAAATTGTGCACCTTTATGCCTATTAATCTGTCTTTTGTTAGTTCAATTTGCAAGTTTCCAGAAATAAATTTAAAAAGGTAGAGGAAAAGTTTTTCCTTTTAGGAAGTCCCTTGGGTTTTTAAATTTTTGTATATATTTAGTTTTATTTGCATAAAAATATTTTAAGAACTAAAATTTCATCGACACTGGTTTTTATGACTTTCATTTATCTAGTCTTGCATACAATTCATTGCATTTTTATGTGTGCTGTTTCTCCATCAACTAGATTCCAAGCTTGAATCTTGGAAATCTTGGAAAAGATGCTCAGCATCATTATTTCTAGGGAAATGTAAATCAAATGTACAAGCTTGAGGGAAAGATTATGTCATAAAATAATATGGATGCTCTAATTCCCCTAAAATAGTCCTTTACACAGTGCAGGTAATCAATAAGCAATTTTTAGACCCTTCTATTATAAAACCTTTTTTAGTAGCAAAAAAGCATGCATTGAAAGTTTTTTTACATAAGTATCTTTACCAATTATTTGGTTCTATAGCTCATTTTTCCTGTGGTATATCACTGTTAATAAATCATTGTTTTGTTTTTATAGCTTATTTTTAAATTGCTTTTGAAGTTTTGTTTTTTTATAAAAATCATCCTATATTCTACAAAAAAAATGATACACTTAAAGTGCAAATGTGTTTTCATTTATGGTACATCTTTCTTGTATCTTATCTTTCCATATCTCATTTATCCAAGCTTGGATTTGAGTAGATTTTTCTAATGTCTTTAGCAGAATTTTACAGCTATTAAAATCAAAAGGATATTGTCCTTTTTAACTTAACAATGTCTATATGGTATGTATTTAATAGTAATCAAATATCTTTAAGCAAACATGCCCAATAATTAAAATGTGCTTGGGCAAACCCCCGCCCCCCGCATATGAAAAAGATGATCTTTCATTCTATCTTCACACTGATTATTTGATGAGAGGAGGGTCCATGAGAAGTAATCCTACACTCTATCACTTGGCTAATAGAAAGGTCAACTCTCACAGATTTCTTGTGAACTATCAGATCCAGATATAGTGGAATATTTCTATCATCCCTTTCCCACTTCCTTCTCCTTGCTTTTCTTTCTCGCTCCATCCACCAGTCTGTCTCCATTCATCCCTTCTTTCAAACTATCACCAGATCAAAAGTCAATCAGAACTTCTCTGTACAAATGTTTTTAATGGATTATCGGTTGCTGGACAAAGTCCACTGTGAAAATGAAAGAAGAGGATGTTGTATGTAGTGAAGAAGAGGATATGGACTGGCAACTGGCTTGTCAAGGTGCTATTTGCCTTGCTGCTGTCATCACTCTCATGATGGACCTTCATATGAATTAATTTTGTCCATTTGCCCAAAGTCCAGGCTCACTAAAGTAACAGAAGGTATGTAAGCAACATTATCAATGTATTTAACTACAATGAGAAATTGTACAGGCAAGAGGATGGGCTATTCTGACCAGTCCAGTCCTGAATTCTTAGAGAGAAATGTGCAAGAAACTATTTTAATTGAAATTATGACACTTAGAATCAGGGCAAGAAGTGGTATGTTTTTGATACCTGTTGGCAGTAGGCTCAATAATTCAGTAACAGACTCATACTGCAATTCTTATACTGCCTAATGGATCACTCAGTAGCCATACTTCAAACAGACCCATTCTTTCTTTATATATGCCAATATTATTGATAAGATAAGAGACATATTCTTACTTTACTTGCTTCTGCACTAGGAAAAATTTTATCTCTAAGACATCTCTGGCATGCCTCTCATATCTTACATCTGACCTCATTTCATCATTTTACATTCCCAATCTCAGATTCATTTGGTTTTGTTCAGGCTACAAATATATGATATGATATGATAGCAAAAAGATTGTATATAATTAGTACCGGCTATGTACTAATTGGGCTCACTGCAAAATGAAAATGTGGAGACTCTTGTTTAAAAATTATTAATTTCAAGACAGTGACAGCAGAGCATCACACCAGGGCAGGACCCTTCTGAGCTCAGAGTCCTGAGCCACTGCTGAGGTCACACAAAAATGAAGTCAACCTACATACAAGAATCCTCAGATACAAGAGTCATAAACAATGAAATCCAGCTGCTCCCAATTTCTGTAAGTAAAGTTGTGTTAGAATGTAACTATGCCAGGATGCCTTGGGTGGCTCAGCAGTTGAGCATCTGCCTTTGGCTCAGGTCATGATCCCGTGGTCTTGGGATTGAGTCCTGCATCGGGCTCCCTGCATGGGACCTGCTTCTCCTTCTGCCTGTTTCTCTGCTTCTCTCTGTCTCTCATGAATAAATAAATAAAATCTTAAAAAAAAAAAAAAAGAATGTAACCATGCCCATTGGTATTGTCTGTGGTTGTTTTTGCTCTATAATAGCAGAGTTATTTATTTATTTATTTATTCATTCATTCATTCATTCATTCATTCATTCATTCATTCATTCGAATAGCATAGTTCTATACTCGCTACAGAGATTGTATGGCCCACAAAGACTAAAATATTCACTATCTGTTCTTTAAGAAAAAGTTTGCCAATTCCTGCTCTAGTATCTGGTGATAAACTCCTGTTTCATATTTGCTATTCAAACTGAGCACTCAGCAATCTACAGTTTGATCCACTCTCCTAAGAAACCATGTAGGGCCCATGTAGAGCCTGCAGCTATAAATCAGAAGGATCTACAAACTGAAATGCTAACAATTTCTATGGCACTGTAGGACAGCAACACCCCCTGATTCTTCATGGGGGAAGCCTGCAAAACTACCTGCTCTCTTCTATTCAGGTTTCTTGGGTACATAGGATTTCTCAACATAGAAACCCCAAGACTACATACCACTGCCAAATTCCAGTTAGGAAACTGGCACTTGCCTAGAGTCTTGTGGTTCCCTTGCATGAAGGATTGGACTTAAGAACTGCTGCTCTTCTTTGGCTTGAAATGAAAACTCTGAAATCCTTTGGCTCCATATCTGGCACTTCCACCCCACACATCAGTTCTCCAGCATTAGGTGCCCACATAATCTTAATACTTGGGCTTGGGTCCCTATCAAGAACTTTAGAGGATCTGAGATTTTGCTGTACATGATATCTAGTTAGCCTGCCATAGTTTCATGGATACTGGTAGAAGATATGAAACTCATGGGTAGGAAATGAAGGACAGTCTAGTACTCATGGCTAGCCCAGGAGTCAGGATAATAGCATTTTTGCACCATTTCCTCATATCCCAATTCCCACAGGGTGACACAAAGTTCACCTGACTAATGACACCTACATACACAGTGCATTCTTTTACAGGAAAGTTACCTTGAATTGGAAATAAGAAATTTTTTTTACAAAGCATTATAGGATCGTAAACACATGTGTCCTTTGCTATAGTAGCAAACATTTTTACTACACTAGACAGTAAGCCAACTTGCTCTTTGCTCTGAAGGGACACTATCTGTATCTTCAAAGGTAATTTGCTATATAAACATCACTGAAAGTACAGTTCAGAACAAAAGACAATCAGTGTCCTGGTTGCAAGTTGTGTAGAAATCCAGAAACTCTCTCCCACACATCCCCATTGCTATGAGTCCCCCTTTTCCTGTGAGTGAGTTGAATCTTTGCTATGAGTGACCCCAGCTTTGATTCCTTCTCTTCTAGTTCACAGCTGTAGAGCTGGCATTTCAGAGAAATATACCTTACCCATCCTATTGCCCCAACGCCAACACAGAACTCCATTGTCTCTCTTGTTTTGTAACTTTTCAAGTAGACTTTTATCAGTCGTTGTTGTCTGTACAAAGCTGCACAACTCAAGTACATCACTATGTTTAAAGCACTTAGTCACTCCCCCAATCCACCGTGTTCTTCTCAGTTTCCTGAAAGTTTATGTGTGTGTTGGTACACAAAAATGATGATATTAAGGTCAAGTGCCAGAGTATTCTAGCCATCATACCAAAATGTCGGGATGGCTGTTAGAATCATGCTTAGCATGATCTGTGCAAGTAGTCTACAGTGCAAACAAGAGCGGATGAAAGGGAACAGGAAGAAGAATCAGGAACTGACTCCAAACAAAAACGCCATCCGGAGGAAACAGGATAAGCCTGTCCAGACACTGGAAACTACAATGAGGAAGGAAAAGCAATTACCAGAACAGATGGGTGGAAATGGGGCAACTAACAGAGGTGGAGCCATGTTTCTTTGTGTCCTGAGATTTGGGGTGCAGAATTTGTGCTCATTTTCCATAGCCCATGGATCTATGATGATACTAGGGGTAGATACTGAAGACATGCCTGTAAACAATTAAGGTGTTTCTTTTTTTTTTTTTTTTAAAGATTTTATTTATTTATTTATTCATGAAAGACTGAGAGACAGAGAGAGCCAGAAACAAAGGCAGAGGGAGAAGCAGGCTCCATGCACCGGGAGCCCGATGTGGGATTCGATCCCGGGTCTCCAGGATCGCGCCCTGGGCCAAAGGCAGGCGCCAAACCGCTGCGCCACCCAGGGATCCCAATTAAGGTGTTTCTCAAGCCTGTAATTCTCTGTCACTTGTGACTTCCTGCCTTTTCTTGTTGGTGTATGTTTTTATTTCAATGGGTACTAACTTGATTTATTCACTTCCCACTTGCCAAAATATTTAAAATATTTGAATTCCTAGAGAATCGTACAAATTTATGGAGATGATTGGAAAGGATATTAAAACCAGGTCTGTCCTAGAAAATACGGGACAGATGGTTGCAGGGCACTAAAAAAGAGAATTGGTAAACCAACAACACAGTATCTTATTGTCTGCTGTAGTTTTTAAAAGCTTGCAGAGCGAGGCATATGTTATTGTTTCATCTCTTTTGATACAACTCAATTCCTTCAAACACATACAATTAAAAAATAATCCACTCGAGTAAATTGCATGTACGTGAATAAAAATGCAATCCCTTTTAGATGAATTTTGTGTTTCCCAGCTGTCCATGAGATTATTATGTATAATAAATTATATACTCTGTACTCCACATTCCATCAGAACTACAAATGAAAAGATTTGGCCACTTTTTAAATTCCCTATTGAAGTATAGCCCTCACTAATTATTCATCAGCTATAAAAACTTTATAACCACTAAATATCTTGAGGTGTTTGGGAGCATACTAACCCTGATTTTAATAGCTTATGCACCTAATTGCCTTAACAAAGAGCACCTCTTTCATTCATACTCTAAATATCAACTAGAATCATTGAAATTTAAAGTTGAGGAATATTTGAATATTAAATATTTAATTTTAATTTCAATATTTAAATTTCTCAGAGTAAATAAGAAACTGAGACTCTGTGACTGCCCAAGCATTAAATTCCCAAAAGATCCACTCAGCTAGGGATGCCTGGGTTGCTCAGTGGTTGAGCATCTGCCTTTGGCTCAGGGCATGATCCCAGAGCCCTGGGATTGAGTCCCATATCAGGCTCCCCACAGGGACCCTGCTTCTCTCTCTGCCCTGTCTCTGCCTCTCTCTGTGTGTGTCTCTCATGAGAGACACACACAGAGAGAGGCAGAGACAGGGCAGAGACAGGGCAGAGACACAGGCAGAGGGAGAATCAGGCTCCCTGAATAAAAAATATATATAAAAAAAGATCCACTCAGGGATCCCTGGGTGGCGCAGCGGTTTGGCGCCTGCCTTTGGCCCAGGGCGCGATCCTGGAGACCCGGGATCGAATCCCACATCGGGCTCCCGGTGCATGGAGCCTGCTTCTCCCTCTGCCTGTGTCTCTGCCTCTCTCTCTCTCTCTCTCTGTGACTACCATAAATAAATAAAAATTAAAAAAAAAAAAAAAAAGATCCACTCAGCTAGAAGTGCATTAAAACCACGTGTTCAGGCACTTGAGGGCACATGCTATTTCTACAACATGCAGACTTTTCTGTGATTCTCATAAGGAGTTGCTTTTAAATGTATTCAGTTAAATAGTGCCTGAACTTATTTTTGTATATCTCTCATCATCTGACCAGTGGACATTTCTTTTTTACTCAATTCTTTTCATTACTCAATTTTTTTTATTCTATATGAGTATGCATTGCAAAATGATCACCACAATAATTCTAGTTAACAACCATCACCATAGTTATAATTTTTTTCTTGTAATAAGAACGTCTAAGATCTACTCTATTAGCATCTTTCAAATATATAATACATTATCAACTATAGTCACCATGCCATACATTACAGCCCCATGAATTATTTTTCTATAACTAGAAGTTTGTACCTTTTGATCCCCTTCGCCTGTTTCACTCATCCCTCACACCCCAACTCCCCACCTCCGGCAGCCATGGATCTATTGTCTGTATCTATTACATCGGTTTTGTTTTTTGGTCTGTTTGTTTAGGTACTACATGTTTGTGAGATCATATGGTATTTGTCTTTCTCTGTCTGACTTACTTAGGAGAACGCCCTCAAAGTCGATCCATGTTGTCACAAATGGGAAGATTTCCTTCTTTTCTTATGATTAAATAATATCCCATTGTATGTATGTACTACATTTAGTTATTCTAGGATTTTATTTGGTATTACTATTTCAGATGAATATTTTAACTTTTAATCATTCTTATAGTAAGAAATAGCCTTTTTTTCTTTGGGGGTAAGTCTGTTTTTCAAGTCAAAATGTGGGAAGCTGAAGCACCAAATTGAACATAAGTTAAAACTTAAATTTTACCATACTATGTTATGTGGCCAAAGACCTCTGATGGCTTTTCAAGGTCTTCATGGACGTTGGTGAAAAAAACCTCCATAGCAAATGAATTTTATTACTTATCTTTATAATGTCTTCGCTTAGGGTGTTTCTGGAATGCTCATGAGCCTGAAATACTTAGAAATGTCCATCTGGGGATCCCTGGGTGGCCAGAGGTTTGGCGCCTGCCTTTGGCCCAGGGCGCGATCCTGGAGACCCGGGATCGAATCCCACGTCGGGCTCTCGGTGCATGGAGCCTGCTTCTCCCTCTGCCTGTGTCTCTGCCTCTCTCTCTCTCTCTCTGTGACTATCATAAATAAATAAAAAAAAAATGTCCATCTGGTTATGTTTTATCATATTTTCCTCTTTTTATTATTCTTATTAAATTAAGTGCCCTGGATATCTTATTGTTGGTTCTGTTGTTTTTAGGATCACAAATCCCTCTGTGGAATCTTTTGCAAATAAAATCTCTTCTTTATGTAGAAGGAATTCTAACAGGAGGAAAGTCTCAGCTCCTCTGTATTGACAGCTTTCTTTGTTGCCAAGCCAGGCTTTGCTGCCACTTTCAACGTGTGAGCTTTTCCCTAAGGATTCCACTATGCATATTTTCAAGTACTACTCTGTGCTCATATTGCTATTATAAAGTGCAATTGTGTCTGTCTTCCATTAGCGGTTTTTTGTTTTTGTTTTGTTTTGAGGAAACTCCATACTGTTTTCCATAGAGGCTGCACTAGTTTACATTCCTACCAATAGTGTAAAGTGTTCCCTTTTCCCCACATTCTCAAAAACTCCTATTATTGTTCGTTATTTGGTTTTTTTTTTTTTTGCTTTTGTTTTGTTTTGATAACAGCCATCCCAATGTATGAGGTAATATTTCATTATGGTTTTGATTTGAGTTTCCCTGATCATTGATTACGTGAGGACGTTTTCATATACCTGTTGGCCATCTGTATCTCTCTTTGAAGAAATATCTAGTCAATTCCTTTGTCCATTTTTAAAATCATTTATTTGATTTTGTTTTTGCTATATTTTGAATATTAATCCTTTACCACATATATGGGTTTGGAAATACTTTCTCCTGTTCTGAGGTTTTTATTTGTATTGATTTTTATTTGTATTAATTGTTTTTATTTGTATTGTTTTATTTGTATTGTTTCCTTTGCCATGTAGAAAATTTTTAGTTTGTATTGTTTATTTTGTATTTGTATTTTATTTGTATTAATTGTTTCCTTTGCCATACAGAAACTTTTAGTTTGTGACACCTAGGTGGCTCAGTGGTTGAGCATCTGGCATTGTCTCAGGTCATGATCCTGGGGTCCCAGGACTGAGTCCCGCATTGGGCTCCCTGCATGGAGCTCTCTCTGTGTCTCTCATGAATAAATAAATAAAATCTTTTAAAAAATGTTTTCATTTGATGTCATTCCACTTAATCCATTTTTGCTTTTGTTGCCTGTGTTTTCATGGCATATCCAGAAATCAAGGCCATGGCTATTGCCAAGAAGTCTTTTCTCTGTGTTTTCTCCTAGGGTTTTATGTTTAAGTCTTTAATCCAATTTGAGTTGATTTTTGTGTGTATGGAGTAAGATAAGGATCCAGTTGTTTTCTATTAGCATTTTCTCTGTGGTCCTTAAACTAAAAATTATTGTTATAATGGCCCTAAGTAAGCTGTGGGATATTATATTGATATTATTTATAGATGATCTTTCCTCCAAAGCCATTTGCTCTTCATCAGATTTTTTTATGCTAGTTACATTTTTGTGTCAGTTGGTTCATATTAAATATTTATACATTTACCCTTCTTTTCTCTTTCCAAATATTTCCTTATTATCATATAAGCTAAGATCAGGTGTTATTTTTTCTTTATAAGTCATGCAATTTTTTTTAAAAGTCAAATATATAGAGAGTCTTTGATAAAACTTTGCATTAATTTTGGTTAATAACCAAAACAATCATGGTGAAACAGACATAAGATTTACCATTTTATTCATTTTTTTAAAAAGATTTACTTATTTATTTTAGAGAGGTGGGGAGGGGCAGAGAGAGAGGGAGACAGAGTCTTAAGCAGACTCCATTCTGAGGGCAGAGCCCAGCATGGGCTGAGATCACAATCTGAGATAAAACCAAGTCAGATGTTTAACCAACTGCACCACCCAGGTGCCCCACGATTTCATTCATTTTTAAGCATACAATTCAGAGACAACAAGTACATTCACAATGTTGTACAACCATCACTGATTAACTTTTAAAAAGATAATAGTGATACCATTTGTTGAACTTCTTCCATATGTACTTATTTCACTCATATTTCAAAATCCCTATGAAATCATAATTGGTCACCTGCCTAAGGTTATGTGATTTGAAGATGGCAGAATGGGTTCTAGCCCATGTCTTTCTGACTGGTTCAAAATCCTGTTTTTTTTTAAATTTGTATGTGTATAAGTTTAAATTTTGTATTAATGTGGGAGATAAACATTAAAGAGCTCACTTGATGTAATGAGCATTGGGTGTTATATGCATCGATGAATCACTAAATTCTACCCCAAAATTAATAATACACTATGTTAATTAACTTGAATTTAAATAAAACCAATAAATAAATAAATAAACTTGTATTAATGTAATGCAAGCACACAGTTGAAAAATCAAATAAAAAAGAAAATGATAAATTTTTTTAGTTTTCTTTTTTTTGTGAAGATTTTATTTATTTATTCATGAGAGACACAGAGAGAGAGAGAGAAAGAGGCAGAGACAGAGGCAGGGGGAGAAGCAGGCTCCATGCAGGGAGCCTGACATGGGACTCAATCCTGGGTCTCCAGGATCAGGCTCTGTGCTGAAGGTGGTGCCAAACCACTGAGCCACCTGGGCTGCCCAGGAAATGATAATATTTTTTTTTAATTTTTATTTATTTATGATAGTCACAGAGAGAGAGAGAGAGAGAGGCAGAGACACAGGCAGAGGGAGAAGCAGGCTCCATGCACCGAGAGCCCGACGTGGGATTCGATCCCAAGTCTCCAGGATCACGCCCTGGGCCAAAGGCAGGCGCTAAACCCCTGTGCCACCCAGAGATCCCGAAAATGATAATATTAATGGAGAAAATAAACGGAATAATTTGTTGATAGCCTAAAGTAAGAAAAGATGTTCCTCTTAAATAAGATACAAAAGCAAAGGACAAAAAAAGTGATATACTGATAAATCTGACTACACTAAAAATTTTTAATTTCTGTATGATTAAAAAAAATACCAGAAACAAAGCTAAAGAAATAGAAAATGTTGTACTGTATATAACCAGTAAAGGTTTATAAGCCAGAATATATATATTCATATATGTATATATGTATGAATATGTTTATATGAATATATATGTATTCCTTTACATCAATAGGAAAAAGAAAAACAACTTAATTAGAAAGTAAGCAAATGATATGAACAAATAATTCATAGGAGATAAGATACAAATAGTCAATAAACATATGAGAATATTTTAAACCTCACTGGTAATCAGGGAAACATATGAAATGTATTCTTAACACAAGAATGAAATGTCATCTTCTTTTTTTTTAATATTTTTTATTTATTTATGGTAGTCACAGAGAGAGAGAGAGGCAGAGACATAGGCAGAGGGAGAAGCAGGCTCCATGCATCGGGAGCCCGACGTGGGATTCGATCCCGGGTCTCCAGGATCGCGCCCTGGGCCAAAGGCAGGCGCTAAACCGCTGCGCCACCCAGGGATCCCGAAATGTCATCTTCTATCAGCATATTGGTAAACATTACGAAGTTGACCATATCAGTTTTGGTGAGGTTATAGCAAAGTGGGTATTCTCCTGCACTGATGGTGAAGGTGAAATTGGTCAGTCAATTTTGAGTGTAATTTGAAAATTCATATACCACATGACCCAGCAGTTCCATTTCTATGTATGTAGGCTAGAAAAGCACTAACACACATGTGGGAAAACTCCTAAAAAGCCAATCATTGTGGGATGCCTGGGTGGCTCAGTTGATTAAGCATCCGACTCCTGATTTAGGCTCAGGTCATGATCTCAGGGTTGTGAAATCAAGCCTCACTCGGCTGCACACTGGGTGTGGAACTTGCTTAAGATTCTCTGCCGCTCCCTCTGCCTCTCCTTTAAAAAAAAAAAAAAGCAATTGTATCATTTTTACAATAAAGCATGAAAAACAAGTAACATCTCCACTGAAAGAGGAATGACTAAATAAACTGTAGCTGTATTATGCAATATTATGCAGCATTTAAAAAGAAGGTAGTTTTGGAGCACCTGGGTGGCTCAGTAGGTTGAACATCTGACTCTTAATTTTTGGTTCATGTCATGATCTCAGGGTCATGGGATTGGCCTCACATCAGGTCCCACCCTCAGCCCAGAGTCTGCTTGTTCCTCTCCTTTGCTCCTCCCTGCACTTGTGCTCTCTCTCTCTAAAATAAATAAATAAAATCTTTAAAAATAAAAATAAAAAGGAGGTAGTTTTATATATATTAGGCAGCATTCATCCCAGTTTACCCAGGATAGCCCCAGTTTATACTGAATCTCCTAAAATTTCCTCATTGGATAGATCTCCAAACTATTTTTTGGATGGGGGAAGAAAAAAAAAACAAACAGGAAACCTAAAAACACAGAATAGTGGATTGGTTTTACAACAAACTGGGTGGCCTAAAATGACACAAATTTATTGTCTTGTAGTTCTAGGGACTAGAAGTTCAAAATCAAGATGTGAGCAAAGTCATGCTCCTTCTGAAAACTATAAGGGAATCCTACTTCCTCCTAGGAGAATACTCTTCCTAACTTTTGGCAGCTCCAGGTGTTCTTTTGCCCTGGCAGCATGACTTCTGTCCTCCATTTTCACATGACATTCTCCCCATGTCTGTGCAAATTTCCCTCTTTATAAATACACCATTCATACTTCAATAAAAAAAATAAACATTTCTACCTCTTAGTTCCATTTCCAGAGGAAACCACTTTTTCACTGTTAGGTCTTTCTCTTACTACTTACATTTGCTGATTTAAATAACATGCTTAAAGGAGATAGATTAATTTCTACCTTGTAACATCATTGAGAGGAGCAAGTGAATTATTACATGTCAAGAACTTAGAACTCTGCGTGGCACATTAATACTTAATATAGGTTGGCTATTAGTATTTTCATTATACCATTGTTTTGTCATTTATCAATTTTAGACATTACTTATTGACTTCAGCAGTGATAAATGAGGATGTAGAGCTCTTATACCACCCCTCTCTTCTCTCTCATCATCTCAATTGCTTAATCTTTTCAACCACTGATTAACTCAGTTTGAAGATTTCCAAGTTGATCTAATTTTCCCTTTGTTTTGGCTTCAAACTCACCAGTGTCTAACAGGCTCTTGTCAGAATTACTGCCCTAAAATTTGAAAGAGAATCTGGTTGCCTTGATTGTGGAGAAGTGGTTTTTCATTTCCTGCTGAAGCTTGCTCTTTTTTGGCCTTTTCTTTCACAAACTGAACTAGGCTATTCCTGGGCTTCTATTGTTTCCCTTCAGCTTCTAAAGATCTAGTTACAGAGTACCAACCTAGATGATACTGTCAATAATACATATTTGTTACATAGGGAATATAATCAATAACACTGTAATAACTTTGTATGGTGATGGGTAGTACCTAGGCTTATTGTGGGAATCATACCAAAATGTATAAAAATATGGAATCACTATGATGCACCCCTGAAACTAATAAGATTATATGTCAATTATACTTCAATTTAAAAAGTAAATATTTGTTGATGGGCTGCAGGCTCTTCTATTATTGTTTTGTAATGTATGTACTGTAATGACATATTTTAGTTTTACCAAGTTAAAACTGAATTCAGAGAAAACCTACTCAGAAGACACATATCATTTTTTTTAAAGATTTATTTATTTATTCATGGAGACACATAGAGAGAGACAGAGACACAGGCAGAGGGAGAAGCAGGCTCCATGCAGGGAGCCTGACATGGGACTTAATCCCAAATCTCCAGGATCACACCCTGAGCTGAAGGTGGCACTAAACTGCTAAGCCACTGGGGCTGCCCCCACATATCATTTCATCTTCCTATTAGCTTCTGAATGAATTTGGTGCCATCAAATTAAATGTTTTTTTTATAGATTTTATTTATTTATTTATTCATAAAAGACACAGAAAAAGAGGCAGAGACATAGGCAGAGGGAAAAGCAGGCTCCCTGTGGGTAGCCTGATGCAGGACTTGATCCCAGGACCCTGGGATCACCACATGAGCCAATGTCAGATGCTCAACCACTGAGCCACCCAGGTGCCCCTTTTGGGTTATAACTTTACATATGACTTTATTTACAACTACCATAATCCTGTCAGGACTACTCTGCTTCCATGTTAAATTTCTGGATCAAGAATGGACAAAAGCCCTTTCTGGTTACCGTCAAATAGAGTTGAAAAGGATTAAAATTTTTTAAATGATTTACACAAAGGAAATAAACATAGAATACAAGGAAGATCAAAGATCTGGCTGGCAGAGAAGAAATGTCATATTTTGCAAGCCACAGTTTCATATTCATTTTGCCTCCCATCTGAAAGATTGATTTTCCCCTAAATGAACAGAATTGAGTTACCTTATAACAGCCTCTCATACATGAAGTAATCTTGCCCGTACTAAAGTTCTAGTAATATAATGTTACAATGTGTGATAATATAATGATCACATATAGAATGACCTACAAAGAGTAAGAGGAAGATTGTTCTTTCACTGTGCATATCTCAAGTCAAATGAACAGCACCAAGCTAAGAAAGATACACAGGATGATGAAGAGACTTTGCTTTCTGTGGGGCTGAAATCACTGACATCTTCCTCCACCAAACAAAGAAGTGAGGGTAGGGGAGAAGGAGTTGGTGCAGAAGAAATAGCACTTGACTAAGTGCTACATTACCTGGGTTTGACTAGACAGTCTTTGAATTTTTCAAGAACTCTTTCTCCTTCAGAAAGTCAACTTTTCGGAATCTCAGTTTCCTTATCTGAAAAATAGGCGTGCTAATATTTTACCTCTCAGGGTTGTTCAAATAATTGGCAAGGCAACAGCTTATTGCAAGCATAGTCAAAGTTACCTTCAGTCTTGCTCAAGTCACTGGGTGATATGCTATACGTTGGCAAATTGAACTCCAATAAAAAAAAAATTAAAAAAAACCTTGCTCAAGAGAATTTGAAGAAGGTCAGTTCATAGATTTCTTTCATAGACAGTTTTTTCTAACAAGAATAGGTGGGTAGATAACCTTTTTAGACTAAGTACAGGAAAATATCTGGACACAAGTTATTACACTTCTCATGTGCAAGTTACTCTTTACAACACCATGTGGGAAAATCTAATGTTTATAAGAGCTCCTTATTTTAAAACATTTTATTGTGGTTTAAGTATATACAAAATAAGAGAGAATAATATAATGACCTAGTACCTATCACCTTGATTCAAAAGGTATCAACATATCACCAATCTTATTCATATATACTCCTGTATACTCCCCCTTCCAAACTGGGTTGCTTATTTATTTATTTATTTATTTATTTTACTAATTTCTTTCAAACTGATCATTTTAAAGTAAATTCCAAATTTCATCTATGGATATATAGAAGATCAGAATATGCCACCCAAAATATGCCACTCTTGGCATAAGGATTATTTTGAGCTGAAGGCAATGGAGAAAAAGCAGACACAGGATGAGCTTTCTGCTATCCCCCTACCTTCCTGAAATGATCATAAATCCTCTTTTTGGAAGGTGCATGCCCCTTTCCCATACCAGAAAGAGAATAACAACCTTGTGACATGAGAGGAGAGGGCACCAAGAAAGAGTTTACACAAACTTTGCTAACTAGCCTTTATTTACCACTAGTTCCCTCCATATGCTTGCCTTCCTACAATTTGCCACCTCTTGAAGCTCAAAGTCTCTTTCCTGAATCTTGTCACTCTTTTAATTTTTCCTCTTGTGCCAAAATGGTATAAATGTCTCCAAGCCTCTCTTCTATGAAGTCCCCTCATGCTGTGCAAATCTCTTAATATCAAATAAATGTGTGTGCTTTTTGTCATGTTAATCTGTCTGTTGTCAGTTTATTTTGCAGATCCAGCTGGAGAATCTAAGAGCATAGAGGGAAATTATCCACCCCTACAGAACTTGAGTTTGTATTTCTAAGATCTCTTCTCTCTCTCTCTCTCTCCCCTTCAATATCACTAAGAAACATTTACAATACTTCTTTAATATCATTAAGTAATATAATATCCAGCCAGGTTCCAATTTATCTCATCATGTTTGATTTTTACAATTGTTTTGTTCTACAGGATACAAACAAGTTCTTCCCATTGCACATGATTGACATATTTCTTAGGTTTCTTTTAACTATAGTCTCCTCTCTGTCACGTTGTTGTAGATGTTGAAGAATCCAGGTTATTTGTATTTTTTTTAAGATTTTATTTATCCATGAGAGACACACAGAGAGAGGCAGAGACATAGGCAGAGGAAGAAGCAGGCTCCCTAAAGGATCCTGGAATCACCACCTGAGCCCAAGGCAGATGCTCAACCACTGAGCCACCCAGGTGTCCCGGTTATTTGTATTTGTATAAAATTTCCCATTTTCTGAATTTTGCCAGTTGCATCTCCCCTCTCTCCTCCCTGCAATGTTCTTCAATTCTCTGAATTTCCAGTAAACTGGTAGTTAGACATAAGGGCTTGATCATACTCAAGTCTAAATTTTTTTCTAATAGTTTATTGGTGGTAATGTACACTTTCTATTACATCAGGAAGCATGTAATATACTTAATGCTCTCTCTTTCATGATGTTAAGATTGATCTTTGGTTTCTGTTGCTGTTGGCCTGATATTTTCATTATATAGTTTCCCACCTAGTGATTTTCACAGCCATTGATGATCATTTCCTAGATTTATTATTTCATTAAGGGATGTGTGGTGATGTTGTAATTGCATTAATTCCTCTATATTTATAATCTGGAATTCTTCCATAAGGAAGAATTTTCCTGCATGATTTACATGTAGGAGAAGGCACAGTTTTTATGGAGAGGTGGGATAACTTATGTTAGTGGGCAAATGGGTTGGTCCTCTGGCATGCTCCAAAGATGATCAGTGGTTTATTGTTAACTACATGAGAATACTTGAACTTTCACACATGGTGATATAAACATATACATATATACATATAAACATAAACAATGAATTAAACAATTCATTGTGGTTATCATTCTTCTGTTTAATGTTCAAATTATCACTTTGGTCAATGGGAGTCTCTTCAAGTTGGTTCCTGTATCCTTTTGATGTGACTATAGTAGTCTTTCGCAGTTTCTTTGCCTTCTGGTTAGGACAAGATGTTCTAGTTTCAGCTTATACATCTCCCGCTCCTAATCTGAGATCAGTCATTTCTCAAGGAGCCCTGGTTTAAAAAGGTAATCAAAGTCTATCAGAAAATTGCTTAGAAATTCTTAGAAATCCTAGATTAAAAAAAAAAAAAGAAATCCTAGATATTTCCCAGAAGGTGGTTTAATTATCATATCACAACAAAGTTCTGCTCTAAATAACTTTTTCCCAAATTTGAGACACTTGAGTTCGATCGGTAGGGGGCGCGGAGAGCGGACCCCAGAGAGCCCTAAGCAGCCCCCTGGCCGCCGCCGGCCTAGTTACCATCACAGCCCGGGAGGAGCGCAGCTGCCGCAGCCGGCCTCGGTCACCGTCCTCGTCACCGCAACCAGGAGCAGCGAGGCCGAGACCCAGCAGCCACCCCCACCCCCACCCCCGCCCTCAGCGCCGCCGACCCCAAGGCCTGCACCAGGGGCAGCCTCACATCGGCGGCGCCTGCCAGCGGGGACAACAAGGTCATCGCAACGAAGGTTTTGGGAACAGTAAAATGGTTCAATGTAAGAAACGGATATGGTTTCATCAACAGGAATGACACCAGGAAGATGTATTTGTCCACCAGACTGCCATAAAGAAGGATAAGCCCAGGAAGTACCTTGGCAGTGTCGGAGATGGAGAGACTGTGGACTTGGATGTGGTTGAGGGAGAAGAGGGTGCGGAGGCAGCCGCTGGCACGGGCCCTGGTGGAGTTCCAGGGCAGGCAGTTGATAGGCAGCAGCCCGCAACCGTGATAGGCGCTCTCCGCGGCGCAGGGGTCCTCCACGCAACCGCCAGAGAATTACCAGAATAATGAGTGGGGAAAAGGAGGAGGGATCCCCGAGCTCCCGCAGGCCCGCCCCACCGCGCCGGCCCTACCGCAGGCGGCGGCTCCCACCTCAGCACAGCGGAGGCCCCCGGCGTCCACCACGGTGTTCCAACCCTCCTGGGCAGGGACAAGGGAGGAAAGGTGCTGACAACCGGGGTGCAGGAGAGCAAGGTGGCCCAGTGAGACCCAGCATGTGTGAGGTTATAGACCACGATTCCGTAGGGGTCCTCCTCGCCAAAGACAGCCTGGACAGGATGGAAAGGAGGAAGATTCGGACAATCAAGGAGAGGAGACCCAAGGTCCGCAGCCACCGCAAGGTCGGTACCGCCGCAACTTCGATTACGGACGCAGACGCCCAGAAAACCCTAAACCACAAGGTGGCAAAGAGACGAAAGCGGCCGATCCACCAGCTGAGAATTGGTCCGCGAGGCTGAGCGGGCCGGGGCTGAGTACGTGCCGGCTTACCGTCTCTACCGCCCTCCGGGTTAGTCATCCGACGTGGAGAAATGAAGATGAAATTCCAGCAGTAAGAAATGAACGAAAGAGGGATCCCTGGGTGGCGCAGCGGTTTGGCGCCTGCCTTTGGCCCGGGGCGCGATCCTGGAGACCCGGGATCGAATCCCGCGTCGGGCTCCCGGTGCATGGAGCCTGCTTCTCCCTCTGCCTATGTCTCTGCCTCTCTCTCTCTGTGACTATCATAAATAAATAAAAATTAAAAAAAAAAAAGAAATGAACGAAAGATTGGAGCTGAAGACCTTAAGTGCTTGCTTTTTGCCCATTGACCAGATAAATAGAACTATCTGCATTATCTATGCAGCGTGGAGTTTTTTTTATTATTTTTACCTAAAGACGTCTCTTTTTGGTAATGATAAACGTGTTAAAAAAAAAAAAAAAAAAAAAAAGCCGGGATCCCTGGGTGGCGCAGCGGTTTGGCGCCTGCCTTTGGCCCAGGGCGCGATCCTGGAGACCCGGGATTGAATCCCGCGTCGGGCTCCCGGTGCATGGAGCCTGCTTCTCCCTCTGCCTGTGTCTCTGCCTCTCTCTCTCTCTGTGTGACTATCATAAATAAATAAAAAATTAAAAAAAAAAAAAAGAAATGAATGAAAGATTGGAGCTGAAGACCTTAAGTGCTTGCTTTTTGCCCATTGACCAGATAAATAGAACTATCTGCATTATCTATGCAGCGTGGAGTTTTTTTATTATTTTTACCTAAAGACGTCTCTTTTTGGTAATGATAAACGTGTTAAAAAAAAAAAAAAAAAAAAAAAGCCGGGATCCCTGGGTGGCGCAGCGGTTTGGCGCCTGCCTTTGGCCCAGGGCGTGATCCTGGAGACCCAGGATTGAATCTCACGTCGGGCTCCTGGTGCTTCTCCCTCTGCCTCTCTCTCTCTGTGACTATCATAAATAAATAAAAATTAAAAAAAAAAAGCCTGTTTTTTCTCAATACACCTTTAAAGGTTTTTAAAATTGTTTCATATCTGGTCAAGTTGAGATTTTTAAGAACCTCATTTTTAATTTGTGATAAAAGTTTACAACTTGATTTTTTCAAAAAAGTCAACAAAGGGCAAGCACCCTTAAATAAAAAAAAATTTTGAGACAGTTTTACTTCTCTTAAATAGTAAAATGTTTCATAAATTATTTAAAGAACCATATAGAAGGTAAACTTATAGCTATGCATAGTTCCAATGTTTTAAAGAAGATATAATTCAGAGAGAAGAGACAAGCAGGATAGAGATGATTAACAAAATCAGGTTAGTTACTGGATCCATTACTTTACCCAACACCAGTACTAATGCTTTGACTTCCTCCTCTTTTATTCCTTATTTATTTATTTATTTATTTATTTATATTTATTTTAATAAACTTCCATTTTTAGAGCAGTCTTAGGTTCACAGCAAAATTGAGTGGAGTGTACAGAGATTTCCCATATACTCCCTACTCTCACACATATATAGCTTCTCCCACTATCACCACTCCCTACCGGAGTGGTACATTTATTACAACTGATGAACCTGTAATGACACAGCATTATCATTCAAAGTCCATAGTTGACATTAGGGGATGCTCTGGGTTGCTTTGCATT
This sequence comes from Canis lupus familiaris, assembly GCF_011100685.1. NCBI lineage: Eukaryota > Metazoa > Chordata > Mammalia > Carnivora > Canidae > Canis > Canis lupus. The sequence continues at coordinate 14,578,521 of NC_049237.1, forward strand.
TTTACATAGAAAATCTGTTGCCTAGTATTGTCTAGAGTCTTAGAAAAGCAGAAAAACACCTAGAAGAAAATGAAAATCACCTGCACTCTCACTCAGGAAAAAAACAGTGAAATATAAACTTCTGGTATATAGACTTTCAGGTCTTTCCTTCCTTCCTTCTTTCCTTCTTCCTCTTTTTGTCTTCTGAAACTTAGTATTTCACCTATTGACAAGAGAATATTTAAAGGCTACATAGCATTTTATTACATGATCACAACACATTTTACTTAAGCAAACTTAGTACTGGTTTATGGGTTATTTCTACTTGTTTGGCTATCATAACTACTGCTATGATTTTTTTTTAAAAAACTGTGCATATGCAATTATTTAAATTTGTGCATACTTTTCCATAAAATAAAGTTTAAGAGTAGAATTTTGAGGTCAAACGTCTACATGCAATTAAAATTTTTGCTGTGGGGTGCCTGGCTAGCTCAGTCAGAAAAGTATGTGACTCTTAACCTCAGGGCCATGAGTTTGAGTCCCACATCAGATATAGACATTACTTAAGTAAATAAATAAATGAATAACTTAACAAAAGGATTTTTGCTACATATTTCAAATTGAACTGGTTTATACTTTCACCAGCACACTCATACTTTTATAGTACTACGCTTTTATAAAAAGAAATGGCAGATAGCACCTTCTGGTCATGCAGTCTAGAGAAGCTAAATGAATATACTTTTCCAATTCTAAGGAACAAATGCTTACCAGTATGAGGGTCAACCTGGATTTGTTCATTGTACAGTTTAGAACAAGAGTACACTTGAAGCTCTGAAAAGTTCTGAAATCAACTATTCTGATAGAAAGCAAGACTTCAAATTGCATATTTTATTACCAAATCTCATTTGGAGTGATTCCATTCAAATATTTACGAGGAATGAATAATGAATTGAATGTAATAAATAGTTTTTTCTCTTAATGATTGATACGTACATGAAAGAAGGAAAATATTATCGGGGATGAAGTGTGGTCGGACCTCAGGATTTCAACATTATTTTTTTTTCCTATGCAACAAATTGTAGGAAATCATGGTTTTAAGAGAAATTTTTCTCTTTTTACCTTGAGATAGGAGCAGTGTTGGGGAGGAAGTCTGAAATAATGGAAAAGTCTTTAAACAGATTTCCAAAGATAAACAATAACTCCAGGTATAGAAGCATTCAACTCATGGCTACCCTGTTCAAGGTCCTATGCTAGGCAAGTGGGTGTAGTAAGATGATTAAGCTGAGCTTCTGACCCTTACAATATAATGAGGAGACAATTAATCATAATACAAAATAAGTGACATTGAAGTTCTGAAAAGGAGAATGAATTCTCCTTGAGAGGCAAGAATGAGAGGGGCAGGGGCTACTCCAGGAAGACCTCACAACCTTCTAGGGCATCCGGTCATAGAGTCTGTAACAAGCAATATTTTACTATGATTCTAACGTTAAAACAGGGCAGAGACAGTATTCCTATGAGATTACTTTTCAGCCTTGTGAGGGGTTAGGAATACATATAACCACAGAGCTATGGACTGATGTTATCTTTTTTTTTTTTTTTTTAAGGATTTCATTTATTTATTCATGAGAGACACAGAGAGAGAGAGAAGAGGCAGAGACAGAGGCAGAGGGAGAAGGAGGCTCCATGCAGGGAGCCCAATGTGGGACTCCATCTGGGACCCTGGGATCATGCCCTGTGCTGAAGGTAGATGCTCAACCGCTGAGCCACCCAGGCACCCTGATGTTATCTTTTTAAAAATCAAGTGAATCTAGAAACAATTTCAGGATTGATAATAATTTTTCTTTATAATTCTTTTTTAAATAATAAATTTATTTTTTACTGGTGTTCAATTTGCCAACACACAGAATAACACCCAGTGCTCACCCCATCAAGTGCCTCCCTCAGTGCCCGCCACCCATTCACCCCCACCCCCTGCCCTCCTCCCCTTCCACCACCCCTAGTTCGTTTCCCAGAGTTAGGAGTCTTCATGTTCTGTCTCCCTTTCTGATATTTCCTACCCATTTCTTCTCCCTTCCCTTCTGTTCCCTTTCGCTATTATTTATATTCCCCAAATGAATGAAACCATATAATGTTTGTCCTTCTCCAATTGACTTATTTCACTCAGCATAATACCCTCCATCCAGTTCCATCCACATCGAAGCAAATGGTGGGTATTTGTTGTTTCTAATGGCTGAGTAATATTCCATTGTATACATAAACCACATCTTTATCCATTCATCTTTCAATGGACACTGAGACTCCTTCCACAGTTTGGCTATTGTGGACATTGCTGCTATAAACATTGGGGTGCAGGTGTCCTGCCATTTCACTGCATCTGTGAGGCCCTCAGGAGGCTGTGGGAGGCCCGGGTGATGGACGGTGACTGAGGCCCTCTGTGTCAGTGCGGTGGGAGAGAGCCGTTCCTGCTGGGGGCGCTGAGATGGGGGGGGATCAAGCCCCAGCCCCCAAGCCTGGGCGCCTCCACAGGGAGGTTCCTGCAGCAGTCTTGCACTGCCCTGGTGTGCGGAGCTCTGGGATGTAACCATGTGCTTTGGGGACCCTGTGGCACCAGGCTGGCCCGGCCTGAGAGCACCCAGGAGCGCCCTGACTGGACAGTTGAAATATGGGGTACTGCCTTTCCCCAGGAGGGGTGCCTGCTGCTGTGCTCAGCTCTGGCAGAAGGAGTTTAGGGACAGAGTCAGTCTCATCCCCCCTCCCCAGCCCCCAGGAGGAGCCTTGTAAATATCAGCCAGACTGGGTCCATTTCCTGTCCCCCTCCCCCCTCCCCATTGTATCTAAACACAGCGCAGAAATTCATTCCAGCAACGTGGGGGAACCAACCTGTTGCAGAACCCTTGAGGCCTGCTCAGGGGCAGGGCTTGGGGGGGTCTAGGACGTGGGGGCGGTGGTGGGGGGAAGAGGAAGACATCACAGGTGTGATCCCTGCTCCCTTGGGGTGGGTGGCACTTGGGACCTTGAGGGGTACAGCTTGAGGAGGGAGTGGCTGTGTTTGGGGACAGGGGTGCAGTGGTGGGGAAGTAGGGTTAGTGTGCGTGTCCAGGTCCTGGCCTTGGAGTGGTGGCTGGGGCAGCGGGCTTTGTCTGCAGAGGAGCAGCAGGGGGGTCTCTGCCCACCCCTGCCTTGGGTTGTCCCCGTAGGGGCACCAGCCTCCTCCCTTCCTCCAGCTTCCTCCCCTGCGGCCTCAACCCCCAGGGCCCCAAATGACCACTTGTTGGCCAGGGGGGAGCAAGAGCCTGGGTTTTCCTGCACGCGTCCAGGGCCCACTGCCGTGTGCAGAATGGCCTTGTTCGGTGGCCTGTCAGTGGGGGTGACATGTACTTCGTGTCCCCCTGTCCCGGGTGCTGGGCCGCGGGCAGGACAGGACAAGGCACCCTGACCCTGGAAGTGAGGTTTGGCGGTTCCCGGCTCCTCGGTCGCCTGAGCTCTGCGGGGAGCTCCGGTGCTGCAGCGGAGGGGGGGGCGGCCTTGTCCCCGCCCTCAGGGCCCGGAGCCCTGGCGACCTGCTGCGCACCGAAGGGCCCGTGCCCACGTGTGCCCAGGTGTGCGCCGCGGGACCCTCTGGGAGCCCGCCCGAGCCGCGACTCCCCCTCCCGCTGCAGGCCGCCCCGCCCTCCACCGCAGCTCGGCCCGACCCCCGCCCCCATCCCGGGCCTCCCTGACCCCCGTCGGCCCCCGCCCCCATACCAGGACCCCACCCCCCGCCCCGGTCCCGGGCCCCTCCCCTGCCCCCCCTCCTGGCCTCCGGACCCCTCCCCCTGCCTCCTCTAGGTCCCCGCCCCCCGCCCCGTCCCGGGCCCCTCCCCTGCCCCCCGGCCCCTCCCCTGGCCTCCGGACCCCTCCCCCTGCCTCCTCTAGGTCCCCCGCCCCTCCCCCCACAGGCCCCGCCCCTGCCGCCCTGCGCCCCCGCAGCCGAGCGCTTTACCAGCCGGGCCCCTCCCGCCACAGGGACGCGCGTCCTCCTGCTCCATCTCCCTGGGCCTCCTCACCTCGTTGGCTCACCTGCTGGCGCCTCCACCTGCCGCGGCGGACAGGTGCTGCTGGGTGCGGGCTGGAAGGGGGAGGGAGGCGGGGGGTGGGGTCCCCTGGCTCCGGGGCAGTTGGGGGCGGGGAGTGCGGTTCTCCGCCTAAGAGGAGCTGAGGAGGGAGCCCGCAGGCAGCCTCCTGGGTCTCGACCCCCTGTCCCTAGGCCTGTGGTCCTGGGCAGGGCTCAGCCTCCCATCACTGCATACTCGCAGCCCAGACGCTCCCCGAGGCCCGGGAGGTGTCGGGGTGTCCTCCAGGCTTCCAGGGCCGTGTCCAGCGGGCATCCCACCAGGACACCTGATTCCTCACAGGCGACACTCCCACACCTGCCCTGTTGGTCCTCGGGTCCCCTCCCCAGGATCTGGTCTGCTGTCCTCCCTCCAGGGCGGCTGGCCCTGACCTGAAGCAGCCCGGGAATGGCCCGGGCCAGGGCAGCAGGAATTGGGCAGGTGGCCCCCACGCTGAGGGGACACATCCTGGCCTCAGGCCAGGGACTGTTTCTTGCTGCCCCAGCAGGTGCCAGGTATGGGTCCTGGGACTGGGACAAGCCCCAGGGACTGTGAGGGCTGGAGTCTGGCCCCACCTGGGGACCTGGTGGGGGCGCAGGGGACAGGCTGGGCAGACAGCTGTGACGACTCGGTACTTGTCCCGGTTGTGCCGCCTTCCCTGGGAAGCTCTGTGACCCACGCTTGGGTGCCAGGCCTCGGGCTAGGGGCTGGGGGCCCAGTGGGAACGAGATCCCCTGCCCTCTAGCAACTTACTGTCTGTGGGGGGACGCTGGCCTGTGCTGGGGAGCCTGTGACCTTCAGAGGTGCGTGAAGGGGACGGGGCGGGCGGAGGGCTCAGGGCGGCTTCCTGAGGCCCGTGTGCTCCAGGCTGGACGGATGAGGCCCAGGGCAGCCTTCGGGGCCTGGGGTCAGGCTCAGCCCAGGGGGTGGGCGAGCCAGAAAGGGCAGGTGAGGGCTGCAGGGCACGTGGAGCAGCTTTAGTTTCTTTGGAAAGCCCTGTCGAGGCGCTGCCAGCCTCTTTATTTATTTTTTATTTTTAAGTTTATTTTTATTTATTTTTGTTATATTTTATTGGAGTTCAAATTGCCAACATATAGCATAACACCCAGTGCCCATCCCATCAAGTGCCCCCCTCAGTGCCCGTCACCCAGTCACCCCACCCCCCGCCCACCTCCCTTTCCACCACTCTGCCAGCCTTTTTAGCAGAGTGGTCTGATCGGGTTTCTGTTTGGGGATTCCTGGGATGCAGTGGGGAGCAGGGATCACACGAGTGGACATGGGTGCTGTGCCTGGCTCAGACCAGAGCGACATCCTTGGGGCCGTGTCTGCTTGCCACTGCCCCCGCCTGCCCAGAGGCGATTGTTCTTGGGCGATGCCCGTCTCCTGTCCCCTCTCCCAGGTCCCCAGGGCCAGGGCTCATCTCCCAGGGGGACAGACAATCCGTGCTGTGTCCCTGCAGATTCAGCCCTTAACGTCCTCATCCCGTTTCCCGATACAGACGGCGTGGCGGGCCGGTGTGCAGGGGTGCTGGAGCTCCTGGCTGTGGGTACTTCCCCCGTGCCTCGGTTTCTTCTGGGGTGGCTCCGGGGCTTTGTAGGAGCGCGTGCAGCTTCTTGTGCCCTAGGTGTGGGGCCAGCGCTCGGCCAGGTGAGAGCCGCCTCTTGTTACTGCTCGGGGCCTGTGACCCGCCAGCTTTCTCTGACTCAGTGCCCCCGTGTCTGGGCTTGGTCGAGTGACGCCCCCGTTGGCTGGTGGTGGCCAGACTGTGCAGACTGTGTCCTCCGGCTGTGCTGTCGCCGCTCTCCCCCTCCTTCAGTGCGGCCAGGGTGCCCCGCGGTGGCAGCCACACGGAGGCCTGTGTCCGTGGCCTCAGGGCTTAGGTGGTCCACTTGCCCGCCAGGCAGGGGGCTCGGGTCGGGGCAAGAGGGACAGACCCCACGTTGCCTGGCTCCAGGTGCCTCGGTTCACACCGCGGGGCTGGACAGGCAGGCAGGAAGGACCCGCTTAGTAGGGCTGGGCACGTGCGGCCCCCCTTGTGGCCCGTGTACACGCATGCACACATGCACTGACGCCTCCCACAGATGCACCTGCAGACACATCCACGCCCTCACGCTTCACGCGCACCTCCTCACACTTGTCCACCTTCACACCCCCCCACATACACACACAGGCACGTGCTGCGCGCCCCACACATCGTTCCCGTGTTGACGTCGCCGCGTTCTTACCTGAAGTATACGGGACCCGGGCCCTCCAGCTTCGTGACCCTGAGCGGCCTCAGAGACGGCCCAGAAAGTGAACCAGCCTGGGCTTCGTCTGGGGGGGGCTGGGTTGCAGAACGTGGGTCAGCGACAAGGGCCGGGACCCCTGCCCAGCCTGGTACCGTGCCCCTGAAGCTCCCACCCTCTGCTCCCCGATGTGTGGGCCGAGGGGGCGGCAGGCTGTCCCTCGCTCCCGCCTCAGGACCCTCCCTGGATCCTCCTGTGTTCCTGGCCCCTGGAGCCTGTGCTCTGGGACTGCGGGTGGCGGGACCTGCTGTGGTCTCTGAGCTGCTGGTGTCCGGGCTGCCTCCTGCCCTCAGGCCCGGAGGAAGGCTCCCTGCTGATCAGAGAAGGGCTCGTTGCTCCCCGGTGCTGTCCCTGTGAGGCCGCTGCGTGCACAAGTGCGTGTGTTGGTAGCATTCGGAGCCCTGAGGCCCACCAGGACCTGCAGGTCTGGATGTCTGGGTCTGAGGCTGCTCACTCTCTCTCAGCACCCAGGACCCATTTTGCTCTGGGCTTGTTGCAGTGTCTGTGGCCCGAGAGCTTGGGTGGAGGGACCGCAGTATGGCTGTCCTGGGTCTAGGTCTGCAGTTAGGGGCACTTCCCTTGGTGGGGAGCAGGGCTGTACGGGGAGCCTGACCAGGTTGGAGCGGCCCACGGTGACGGTGACTGTGTGGGCAGTGTGGCTGCTCAGGCCCAGCGTCCTGATCGAGCTGCTCAGGGATCCCCAGGGAGGAGATCCCAGAGAAGGAGACAAGGGGACAGAGTGCCCATGGAGGGACCCGGGGGCCGGGGGGGACAGGGTGTCCATGGAGGGATCTGGGGGTGGAGGGGGAATGGGGCACCCATGGAGGGAACCGGGGGCGGGGGAGACGGGGTGCCCATGGAGGGACCTGGAGGTGGAGGGGGGATGGGGCGCCCATGGAGGGAACCGGGGGCGGGGGAGACGGGGCACCCTTAGAGGGACCCGGGGACTGGGGGGACAGGGTGCCCATGGAGGGATTTGGGGTTGGAGGGGGGATGGGGTACCCATGGAGGGACCCAGGAGTGGAGGGGGGGACGGGGCACCCATGGAGGGACCTGGGGTGGAGGGAGGATGGGGTGCCCATGGAGAGACCCAGGGGTGGAGGGGTGATGGGGCACCCATGGAGGGACCCAGGGGTGGAGGGACACGGGGGTGGAACGGGGACGGGGCACCCATGGAAGGACCCGGGGGGGACGGGCGCCCATGGAAGGACCTGTTGGGTGGGAGGACAGGACGTCTGTGAGAGGATCCCCTGCACACAGGCACAGGGTGTCCATCCAGGCGGGGGACCTGAGGACAGGGGCCGTGGCCCGGGGCGAGGCGGGGTCACAGGAAGGGTTGGGAGCCCTCCTCCTCCTGGCGTCATGCAGCAGAGCAGGTGTGCGTGGGCGTGCGTTCCTGGGCATGCAGTGGCACCGGTGGTGCTTCTGCGGGGCCAAGCGGGCGTCTCCTCAGGTGACGCGGACCCCGGTCTCCAGGAGCGAGGCCACCTCCGAGGCACGGACCAGCCTCTTGGTTGGCACCGTGTGCCCCAGTGTGCGGACGTGAGGCCCGACAACCGGGAGAGGAGAGTGTGGCCGGCAGCCAGGCCTGCGTCCTGCCCTGGCCCTCTGGCGCCCATGGCCTCGGGGGGCCGCCCCCCAGCAGTCTCCCTAGGGCCCTGTGTCCGCGTGACCATGGGACACGGCGAAGCGGGCGGCCATCTGGGAGCTTCCTTCCCGGGTCCCCGCCCCACTGTAAAGCCCGAGTGCGGCCCCCGGGGAGGCTGGGCTGGTCATGTGCGTGGCCCCTGTCGTCCGTGGCGGCACCCGGGGCCCCTTCTGAAGCAGCCTGGGGCTCCCCGGGCTGGGCTCTTCCCCTCGGACACGGCCCTTCAATCCGGATGGCGTCTCACTCACCTGTCCTGAGAGCCCACCTGGTGACCTCGGCCCTTGCCGCCTCTCCCCGTGTGCGAACAGCTCGTCCCCGTCCCCGTGGGCACAGGGGCCGGGCCTCTTGGGAAGGGGCCCAGCGCGGGACCTCGGCCAGTGACGCCTCCCCGTCTCCCACCCCTGACCCTGCAGCCTGTGGTCACCTTCATCTCTGGGAAGCTCACGGCAGCTGCAGCCCACCCCCCTCCTGGTGGGTGCCGGCCCCAGCTCCCTCCACCCACGCTGAGCTTCTCCAGACCTCATGCCCAGCCCAATGCCAGGGCCTCTGCTGCCGTGTAGACCCCTCACTAAAGCCCAGGAGCCTGGACACCCGGCTTACATTCGCGTAGTCCCGCGCCCTCTGCACTTCCTGACGCCCCAGAACCTGCCGCTGGGTCCTTATCCCCAGTCCCCTTGTCCCGAGATCACCTGCTCCCGCTTCTGGGCGGTCCCTCTTCCACCGCCAGGTACCCCTCACCTTCGGGCCTGGCCCCCCTCCTCCCAGCCTCCACTCTTGTCCTGGACGGAGGACGAGGGGAGGGTGAGGCCAAGGCCAGCCCCCCGCTGGCAATGAGCCTGGCCACCCTGGAGCCGTGGGACCCCAAGGCCCGCCTGGTGCCTGGATCCGGAGGTGGCTGTGCGGGGCCTGGGGCGGGCGCTCGGGCTGTGTGCCAGCCTCTGTACAGCCGCATCCTGCCGCTAGGTGTGGGCGGTGGGGTGGCAGGCTGTGCCTCAGGCTCCGCGCAATCTGGACGTGGTGGCGCCTGGCCCCCTGCATTCCCGGGTCGCCGTGTCCCCAGTGGGTCTGCAGACACTCCCGCTGCTCCGGGCTGGCAGGGTGCTGGCTCTGCTGCCCCTGCCCGGCCTCCTGGGGGCGGCCCGCCCTCCTGCCGCGCCTCGAACCCTGGCTCCTGGCTTTGAAAGCGTGTTCTGTGGTTGAGTTCTCCGTCTCAAAACTTGTCAGTGGTTGTGAGGTTCAAGGTGATGCCTGTGGTCGGCACGGCCGGCGTCACTCTGTGCGTGGTGCAGCCCGTGGCTTCTGGAGTAGGTGTGCGTCAGACGGGGCGTGACCCCGGGGGCAGGGAGCCCGAGCTGCAGCAGCAAGGGGAAGGCGCCAGGCCCCCGTCCGGGAGCCCCAGGGCAGCGTGAGGACCCGGGGGCCCGCTGTGGGGCGGGGATTGGCTGCTCACCCGGGGACAGAGGGCCGTGCGCCTGCCCAGCCACACATACTCGTCTCCAGGTGACCCCCCAACCACCCCGGCCCCATGCCTGTCCCACTGGCATCTGCCCAGGTCCACGGGGCAGGGGTCTGCTTCGACCCATTCCTGCACCTCGCGGCCATGCAGGAGGCGCCCTGGGCGGCTTTCCCCGCCGCTCTGGCCTTGCGTGTGGCCCTTGCACCTCCAGCCTGCGTGCCCCGCTCAGTGGAGCTGCCGGGAGCAGGAATGGGGCTTCCTGGAAGCCGAGGCAGCGCAAGAGCACGCTTCTGGTCCTCTGCGGTCAGGTGCGAGGGCAGGAGACGCGGCAGCGCTGTGGCTGCTTTTCCTGCAGCAGGCAGGTGCCCTGGCTCACGGCTTTCAGTCTGGTCCTTCACAGTGGCGCTGCCTCCCCGGCCAGGGGCGGCTTCCCCCTGAGCCACGTCCATTACCGCTTCACACAGGCCCGGGACGCTTCGCACAGGTGTCGGTGTGGTGCCCACGCGGGGCGGGCGGTGAGCTCTGTGCTGCTCCCACTCTGCGTAATTCAGCTTCGCCTTGGACAGATCATCCCCTGACTGTGGGGGACTCAGCTTCTATCTGACGGAGGGGTCTTCTCTGTAGCGGATGTGCGTGGCTGCGCCGTGTGGACTGGGGTGGGCCCCGTGTGCCTCCGAGCCAGAGCTCTCGCATGCGTCGTCCCCTCCAGAAGTGCTTTGACGTCGATGTTCAGTTGTCACCCTTGTCCTTTGAGGTTCCCGGGACTCCTGGAGCCACCTGGCCCGTCTGAGGCGAGGAGGCCCTGCCAGCCCATCCTGGAGTGGACACAGATCCAAAGCCTTGCTCCTGTTGTGCTTGAGTGGATGGACGGATGCAAGGATGGATGGCGGATAGATAGGTGCACGGGTGGATGGGTGGGTGCGGATGGATGGGTTGGTGGGTTGATGGTTGGGTGCATGGGGATGGATGGGTGGGAGGGCATAGATGGATGATATGGATAGGTGAGTGGGTAGATGATGTATGTATGCGTGGATGGATGGATTGGATGGGGAAGTGGATGGATGGGCGAGTGGATGCATGGGTGGGTGGATGGATGGGTGAGTGGGGGATGGGTGAGTGGGTGGATGGGTGGGTGGGCGAGTAGGTAAGACCCTGGCTGGATGAGTCCATGGCTGGGTGAGTGGGTGGATGGATGCAGGGATGTTTTGAATGGGGGGTGTATGTCTACAGATTTGATTCCGGCTGGTGACACCCTGATTATGGAAGGAGATGGTGTTTGTGGTGGAGCAGTTCCTTGGTTTCTTCACTCACTGAGAAGTGAGTGGCAGGGAGACGGGGACGGCGGGGTGTTACCCACGTCAGCACCCTGCAGGTGAGGGTGGTGGTCCCATCTGCATGGGGTCCCTTGGCAGTGGGCAGAGCTGGATTTGAACCCGGGCCTCTGACTTCGCGGCCAGTGATCGTCCAGAGGATTCACTGGAAGCAGGGCCCAGCGGGAGAGCGCAGTGAGGGGTCTGGGTCCAGACCACACAGGCCCAAGTCTGCTCACGCACCAGCTGTGAGAGCCGGCCCACGCTCCTCAGCCCAACCTCCGTCTCATGTTTGTAAGGCCAGGCGGGGTTGCGGGGAGCCCGGGTGGGGTGTGGGCTGAGCACAGGGACCATATCTTCTCCCACCTGTGACCCGGGGGATCAGGAGTGTCAGGAAGAGCACTGGGGATAGTTCCACGCCGACCCTGCCCCGCCCACCGCCAGTGAGGAAGGGCCATGGGGTGCTGGTGCTTTCAGGAGCCAGGAGAGGCCTCGGGCCGCCGGCAGACCCTGACGAGCGGGCACAGGCCTAGAGCTCTTCTGGGATTGTCCTTGCGGCCCACGTAGGCAGGGTTGGGGTGCGAGTGGACTCAGAGGCTCCTTGGCCTAGCAGGCCTGCGGGGGACAGACAGGGAGTGCCTGGGAGGGACGCGGTCCTGTCCCCTCCCCCAGTGCTGTTCCCGGGGCTCAGAGACCTTGTCCACATATGCACGTGTGTGCAGGCCGTGTCCCCATACCCCCGTGGTGCCCCCCGGCCTCCCCCCAGGCTCAGCATGCTCCAGAAGCTCGTCACTTGAGACGTCAGGCTGCCTCCAGGCCTTGCGTCTGTATGTCCTGTGGGTCATGGGACAGCTGGGGTCCTTGCCCACCCACCCACCTGACCGCAGATGTGAGGACTGGGAAACGTCTCGTGGGGTCTCATCCGGGACAACAAGGAGCAGGCGGTGGCGCACATCTACCCCTTGCCACCCCCGTGCCCTTCCTTATTCATTCAGCAAATACCAGGGTGCCCGTTTTGGGAGTGGCTCATCCCAGGCTCTGGGGTCTGCTGGGGGGAGCAGCGGGAGGGGTCGGGGGTCCTTCGGGGGTCTGTCCCGAGCGGGGCGGGAGGGGTGCAGCGGGCTGGGGCGGGGCCAGGCTGGAGGTGTGGCTCCTTGGCCCGGGTGTGGGGTCCCAGGTGGAGTACAGAGGCATGGGGGGCGAGTGGGGAAGGGTGCTGTCGGTGGAGAGGCCCCAGACATGTGCATGGGCCCAAGGGGCGGGGAGGGGTGCTGGGTGCTGGGACCTGACCTGGGCAGAGCCTGGGCCGCCGCGAGGGTGGGTGGGCTGGGGGAGCCGAGGAGTCGGGGGCCTTTCCCGGGGTGTTGCCTTTGGACGGTGCAGAGCGGGCTGGGACAGCAGGGGCCCGGAGAAGCGTGTTGTCCTCAGACGAGAGGAAGAACCGCAGGTCGGTGTGTCAGCTGCCGAGGGGGATGCAGCGGAGCCCGCGGGTCCCAGCCGGAGGGCAGAGGGGGTCCTGTGGCCTGGGTGGCAGGTGCGGGCCCCGAGGGAGGAGGGGCGAGTGCAGGACTCTCCTGCCGCACGAGCAGCACCCCGAGCCCTGGAGTGGACCGAGCAGGGCCCGTCACGTGGACTGCGTGTTTCTCCCAGAGTAGGAGAGCGGCGGGGAGGGGGTAGGCGGGAAGAGGAGAGAACACGGAGTGGGGCTTCCAGGGCGGGACACCTGTAGCCTCGAGGCCCTGACAGGGCCCTGTGTCCAGAGCAGTGTGGGCTTGGGAAAGCGGAGGGCAGGGCAGTCCTGAGGAGCCTGTGTGCTGAGGCCGTGGGCGTGGGGCAGGTACAGGAGGTGGGGCGTGGGGCAGGTCCAGGAGGCGGGGGCGGGGGGCAGGTCCAGGAGGCCGGGTCATGGGGCAGGTGCAGGAGGCAGGGGCTGTGGGGCAGGTGTTCGGGGCCAGAAGCTCAGGGCTGCAGAGGGTGCAGCAGTCCCTTCAGCCCGGGGCCGCACGTCCTGAGCGCTGCTGCGTCCGTTGGTGGCAATGACGGTGGGGGCAGCGAGGACCAGTCACCTCCCGGGAACCCGTGTGATTGTGCAGCCAGGTGCCACCGCTCTGCAGGTGGTGACTGGGGCAGTGGCCCGAAAGCGGCCAGGGTAGGGGTCTCGCTCCCTGGGACCCCTGCCTGGAGCCCCTCTGGGGGACGCTGCAGCAAGGGAGGCCGGAGCATGGTGCGTGAGGGGTGCGGACGCCCCGCTCCTGTGGCTCGGCCCAGCCTGCGCCAGGTGCCAGGTGGGGCAGCAGTGGGCATGGCTGCTCTGACGTGGCTGTGGAGCAACGAGGAGGGCAGCGCCGGGGGCTCGAGTGGGCAGCGGGATGGGGCGGCCGTGAGGGCTGGGTTTCCTCACGGGGGGAGGGCGCTGGCACGGGCGAGCAGGGTTTCGGGGCTCCCTCCTCCACAGGCCGGCCTCCTGGCGGGGACCCAGAGGCCGGACGAGACAGGCAGCAGATAACGCCGGGCCCTCCCTGGCCGGCCCTGTGGCTCCTGCCCCCCTGCCCTGTGGCCCTGCCAAACTGTGGGTCTTGGAGTGCTCATCTGGACCCCGATAGGCCCTGCCCCAGCCCCAGGTGGGGTGTCTCCCACCCCCCGCAGTTCCCCATGGGAACTCCCCCCGCCCCCGGTCACACCTGTCCGGCAGGTGACCTCAGGGCTTCACCCCCATCACTGGTGGCTGGTTAGGTGGCCGATGCTGAGGGCGCCCTGCTGCCCGCTGGGGAGGGTTGTGCCCAACCACGGGGTGTGGGCGATGCCAGGAGGGAGGGGAGCGCCGGCCGGCAGGTGGGGAGGCGGGGAGGCCCCGGGCCAGGTGCATGCAGAGCGCCAGGCAGAGGAGCACTCCCGCCGGCCCGCGGGACACGGATTCCTCCTGCACGCGGGCAGCTTCACCAGCGCTCACGGGGCTGACCGGCCAGGGGGCCTCAGTTTCCCTGGTGGATCATCGTGGCGGGAGGGAAGGGAAGGAGTGATGAGGTGCGTGTAGGGCGGTAACCGGGCCCCGCCGCTCTGCTGTCCGCTTCTCCCCTGGCCCGACGGCCTCCTGCTGGCCCGTGTCCCGCCTCTGGCCCAGGGCAGGGCCGCGCGTGGGGTCCCGACCTCCCACTCTGTGCCTCTGAGCGGGGTGCCCGCGTGGGGGCTGTGGGGCACTGGGCTGGGGGGGCGCGTGGCTCGCCGGTCCCCTTGCTGCCAAACGCGTGGTCGTAGCTGGGCGGGGGCATGGGGAGGCCAGACGGGTCGTGTGTCGGCCTGGGAAAGACGTGTGGTCCGCGCGGGGACCTGTCAGCGTGTGGGGGGGGGTGTAAAGGCGCCCACGACGTTGCCCGGGGCACGTGAAGGAGCACCTTGACCCTGCAGAACCCCGTCCTCAGCCTCTCGCACCCTCGCTGCCCACCGCCCCCGCCTCGTGGCTTCAGGAGCAACTGGCACGAGCTGAGCCCCGGCTGAGCAGGTGGCCTGAGCCGACGCCCCAGGACGCGGCACGGGCCCCCGACGGCTGCGCCGCCCCTGCTGCCCCCCGGCCCGGTGGGAGGCTGCACAGGCAACACAGAAGCACCTCCCCGGTGCCGGGAGCCTGCTTCAGGCTAGGAGCGCTCCAGCGAGGGCGCAGCGGTGGGCTCCCGGGACTGGAGATGACCAGGGTCGCAGCAGCACGGCCGGGCCGGTCACAGGGCGGGGAGCGGGTCACACGGGGACTCGGGCGGCTCCCGGGGACCCTCGCGGGACAGCGGTTTTCTGGCTACGTGGTGTGTAGGAGGCGCCGTCCCGGTGCCGGGAGGAGAGCGCAGCAGGTGAGCCTGGCTCCGGGGTCAGAGAGCTCCCTGCATGCTGTGCTGCCACCGCATGAGGCGGCCCACTCGGGACGAAGGGTGCACCTGCCGCCCCGGCTCCTGGTCCGGGAAGCAGCCTCGCCGGCACCCGCGGCTACCTGGGCAGTGCGGTGGGGACACGGGCTGGGTGTGGAGGCTGAGGAGCCCCGCCGAGCTCGCGCCCCCCGCGTCAGGTGCCCTGTGCTCTCTCCCTTCCAGCTCGGAGCCAACGCCCTGCTTTTCCTCAGCGTGAACACGTACGGGGTCTTCGTGAGGGTCCTGGCCGAGCGCTCCCAAAGCAAAGCCTTCCTGCAGGCCCGCAGCTACACTGAAGACCGGCTGAGGCTGGAGGACGAGAACGAGAAGCAGGTGGGGCGGGGGGCTCTCACCTGCAGGGGCACGGGGCCAGCGGGGGACACGGGGTGGGGAGCACAGCTGGGGGCATGGGGCCGTGTGTGTGGTGCAGACAGCGGAGTGTGGGCCCGGGGTGCAGGGCCGGGAGCACCCAGCGGGGAGCACGGAGCTCGGGGTGGAGATGCTCAAGAGCCTCAGGAAGAGGAGACAGGGCAGCGGCAGTGGGGACTCCGTAGACGTGGAGGGGGAGGACCTGCCACCTTCTGTGGCCCCAGCGTCAGTCTCCCCATTGGTCAGACGGTGTGGCCAGGTGACACTGTAGGGCTGGGATGGGGCAGGGCGAGCTGCAGAGCTGGTATGCGTGTGTGTGGGGCACATGTGCGGAAACGTGTGCATTTGTGTCTGTACACACGTGTATGTGTATATGTGGAGCATGTGTGCAAGTGTCCATGCCTGTGTGTGTCTACGCGTGTGGATTTGCATTCGTGTGGACTCTGTGCATGCCAGTGTCTGTACGTGAGTGTGTGCATGTGCGTACATGTATGTGGGGATACGTGAACATATGCATACAAACGTCGGGTGTGTGCATATATGTGTGGATGTGTGCGTAACTGCACATGTGTGGATGCGTGTGGATGCGTGTGTGGATGTGAGTGTGCGCATGTGTGCATACGAGTGTGTGGCTGAGTGTGTGTGTGCATGCAGGCACACACGTGCGTACGATCCGGAGTCCCCGGGGCTGGTCCCTGAGCGTCTCCTGCGACATCAGCCCCGCCAACTGAGGGTCTCTGGCCGTTTTTGAGACGCTTGCACGCGCAGCGCGGGGACCCCCCTTGGATGCCTCCCCGACATCCTTGAAGAAGCGACGTTTGGGGGCCGCCGCTGCGTCTTCCTCTTCTGAGTTTCCCTTTGCTCTTCCTCCTGTCTTCCATCTCCTCTGCGTTTCCTTTCGGATGTCTTTCTTTCCGTGCTCGGCGTGTGTCTGTCTTCATCTCTTCTCTTCCCGTGGCTGCCTTTCCCGACGACCACGTGAGGCTCTGGGCCTGTTGGGCCCCCGAGCTTGGGGTCGGCCGCGAGCGATGCTGCAGTGGTGGCCGCGGCGTGGACCGCACGTGCATGCAGACTCCCAGGCCTGCGCTCTAACCGCACCCCCGGCCCCGGCCCCAGGGGCGAGCGGTCACACGCACTCCTGCCGTCACGGGGCCACTCTGCGTGCTTGTGTCAGCTCCGCCAGCAAGGGCTCATCCCACAGAGGGGCGAGGCCAGACACCGGGAGGCTCAGGATCGGCATGTGGGCGCAGCAACTCTGCAAGATGGCAGATGTCACCCCGACCCGTCAGCCCGGTGACTGCTGTTACCGTGTTGTCACTCTGGGTCCGGATATTTAGATTTTCTGCATTTTCCCACAGACGGATCCACCGGTGCTTTGAATGTAGCTTGAGGCCGCTGTGCCTTCCTCCCCGGCGTGCGCGCGGGACTTTGTGTTCTCGGCCCCGACGTTTAGACGCCGTGTTTTGAAAACGTGACTCCTCCCGAGGAGGAGTTCATCCTCGTTCATCGCCTGGGAGCAGGCCTCAGCTGTGTTGTCGGGAGAGCAGGTGCGACTTCGCGCCTCTCCCCGGCTCCGGGGGTGTCTCCCGGTTACGCCGTGTTCCATGTTCTCCTTCGAAGTTATCCGCGATCGCGCGTGGCTCCGGTAGCGGTGGCCTCTGAGCGGGGTCCTGGGGCCCGCCAGTCCATTGGGGGCTGGCTGAGGCGGGCCTGGTGGTCGGGGGCCCGGCGTGCGTCCCGGAGAGGAGTCTGGTCTTCTTTGTCCATCCTCCACTCCCTGGCGGGCCGTGCTGCGCCTCCTGGCCCTCACTGACGCGGGACGGGCTCTCTCCACACGGTTGCCCTTCGTATTTCTTTGTGGCGTATGTGTTTGACCCCTCCTGGCCCACGCTCTGGCCCCGTGGGTGCCAACGGGCCGCTCACCGTGGAGAGGCCGGTGTCTCCTCCGGGGTGGTCCCCGTGTCCCCACGTGTGTTTCTCTCGCCTTGCTTCTCCTGGTGTAAAAATTCAATAGTTCCATATTTCAGACATTTCAGTCATTTCTCTTGGTGGTTCACACGGTGCTTTTGGAACAGGAGGGTGAGGGTCACGTCCATGCATCTCTGGCTGGCCCAGAGCGGGCGAGTCCGGACTTTGACCTGCCATGTCTTCTCTGTTGGGGCCTGGGGGTCGGGTCTGTCACACGGGAGTAGGCTTGGCACACGGCGAGGGCTTGCGGCCCCGGGGGTCAGATACTCCAAAGGGACTTGGAGGGTCTTTCGCTTCCAGAACAAAGACGTCCAACCTTAGGTCTTCGAAACGGGAAAGCCTTAGAGCAGCTGATCAAGAAGAAAGAATGGGCATAGGGCGGGTGTTAGGGACGGAAGGCTCGGCGGCAGATAGAGCCGTGCTAAAAGCAGACACAAGGGAAACACTCAGGATTCGTCACTAGCAGGAGATTTGAAAACTCCGAGATGCACCAGTTCCCGCACAGTTTCCAGGATCGAAACTGGTTCGAGAAGCAAATAGAGGGCTCGGAAAGCCCGTGGCCACCCAAATGTTGACTTAGCAGTGACCGTCGTCTCCGGGCCCGTGGTCACCCCTGAGCCGTGTGGGCGTCTGGGGAAGGCGCCATTCCCGCTCCCGCTTGTCCCGGGGATGTGGGCGCAGGGTGACTCTCCAGAGTCGCCGACGTGCAGGTCGCACACACGTGGGGAGTGGCCCCTGCTCCCGGCACTGTGCTCCTGGGCGGTCACCCCCAGGCCCTTCCTGGCGCTGAGCGGGGAGCGGGTTTTGTCTGGATGCCTTGGCGCATCCATGTGCCACGTGTGGGGCTCTGCAGGTGTTGCCGCTACCCCGTGTGTTGTCATCCCCATGATTGCCTGGACACCGTGGAAGCAGAGCTGACAAAGTCTTCTTTTTCTTTTTCTTTTTTTTAATCTTATTTATTTAGTCATGAGAGAGAGAAAGAGGCGGAGACCCAGGCAGAGGGAGAAGCAGGCTCCATGCAGGGAGCCCGACGGGGGACTGGATCCCGGGTCTCCAGGGTCACGCCCTGGGCCGAAGGCAGGCGCTAAACCGCTGGGCCACCCGGGGATCTCCCTGACAAAGTTTACTTTTTGTCTTGATCCAGTTTTGGTATCAGATAATATTGACTTTATATCAGGAGTTGGGGGGTGTTCCCTTGGGGTAAGGTGGTATCTCATTGTGGTTTTGATTCGCATTCCCCAGGTGATAAATGACGTTGAGCATCTTTTCATGCACCTGTTGGCCATCTGGATGTCTTTTTTAGAGAAATGCATATTCAGATTTTCTGCCCGTTTTTTAATTGCATAATTTGGGTTTCCGAAGTGGAATTGTCTGGGTTCTTTATATATGTTGGATACTAACCGCTTATTGAATCTACCATTTGCAGATACCTTCTCCCATTCAGTAGGTTTCATTTCTTTTTCATTTTGTTAATTATTTCCTTTGCCGTGTAAAAGCTTTTTATTTGGTACAGGACCAATAATTTATTTTTGCTTTTGCTTCACTCACATGAGGAGACATATCTAGAAAAGTCTTGCTAAGGCTGATATTTTCTGGAAAATTTTAGGTAGAATTGGTGTTAAATTTTCTTCAGTGCTTGGCAGGCATATCTAGTAAAACCATCAGGATCTGGAGATTTCTTCTATATGAATTTTATTTTTTTATTTCTTTATTTTTTATTGGTATATGAATTTTACAATTAAGAATTCAGTTTACTTAATACGTTACAGAGGGTGGGTGTCAACCAGCCTGTTTTATTCACAGTATTTATATCTTACTGCGTGAGTTGTAGTGGCTTGTGCATTTTTGAGAAGCTTGTCTGTATCTTTGAAATGGTCAAATTCATGTGTGAAGTGTTACTACTGTTCCCTTTATCTTTTCGGTTTCTGCAGGGTCTGTAATGATAACGTTTCCTTCCTGATTTTGTTAATTATGTCATATCAGTCTCTCTCTCTCACTCATTTTGCTAGAGGTTTGCGTATTTTATTTGCTGTATTTAAAGGATCACATTTTTGTTTCATTGATTTTGGGTTTTTTTTTTTTTCCCGTTTTCAGTTTCTTTGATTTTTTCTTGCATTTATTATGATATTCCCTCCTCTAAATTTGCTTTACTTTGTTCTTCTTTGTCCAGATTATTTAAATGGAAGCTTAGATTATTTGACAACTTTCTCTTTTTTAGTATGAGCAAATAGTCTCATAAATTTCCCTTTCAGAGCTGCGCGCCACCGATATTGGTGTGTGGTGTTCTCACTTTCATTCGGTTCTGTGTATTTTTAAAACTTTCCTTTGACATCTCCTTTCAACTCCTGGATTGCTTAGAATCGTTTTGCTTAGTTTCTCAATACTTGGAGATTTTCCTGCTGTTTTCTGCTACCGATTTCTAGTTTGAGTCCGTGATTTTCAAAGACCATGCTCTAGAATTTGAATTCTTGTAAATACGCTGAAGTTTGTGTCATGGCCCAGGATATGGCCTGTCTTGGTGTGAGTTCTGTGGGTGCTTGAAGACAACGTGT
This sequence comes from Canis lupus familiaris, assembly GCF_011100685.1. Lineage (NCBI taxonomy): Eukaryota > Metazoa > Chordata > Mammalia > Carnivora > Canidae > Canis > Canis lupus. The sequence goes on from NC_049237.1 coordinate 14,598,072, forward strand.
TTTCTGCACTTCTTGGGCGAGGTGTTTTATACCTGTTGTTGACATAACTGTTGGCTGATGGTCTTCTTGAGTGCTCTGTATCGTTGCTAATCTTTGTCCAGATTTTCTATCATTTATTTTTCTTCTTAAAATTTTTTTTTAAAAAAGAGTTTACTTATTCACGAGAGAGACACACGCACACACAGATGCAGAGACACAGGCAGAGAAGCAGGCTCCCCATGGGGAGCCTGATGCGAGACTCGATCCCAGGACCCTGGGATCACGCCCTGAGCCAAAGGCAGATGCTCCACCGCTGATCCACCCGGGCGTCCCTGGATCATACTTGTTAAAAATCACTCTGCCGATGTCTCTCTTTTGTATGTTTAGAACACTTGTCTTTCATGTAATTATCATGTCAGAGCATCCACCTGTCATTTTATGTTTTGTTTCTTTGTCCTGCTTTCCTCTGTGTTAGTCGAACGCGTTTTTAGAATTCAGCTTTGATATATCATTGTGCCCACGAGTGCGTATCTCTCTCAGTGCTGCTTGAGGTTTTATACTAAAGACACGTAACGTCACATTCTACTGTTGTCGACATGTTACCGGGTAGGGCGAAGTGCAGAAACCCCACCTCCGTGGCCTTCAGCCTCACCTGCGACAACACGGTCTTAAATATTTCTTCTGCATACATTTGAGCCACACCAGGCAGTGCTGTATGGCTCGCGTCAACCAGCACGTAGCGGAGAAGGGAAGTCAATTTTATTCATGGATATTTTTGCTTATGTCATGTCATTTCTTCCTCCCCTATGCCCAGATGCTTCCTTTTCTCCTTTTCTTTCTGGTTACAGGTCTTTCTCTTGGGGCAGGTCTGTTGGTGACAAGGCCTCCTACTTTTCCCTCTTGATTTCTTTCATTCCCGAAGGGCTCTGGGTACACAGTTCTTTTCTCTTGCACTCGAAAAGCCGGCCACCGTCTCATGGCCTCCACGATCCCCGATGAGAAATCTGTGGTAATTCGAACCGTGTTTCTCGTGGGAGAGGCACCGTTACTCCGCCGTTGCTCTCCGGCCTCGTCCGCTGTCGTGACGTTTCTGAGGTTTGACTGTGTTGTGTCCTGGTGTGGATGTCTTCGGTTTGTCTGCACTGGGGTCTTTCCAGTTTCCTCAGTGTGGAGATTTAGGTCTTTTGTCAAATTTGGGGTCTTTTCATCCACTAATTCTCTGAAGTTTTCTAGCCATTTTCTTACCCTTCTTTGGTGACTCCGTGGACATGAATGTGGGATCTTTTGTTACGGTCCCACGGGTCACTGTATTTTTGGGATTTCCTCCCCAGTCTCTGCTCTGTTTTATCCGTGTGGGCAATCTCTGTCATTCCGCCTGCAAGGACACTAGGCTCTCCTCTGTTCTCTGCCACCTGTCGAGCTTTTTATTTCATTTTTTTTTTCAGCTCCAACATTTGTATTTGAGTCTCTTTTGTATCTTTTATCTCTTTGCCGGAGTTCCTTTTTCTTCTTTCATTTTTTTCAGGTGTGTTTGTGGCTGTTTATCGAATGATTCTTACAATAGCTGCTTTAAAATCTCGTTACGTATGGTGATTATTCTGTTAATCGTGCTGTTGGTGTCTATTGATTTGTCTTTATTCATTTGTTGAGATTGTTCTGGTTCTCTTGTGCTGCATGATTTTCTTTTTTTTTTTTAAGATTTTATTTATGTATTTATTCATGAGAGACACAGAGAGATGCAGAGACAGAGGCAGAGAGAGAAGCAGGCTCCTTGCAGGGAGCCCGCCCGATGCAGGACTTGATCCCAGGACCCCAGGGTCACACCCCGGGTGGAATGCAGACGCTCAACCACTGAGCCACCCAGGCGTCCCTAATACATTTATCTTAAGTCACGTTTTGGTGTTTGTAGGACGCTCGGAGACTTTGTAGGATCCACGTTCATGAGTTTGTCCTTTGGATTTCTGGCTTGTGTTTTATTTTGCTGGTCAGAACACATCAGGCTTGTCGGCTCCTGATGCAGTGTTTACTGCCGCTTGGGGCTTTCGGGCTGGGTCTGAGATTGGACGTGGATTGCAGGTAATACCTTTATGATGTCAGAAAACTACTTTGTTCCAGGTTTTGCTGTTTTTAATAGGGGATGGGTGCTTGATCTTGCCAGATGGCGCTTTGCTCCCTATGGGAAAGCTGTGTGCTTTTACTCTTGGTTATGTGTGTCGGCTTTAGGGACCATCCCTAATCTCGTGGGTGCAGCTGATGCTGAGCCCCTGGTCAGAAGTACAGCCACAGCCTGTCCTTAGGAATTTCATATGACAGTGGCTTATGCAAGTGTGAGCACTCTTTCCCCCTCGTGTGCGGGTTCCAGGGAGCCTCTTTATGGCTGAGGTGGCAGGGCTGATCCATGCAGCCCTTCCAGCCCAGTCTCCATCTCTTCACTGGTCTGCCACTGCTGGTGTGTGGCCCTCGTCCTCGTGAATCAAGATGGTAGGTAGAGGGCTGGACATCAAGACCATGTCCCCAGCAACAGAGGGACAAAAGGAAGAATAGGCCTTCTTTAAGAGCCATTCCAGAAGCTCTCACGTGACCTTTCACCCCCTGTCTCCTGGGCCACATCTAGCTGCAAGAGCAGGCTGGATAACAGGGTGTTTATCTTAGGTCTCTGAGCCCCAGATGAAAGTAAGGGGCTAAACGGTTGTGCTCGTGGTGACGAAGGGATGTGGGAACAGCGGCCAGCTCTGCCCTGGCCTCACTTCCAGCACCAGATGCCACTGCCCAGCATTCCCAGCATGGTGCTCTCCTGTGGTCTATGACTGACTCAGTTTCCCTGTCCTAACTCCACGGTGCAGGGCAGCTGACGGGATGGAGAGACCAGGTCCTGGAGGTGTGCCCTTAGCTGGGGTCCTTGGAGAGGGAGGGGTTCCAGGGCATTAGGAGAATACTGAACGGGGAGGAGGGTGTGCTGGGCACGGCGGGTGTGGGGGGCAGCCTCCCTTGTTTGATCTGATGTAGCGTATTTGTAGGTGCAGGGGAGGGATTTAAGACCTGAGCCCTGAGCAGTGGGAATTGGAGGTGTGGCAGGCAAAGGGGGAGCAGGGTCTGGGGGGCAATGACCCCCTCACAGAGCACCTGCTGAGGACACTGTGCGCCTGTCTCCCTGTCTGGTGTGATGGAATTCAGACAGGGCAGAGGTGCGATGCAAGGCCAGGCCACCGTGCACTTCTCCAGGGACCGTCCGTGCGGGGCACACTGGTGCAGGAGCCACCCCTGAGCCCCTAACCGCAGCTCGGCAGCCCAGGCGGCCCAGGGTCGTGGGGCCCTGTGACGCTGGGTCTTCCTAGGAGAGCGTGAAGCCCCACGTGTGTTCTGGGGCAGCATTCTGTCGTGTCCCGGCCTCGTGCCTCAAGGCATTTCCAGCAACTTCCAGGTGTGTTCTTGTTGCTGATGCTGCCCTTGGCCTGTCCGCGAGGTGGCCTGGGTGAGGCCCTGCCCAAGCTCCCTCCACCGCCCGCACAGTCTGGCACCCTCTGCCTGTGTCTCAGCCTCGCCCCAGAGGCCCCCCGGCCAAGGAAGGGGTCGGCGTCTGCTGGCCAGGCACCAGTCACACAGCAGCTCCCACACCCCGTGCGCTGGGGCTGCCCCTCACATGTCAGCCTGGACGTGTCCATGCATGGCGTCCGTGTGCTCGCCAGCACTCAGAGCCTCTCTCCCAGGGGTCCCAGTGCTGAGAGTGGTCACAGGCCATGGCAGTAGCATGAAGTCCCGCCGCGGCATTGCACTCTGTCCATTTGGCCGCCGTGGGGGTGGGTCTCAGGGCAGAGCCAGGCCTTGCTCGGGCCACATGGCTCCGGGCACAGGCTCCAGGCCCGGGACTCAGGTTGGCCTCGTCTGCTTGGCTCCACGTAGCATCTAGCGGCGCTTGGCCGGCCTTCTCCTCTGCGGTTTACGTGGAGACGCATGACCTGGGGAGGCTCCTGAGGGGTGTGGGCTCCATGTGTTAGGCCTGTGACGTGCTCCGTGGAATCCAGAGCAGACGGGTGAAGCCCTCACACCCCTGCCCCAGGCCTCCGAGGCCATCTCCCAGAGGCCCCCTGGGTTCCGGGGGACTCCTGTCACTGTGCCGCTCTCATCATCATCCTGAGGTCATCACGTGGGACGTGGCCTCACGGAATGGGGCTGTGGTCCAGGAGGTCTCCCGATGCCTGCTGTGGGCTGGGGGATGCCAGGGGTCGAGGGCTTCAGTAGAGCTGCTGCGTTGATGGGACAGGCTGCAGCTGAGGGCAGGGGGCCCGGAGCAGAGCCTGGCGCTGGAGGGATGGAGTGAGGGAGCGGCTTCTCTTGCCCAGTCTCTGCCGTGTTTGCTCTTCTGAGCAGGCTTCCTTCCTCAGTCTACTGGGATTTCAATGTAATCTCTTTGCTTCCCGAAGCAGGCTGGGAAGGGGAGTGAGAGGCCCTGAGGGGAGGGCCTCAGATGCAGGTGTGGCCAGCTGTGGTCATGGGCCAGGGGGCTTGGCGGCGGGTGAGGATCCCTGGGAGGAGGAGAGGCAGAATGAGGCAGGTGGGGAAACTGAGTCCCCGGAAGAGGGATGGAGTCTCCTGTGCGGCAGGGCACCTCTAGAAAAGCCTAGATGTTTATTCCATTCTCTGAGAGGGAAGAAAACATCTGACCCCCAGAGAGAAGGAAGAAATCGGAAAATAGGACCGGGGGGAAATGAGACGTTGTGTACCGATCTCTGTGAGGTCACGGGACTCCCGTCTGTCCAGGGGGGCGGGTTTTACGGCCGACCTGGAGGTTCCTCTTGGGGCTGTGTTGGGCAGTGGGATGCGGAGTGAGGCCTGGCCATCCTGGTTGAGGCCGGTGGCGTTTCCTCCCTGTGACCTCTGCTCGGTGAAGTGGGGGCACACGAGTGGGTGGACGGTGGGTGAAGGTTGCTGTGGTGGCCCGGGTGTCGTGGAGGTGATGCAGGCCCCTTGCCAGTGCTCCGGGAGCGAGTTTCCTGTGTAATGCCACTCCAGGCCTGGGCACAGGCTGCAGGGGCCCAGGGGCCAGGCAGGGTCTGTAGCACCAGGCCGCCTGCTGCCCGTGAGGAGGGTCTGCAGCCCCTTGTGCAGGGCAGCTCCTCACACCACCTGGGTGGGGTGATCGAGGACTCGCAGGGGAGTCCTGCTGCATCACACAGACCTGTCTCTCCTGTCCAGGAGTGGCTGCTTATGAGCCTTCTGCCCCGGTATGTCGCCATGGAGATGAAGGAGGACTTCCTGAAGCCCCCGAAAGGATTTTCCACAAGATTTACATCCAGCAGCATGACAATGTGAGGTAGGGCTGATGCGGCCAGGTGCTGGGCCTTGGGGAGCTCAGATGAAGATGATGGAGGTGGAGGTGGAGGCGGTGGATGTGGGGGGGGAGGGGGGAGGGGGAAGTGGTGGAAGTGGTGGAGGAGGAGGGGAAGAGGTGGAAGAGGAGGAGGAGGAGATAGAGAAGGAGGTGGAAGAGGTGGAGGAGTGGAGGGGAGGCAGTACAGTTGGAGGAGGAGGGGAGGAGCGGAGGTGGAGAAGGGGGGGAAGGGGTGGAGAAAGAGGAGGTGGAGGAGGAGGGGGAAGAGTTGGAGGTGGAGGAGGAGGAGGAGGAAGGTGGAGGAGGTGGATGTTGAAGTGGTGGAGGTGATTGCCGGGGTGGGCATAATGGAGACAGTGAGGGTGATTGTGGGAAGTGATGGAAGTGGAGGTGATGGATACGGGGGCTGTGGTGGTTGGCGAGGAGGTGATTGAGATGGGAGGTGATGTGGGAGGTTGTAGAGGAGGTGGTGAGCGTAAGGGTGAGAGATAATGGAAGTGACAGTGATGGAAATGGGAGGTGCTGGTGGAGGTGGAGGTGATGCAGGAGGTGAGGAGTAAGTGTGCAGCGCAGGTAGTGGCAGAGGTGGGAGGCCTTGGGCAGGTGGGGGTGGAAGGCCTTAATGTGAGGGGAGGAGGGAGCGGGTGTGCGTCAGGAGGCCCAGGTGAGCACCTGCAGGCTTGGAAGCAGGTCCCATGGAGGGGGGGGTGGCGAACTCTTTCTTGGGTGATAGGTGTCACAGCTGCTCTTTCCCGCTGTTCCTCACCTCCCATGTCCTGCGTGGGCTGGAGAGGGTTGGCACTGTGTCTCTGCACTGGTTTGGGTGGTGGCATTTGAGCTGGATCTTGGCCCACGTCAGGATAACAGCTGAGCAATATTCCACTTGGTGCCAGGGCCTGCGGTAGGCGTCCTCTTCCTCCCCCGTTCCTCTCATGGCAGCCCCAGGAGGTAGGGATTGTTCCCGTTTTACAGGTGACGAAACAGCTTGCCCCAGACACGCTCTGAGGTTTGCTTGTTTTTACAAATCCTATCACAAAGAATTTTATTCTACTACATCATACATTCCCTTTTCTCTCTTGCTCTCCCTCTTTTTTTTCCCTTCCTCTTTTTACTAGCTGCATTCTTTGTTGTATTACTTCTTTTAGGTTTCAAGTTTTTATATAAATTCGATGGTTAACATATAGCCATTATTACTTTCCAGGGTAGTATTTAGTGATCCATCACTTACACATAATGCTCAGTGCTCATCACAGGTGCCCGCCTTAATACCCACTCCCTCTCTCCCCTCGCCTCGGCAACCCTCAGCGTGTTCTCTGTAGCTAAGAATCTGTTTCCTGGTTTGCGTCTCTCTCTTTTCTCTCCCTGTGTTCATCTGTTTCATTTCTTACATTCCATACATGAGTGAAATTATATGGTGTTTGTCTTTCTCTGACTGACTTATTTCACTGAGCATAATACGCTCTAGCTCCAACCAGGATGTTGCAAATGGCAGGATTTCATTCTTTTTGGATGGCCCAGTAGTATTCCATTGTATATATAGACCACATCTTTTTTGTTTTTGTTTTTACGTTTGCTTTTATTAAAATTCGATTTTCCACCATATAGTATAACATCCAGTGGTCGTCCAACCAAGTGCCCTCCTCAGTCACCCAGTTACCCCATCCCCCCACCCACCTCCCCTTCTGCAACCCTTTGTTTCTTTCCCAGAGTTAGGAGTCTCTCACGGTTTGTCTCCCTCTCTAATTTTTCTCGCTCAGTTCCCCTCCTTTTCCTTAGAATCCCTTTCACTATTTCTTATATTCCACATATGAGTGAAACCATATGATGATTGTCCTTCTGCAGTTGACTTTTTCACTCCTCATAATACCTTCCAGTTCCATCCACATCGAAGCACATGGTGGGTATTTTGTCCTTTCTGATGGCGGAGTAATATTCCATCGTATACATAGACCGCATCTTTACCCATCCGTCTGTTGAAGGACATCTTGGCTCCTTCCACAGTGTGGCTATTGTGGACATTTCTGCTAGAAACATCGGGGTGCAGGTGTCCCAGCGTTTCACAGCATCTGTATCTTTGGGGTAAATCCCCAGCAGTGCATTTGCTGGGCCGTAGGGTAGCTCTATTTTTAACTTCTTGGGGAGCCTCCACACAGTTTTCCAGTGTGGCTACACCAGTTCACGTTCCCACCAACAGTGCAGGAGGGTCCCCCTCTCTCTACATCCTCTCCAACGTGTGTTGTTTCCTGTCTTGTTAATTTTCACCATTCTCACTGGGGTGAGACCACATCTTTATCCATGCACGTTGATAAACATTTAGGCTTTCTTGATAGTTTGGCTATTATTGATAATGCTGCTCTAAACACGAGGGGGCATATACCCTTTCGAATCAGTATTTTTGTATCTTTTGGGTAAATACCTAGTAGTGCAATTGCTGGATCTTAGGGTAGTACTATTTTAACTCTTTGAGGAAACTCCATACTGTTTGCCAGAGTGGCTGTACCAGTTTTCATTCCCAGCAGCAATGCAAGAGGGTTCTCCTTTCTTTACCACTCACCGACACTTGTTGCTTCTTGTGTTGTTAATTTTGGCCATTCTGACAGGTGTGAGATGATGTCTCATCATGGTTTGATTTGTATTTCCCTGATGATGAGTGATGTTGAATATCTTTTCATGTGTCTGTTGGCCATCTGTGTGGCTTATTTGGAAAAATGTCTATTCGTGTCTTCTGCCTATTTCCTAGCTGGATTATTTGTTTTTTGGGTGTTGAGTTTGGTAAGTTCTCTATACATTTTGGATCGTAACCCTTTATCAGGTATGTCATTTGTAAACATCTTGTCCCATTCTGTAGGCTGCCTTTTAGTTTCGTTGATTGTTTCCTTCATTGTGCAGATTTTTATCTTGATGAAGTCCCAATAGTTCACTTTTAGCTTTGTTTCCCTTTCCTCTGGAGACAAGTCTAGGAAGAAATTACTATGGCCACTATCCGGGAGGTTACTGTTTGTCTTCGGGGACAAGTTTTTCTTTTGCTGTGCGGAAGCAGCTCATCTTGATGAAGTCCCAGCGGTCCATTTCGCTCTTGTTTCTCTGGCCTTCGTGGCTGATGTCATTTGCAAGAATTTGCTGTGGCCCAGTTCAAGATGGGTGTTGTTGCCTGTGTTCTCCCGGAGGGTTTTGATGGAATCTTGTCTCACGTTTACATCCTTCATGCGTTTTGAGTTTATCCTTGTGTTTGGTGTGAGAGGAATGGTCCAGTTTCATTCCTCTGCATGTGGCTGTCCAGTGTTCCCAGCAGCCTTTATCGAACAGACTGTCTTTTTTTTCCCCCGTGGATGGTCTTTCCTGCCTGGCCGAATCTTAGTTGCCTGTAGAGTTGAGGGTCCACTTCTGGATGCTCTACCCTGTTCCATTGATCCATGTGTCCGTTTTTGTGCCAGTACCACACCGTCTTGATGGTCACAGCTTTGTGGCACACCCTGAAATAGGGCATTGTGCTGCCCCCCCCGCCCCCCCGTAGTGGGTTTATTGGCTATAATTCCCGTGGCTGTTTGGGGTCTTTTCTGTTTCCACACAAGTCTTCCGATGATTTGTTCCAGCTCTCTGAAGAGAGTCTGTGGAATTTCTGACAGATTTTGCACTAGTTGTGTAAATTGCCCTGGGTCACGTTGACATTTTCCCCAATATTAATTCTTCCAACCCAGGAGCATGGAACCTTTTTCCATCTCTTTGTGTCTTCCTCAGTTTCTTTCAGACGTGTGCTGCAATGTTTCGGGTAGAGATCCTTTACCCCTTTGGTTAGGTTTCTTTCTAGGTAGCTCATGCTTTTTATGGGTGCTGCGGTTGTATAAATGGGATTGACCCCTTCCTCAATGTCCCTTTCCTCGGTCTCATTGTTCACGTACAGAAACGCCACTGGTTTCTGGACCCTGAGTTTGTATCCCGCCACACTGCTTAACATGCTGTAGGTGTTCCAGCAATTTCGGGTGGAGTCTTTTGGGTTTTCTAGGTACGGTATCATGTTATCGGCGAAGAGGGAGAGTTTGACTTTTCCTTTGTGGGTTTGAATGCCTTTTATTTCTTTTCGTTGCCTGATTGCTGAGGCCGTGACGTCTCATACTATGTTGAGAATAGCAGCGGTGAGAGTGGACATCCCCGTCTCGTGCCTGGTCTTCGGGGAAAGGCTCCCGGTGTTTCCCCATTGGGAATGATAATTTGCCAGGGGCTTGTCGTAGATGGCTTTGAAGATGCTGAGGGACTTTCCCTCTATCTCTGTACACTGAAGCGTTTGGATCAGGAATGGATTTTGTCAAATGCTTTCTGTGCGTGTCTTGAGAGGATCATCTGGTTCTTGTTTTTTCTCTTGCAGATCTGATCAGTCACACGGAGTGCTTGCCGAGTGTTGAATCGGCCTTGCGTCCCGGGGATAAATGCCACCTGGTCACGGTGAGTAACTTCTCAATGTACCGTTGGATCCTATTGGCTCGTATCTTGTTGAGGACGTTTGCATCCGTGTTCATCGGGGACATCGCAGTATAATTCTCCTTTTTGGTGGGGTGGAGTCTTTCTCTGCTTTTGGACATAATGTGATGCTGGCCTCCAAGAACGAGTTTGGAAGCATTCCATCTCTTGTCTATCTTTCGGAACCGCTTGAGTAGAAATAGGTATGGTTTCTTCTTTAAACGTTTGATAGCATTCCCCAGGGAACCCATCTGGCCCTGGGCTCTTGTGTCTTAGCAGGTCTTTGATGATGACTGCTTCAGTTTCCTCCCTGGATATTGGCCTGTTCGGGTTTTCTGTGTCTTCCTGTTCCGGTTTTGGTAGTTTGTGGTTTTCAGGAAATGCGTCCGTTTCTGCTCGATTGCGCAATTTATTGGCGTGTAGCTGCTCAGGATGAGTTTTTAAGATCGTTTGTATTTCCTTGGTGGTGGTGGTGATCTCTCGTTTCTCATTCATGATTTTATTAATTGGAGTCTTTTCTCTCTTCTTTTTATAAGGCTGGCTTAATGGTTTTTCTCTCTCTAACTGGTTCTTTCAAAGATCCACCTCCTGGTTTGTGGATGTGTTTCCCTAGTTCCTCTGCTCTCTATTTCTTGGAGTTCTGCTCGAATTTTTATTAACTGTTGTCTTCTGCTGGGTGAAGGTTTCATTTGCCGTTCCTTCTCCAGCTCCTTTAGGTGCAAGGGTAGCTTGTGTATTTGAGTTCTTTCCAGTGTTTGGATGGACGCTTGTATTGCGATGTATTTCCCCTATCTGGGACCGCTTTTGCCGTATCCCAAAGATTTGGAACAGGTTGGTTGTATCTTCATTCTCGTTGGTTTTTGTGAATATTTTTAATTCTTCTCTAATGTACTGGTTGACCCTTTCGTCTTTTAGCAAGATGTTCCTTAACCTGCACGCGTGTGAAATCCTTGCAAACTTCTTCTTGTGGTTGAGTTCTAGTTTCAGAGCATTATGGTCTGAAAATACGCAGGGGACGATCCCAGTCTTTTGGTATCGATCACGACCTGATTTGTGACCCAGTATGTGGTCTCTTCTGGACAAAGTTCCACATGCACTTGAGAAGAATGTGAATTCAGTTGCATTTGGAGGTAAAGTTCTGTAAACATCTGTGTGATCCATGTGGTACACTGCATCCTTTCATGCGCTTGTTTCTTTGGAGATACTGTGCCTGGAAGATCTATCAATCCTAGAAAGTGCCGTGTTCGAGTTTCTAAGTAAAAGTGTCTTATTATCTAAGTATGTCTTAACTTTGCTTCGCAACTGATTGATATCCGTGGCAGCTCCCACATTCGGGGCATAGATATCCACGATTGTTAGGTGGTCTTGTTGGACAGATCCTTTAAGTACAATCTAGTGACTGTTTGAGGTTTTCCACGTAGAGTGTCATGTCCTCTGTGATGAGTGAGAGTTTGACTTCTTGGCTGATCGGGATGCCTTTTCTCTCTGTTTCGGAATGTCACTGCGAAAGCTGGGACCGCTACTACTGTGCCGAACGACAGCGTTGAGGGTGGACACCCTGTCGTGTTCCTGACCTTAAGTTAAAAGCTCGAGGATTTTCCCAAGGAAGAGGACTTTCCCTCTGGGTCTTTTGGAGACGGGTTTTATGAGAATTGAGGTTTGTTCCCAGTATCCGTACCGGGCAGAAGGTTTTCATCACGAAAGGATGGTCTATTTGGTCAAGTGCTTTTTCTGCATCTGTTGAGAGAATCCTACGGTTGTCATCCTTTATTTGATTGACATGGAGAGGGAAGGAGGGACAGAGAAGCGGAGGGACGGACAGAAACAGGGAGGGGGACACAGACAGGGAGGGAGAGATCGGGGAGGGGAGGGAGAGAAGACAGCGAGATGGCGAGGGAGAGACCGAGACAAGGAGGGAGACTGAGGGAGGGAGGGAGAGAGCCAGACACGGAAGGAGAGTCAGAGAGACACGGAGGGAGAGACAGAGACAGAGAGGGAGACACCGAGAGACAGTGAGGAAGAGACAGAGAGACAGGGAGGGAGACCGAGACACAGTGAGGGGGACACAGAGACAAGATGGAGAGAACGAGACAGGGAGTGAGAGACCGGGAGACACGAAGGGAGACACACAGAGACTGGTGGAGAGATAGAGACGCAAAGAGAGACAGAGACACAGGGAGGGAGAGCCGGTGAGACAGGGAGCGAGAGTCAGAGAGGGGGGGGGAGAGAATGAGACGGGGGGCGGGGGGTGCGGGGACAGACCAAGATGGGGTGGCAGGGAGAGACAGACACAGAAACAGGGAAGGAGAGTCAGAGAGACAGGGACGGAGAGAGAGAGACGGTGAGGGAGAGACAGAAAGACAGGGAGGGAGAGGCAGGGAATCAGGTAGGGAGACGCCGAGAGACTGGGAGGGAGAGACCGAGACACAGAGAGGGTGACACAGAGACGAGGAGGGTGAGATCTAGACAGTGTGGGAGAGACAGAGAGGGAGGGAGACCGAGAGACAGGGAGGGAGAGACAGAGAGACAGGGAGGGACAGACCCAGAGACAGGGAGGGAGAGACCGAGAGACAAAGGGCTGCGCGGGGGAGGAGTGGTGGGACCTGTTCGCGGAGGGGGCTGGCGATGGGGCCTCCTACGGGTCAGGTCTCCTCCGGCGGCTCAGAGAGGGTGCGGGGCCCCTCCACCGGGGCTCAGGGAGGGTGCCGAGCCCATCCGCGTACGCTCAGAGGGATTTGGATGCAGACACCATCCAGCGTCAGGGCACGGCCTTGGGGCGGTGGCTTGAGGGCCTGGGCTGCTGGGCCCCAGGAGCCCCCCCAAGGCCCTGGCTCTTCCTCCGCCCCCCGCCACCCTCCCCGCTCCCCGCTCTCAGGTCCCACCCTAAGTGCCCCAGCCTGGTCGGGAGCCCGCCCCCCGCCCTGGTCCCTATCAGGTGAGTACGGCTACCTCTGAAAGTTTTGCATTTTGAAAGCGTTCCCCTTTCTGCGCATGCTGTCCAACATTTGGTATTTCCTGTCTTGTTAATGTTCTCACCGCTGTGAGGTGGTTTCTCATTGTGGTTTTGATCTGTATTTCCCTGATGGCCAGTGATGCAGAGCATTGTCTCGCGTGCTTGTTGGCCATGTACGCCTAGGTCTTCCTCCGTGACTTTTCTGTTCGTGTCTTTTGCCCATTTTCAGATTGGATGGTTGGTCTCTTTGCTGTGGAGTTGCAGAGGTTCTTCAGCGATCTTGGATGCTGGCCTTTATCTGACGGGGCATTTGCAAGTAGCTTCTCCCATTCTGGAGATTGTCTGTCGGTTTTGTTGAGTGTCTCTTTGGCTGTGCGGAAGCTTGTCATCCTGGTGAAGTCCCAATAGTTCATCTCTGCTTTTGTTTCTCTGGCCTTCATGGGTGTATCTTGCAAGAAGTTGCTGTGGCCAAGTTCAGGTAGGGCGTTGCCTGTGTTCTCCCCCAGGGTTTTGATGGAATCTCGTCTCACATTTACATCTTTCATCCATTTTGAGTTTATCTTTGTGTACGGTGTGAGACAGTGGTCCAGTTTCCCTCTTCTGCATGTGACTGTCCAGTATTCCCCTGGCATTTATGGAAGAGACTTGTCTTTTTTCCAGTGGATGGTCTCTCCTGCTTGGTCGAATGTATGGTCTTGACCATCGACTTGATTCTGGATTCCTCTGGATTCCTCTTCTGTTCCATTGATGGATGTGTCTGTTTTTGTGCCTGTGCCCACTGTCTTGGTGAGCACAGCTTTGCAGCGCAACCTGAAATCCGGCATTGTGCTCCCCCCGCTGTGGTTTTCTTGGCACTATTCCCGTGGCCATTCAGGGTCCTTTCCGATTCCACAGAAATCTTCAGATGATCTGTTCCAGCTCTCTGAGTAGAGTCCGTGGTATTTTTGTTAGGGATTATGTTAATTGTGCAAATTGCCCTGGGTCACGTTGATGTTTTCCCAATATTCATTCTTCGTATCCATGAGCATGGAATAGTTTGCCATCTCTTTGTGTCTTGCTCAGTCTCTTTCAGACATGTTCTGTCGTTTTTCGGGTAGAGATCCTTTACCTCTTTGGTTAGGTTTATTCCTAGGTAGTGCATGCTTTTGGGTGCCATCGTAAATGGAGATGACTCCTTAATTTCTCTTTCTTCAGTCTCATCGTTAGCATCTAGAAAGGCCACTGATTTCTGGGCATTGATTTTGTAGCCTGCCACACTGCCGAATTTGCTGTATGAGTTCTAGCAGTCTTGGGGTGGAGTCTTTTGGGTTTTCTAGGTGTACAGTATCATGTTATCTGCGAAAAGAGAGAGTTTGACTTCTTCTAGGCCGATTTGAATGCCTTCTATTTCTTTAGGTTGCCTGATTCCTGAAGCTACGACGTCTAGTGTTATGTTGAATAGCAGTGGTGAGAATGGACATCCCTGTCTTGTTCCTGATCTTTTTCGGGGAAAGGCTCCCAGCGTTTGCCCCTTGGGAATGATAATTTGCCAGGAGGTTGTCGTAGATGGCTTTGAAGATGCTGAGGAATGTTCCCTCTATCCCTATACTCTGAAGCATTTGGATTAGGAGAGGATGCCATATTTTGTCAAATGCTTTCTCTGCATCTATTGAGAGGATCATCTGGTTCTTGTTTTTTCTCTTGCAGATCTGATCAGTCACACGGAGTGTTTGCCGAGTGTTGAACCAGCCTAGTGTCCCGGGGATAAATGCCACCTGGTCACGGTGAGTAACTTCTCAATGTACCGTTGGATCCTATTGGCTTGTATCTTGTTGACAACGTTTGCATCCGTGTTCATCGGGGACATCGGTCTATAACTCTCCTTTTTGGTGGGGTCTTTGTCTGCTTCTGGACTTCAGGTGATGCTGGCCTCATAGAACGAGTTTGGAAGTATTCCATCTCCAGAAGCTTCAGCTGGCCTCACTGTAGTCTCTGTGGCGGGCTCTTGTTTTGGTTCAGGATGTAGCTCGGTGGCCAGAGTCGTTCGCTCCACTGAGGCAGGTGGCTGCTCCGGCATGTGCGGGAACCCGATAGCATGCACCTGGGCGTGCTCTTCCTCCAGGGTGGCCACGGGTACCGGTAGCTCTTGCATGTCGGAACAGTGAGTCAGAGGTGTTACCACCACGTGCATTGGTTTGGTCTCAGCAGCTGGCTTCTCGGCTCGAGCCGTGACCAGCTCGATCACCTCTGGCTCTGAAGCTTTAGCAGGCCCCGAGGTAGGAGCTGGGGCCGGTTGTTGAGGTGGTTCAGGATATTGCACAGGGCAGACACTAGTTGCTGCACTGAGCTGGGTGGCCGCTCCGGCATGTGGCGGACCCTGATAGCATGCGCCGGGACATGATGTCAGATGTCACAAGGGTGGCCAAGGTTGCAGGTGGGTCCTCCTTGTCGGGAGAGTGAATCAGAGGTGTGACCACCTCGTGCATTGGCTTGGTCTCAGCAGCTGACATCTGCGCTCTGGCCAAGCACTCAGCACCGACAGCCCTGCCCAGCTCGATCACCTCAGGCCCAGAAGCTTCATCAGGCCCCACCTTCGGAGCTGGGGTGGGCTGCTGCCGTGGTTCATGATGTTGCTCAGGGGCCGAAGCTGGAGCTGCACTGAGGCAGGTGACTCCTTTGGCATGACATGCCGGGGACATTGATAGTGGGTGCCCGGGGGAGCTCTTCTTGCAGGGTGGCCAAGTGTGCAGGTGGCTCCTCCAGGTCGGGACAGTGAATCAGACGTGTGACTGCCATGTAAATTGGCTTGGCCTCCGCAGCTGGCATCTCGGCTCGGGCCAAGCACTCAGCACCAACTGCCATGCCCGGCTCGAACTGCTCAGGCCCATAAGCTTCAGTTCGCCCCAGTGTAGTAGCTCTGGCGGGCTCTTGATTTCATTTAGGATGTTGCTCAGTGCCCGAAGTCGGTTGCTCCACTGAGGCAGGTGGCTGCTCCATCATGTGGGGGATCCCGATAGCATGCCCCTTGGCGTGCTCTTCTTCCAGGGTGGCCGTGGGTACAGGTACTTTTTCACATTTGAAATACCTTATTGCCTATTTGCTTATGTTAAAAAAATAACTGTGTCCAAGACTTAAAGATTCTTATTTACTGATGCATTTAAATCTTTCTCATAATGATCTACGGCATTTAATGTAGTAGGGAAATTGTTCATATCGGTGCCTCCGGCAACTTTTCCTTCTGTACTTGTGGTGTTCCTGTTTCTATCATTCGGGTATCTTTTGAAAAACAATGACATTCTTTAGAACCCTGAAGATTTACCTGGTGTTTTGTTTTGTTTGTTTTTTTTTTTTAGTGTCATACATTTCCATTTATTGGACCTACTGAATCCATCAGTTAAATGTTTGCTTATTTTACATAAAGCACCCGTTTTCTTTTTCTTGAATTTTTAATTTTTTATTGGAGTTTAGTTTGTCCACATATAGCGCAACACCCAGTGCTCATCCCGCCAAGAGCCCCCCTCATTGCCCATCACCCAGTCACCCCACCCCCCCACCCACTTCCCCTTCCACTACCCCTTGTTTGTTTCCCAGAGTTAGGTGTCTCCTGTTTTGTCACCCTCACTGATACTTTCACTCATTTTCTCTGCTTTGCCTTTATTCCCTTTCACTAATTTTTATATTTCCCAAATGAATGAGACCATATAATGTCTGTCCCTTTCCGATTGACCGTTTTTACTCAGCATAATAGCCGGGACAGCTGCACCCCAATGTTTCTAGCAGCAATGTCCATAATAGGCAAACTGTGGAAGGAGCCTCGGTGTCCATCGAAATATGATGGATCAGGAAGCTGTGGTGTGGCGGGCAGTCATGGCGGCTCACCTAAAGAAACGAGTGTACGAGGAATTCACTAAGGTGGTCCAGCAACAACAGGAGGAAATTGCAACCAAGAAACTGCGATTGACAAAACCAAGTAAATCTCAGCACTCCACGTAGATCGGTGTAAAGCTCCCTCCCCAGTGGATGCTTTGCAGTATCTACTCCAGTTTGCCAGAAAGCCTGTTGAAGCAGAAAGTGAGGAAGGAGTAGTCAGGATTCTCTTGGAACATTGTTACAAGGAGAATGATCCATCTGTGAGACTGAAAATTGCATCATTGTTGGGTTTATTATCAAAGCCTGCAGCGTTTTCACCAGAGTGCATTATGGATGATGCCATTAACATCCTGCAGAATGAAAAGTCTCATCAAGTCCTTGCTCAACTGTTGGACACCTTGCTTGCAATTGGCACCAAACTCCCAGAGAATCAAGCTATCCAGATGGGATTAGTTGATGTAGCCTGCAAACACCTCACAGATACGTCTCCTGGTGTAAGAAATAAGTGCCTGCAATTACTTGGCAATCTTGGCTCTTTGGAGACGAGTGTCACAAAAGATGGAGAAGGCCTAGCTGTCAGAGATGTCCAGAAGATTATAGGGGATTACTTCAGTGACCAAGACCCACGTGTCAGAAGAGCGGCTATAAAAGCCATGTTGCAGCTTCATGAAAGAGGACTGAAATTACACCAAGCAATTTATAATCAGGCCTGTAAATTGTTGTCTGATGACTGTGAACAAGTGCGCAGTGCTGCAGTCCAACTTATCTGGGCTATCAGTCAGCTCTATCCTGAAAGCACTGTCCCCATTCCTTCTTCTAATGAAGAAATTCGCTTAGTTGATGATGCATTTGGAGCAATTTGTCCCATGGTCAGTGATGGCTCCTGGGTGGTTCGAGTTCAGGCTGCAAAGCTATTGGGCTCGATGGAACAAGTCAGTTTTCACTTCTTGGAGCAGACGCTCGACAACAAGCTCATGTCAGATCTCAGGAGAAAACGCACTACACGTGAACGTGCCGAGGAACTTTACAGGTCAGAAGAGTTTTCCAGTGGCAGAAAGTGGGGAGGTGATGCTCCCAAAGAAGAAATAGATACAGGAGCTGTGAACTTGATGGAGTCAGGAGCTTGTGGAGCCTTTGTTCCTGGATTGGAAGATGAGATGTATGAGGTCCGCATTGCTGCTGTGGAGGCTCTCTGCATGCTGGCCCAATCTTCACCTTCTTTTGCGGAGAAGTGCCGCCCTGATTTCCCGGTGGACATGTTTAATGATGAAATTGAGGAAGTACGTCTGCAGTCCATACACAGCATGAGAAAAATTTCTAAAAACATCACTCTCCGAGAGGATCAGCTTGGCAGTGTCCTGGCTGTGTTAGAGGATTCGTCCAGAGATATTCGAGAGGCTGGCTCTTCACGAACTTTTATGCTGTACTAATGTTTCGACTAAAGAAGGGATTCATCTCGCACTGGTGGAGCTGCTGAAAAATTTAACCAAGTCCCCTACTGATAGGGACTCTAATGGAAGTGCTTGAAGTTTCTGGGAAGTCGGCATCCAACCCTGGTGCTTCCTTTGGTGCCAGAGCTCCTGAGCACCCATGCATTTTTTGGCCCAGCTGAACCAGACATGGATGACCCAGCTTACATTGCAGTTTTGGTTCTTATTTTTAATGCTGCTACAACCTGTCCAACAATGCCAGCACTGTTCTCAGATCATACCTTCAGGCATTATGCCTACCTCCGAGACAGTCTTTCTCATCTTGTTCCTGCCTTAAGGTTACCAGGTAGAAAACTAGTGTCATCGGCCGTTTCTCCCGGTATTGCGCCCCATGAGGACCCGTCCCATCAGTTCCTGCAGCAGAGCCCTGAAAGGGTGTACAGTCTTCAGAGCACCGGGCCCCTCAGGGAACCCAGAAGCTGCTGGAGTTCACCATCCGGGATCTGCAAAGACTTGGAGAACTTCAGTCTGAACTAGCAGGAGTTGCTGACTTCTCGGCTACCTATCTTCGGTGTCAGCTTCTTCTCATCAAGGCCTTGCAAGGAAAGCTGTGCAATGTGGCTGCCCCTTTATATTTGAAGCAGAGTGACTTGGCCTCCGCAGCAGCAAAACCAGATCATGGAAGAGACCTACAAAATGGAGTTCATGTACAGTGGTGTGGAGAAGAAACAGGTGGTGATTATACATCCCATGAGGCTGCAGGCCAAAGCTTTGCAACTTACAGTAACAGCACGGACTACTCGAGGAGTTGACCCCTTATTTGGGATGTGTGAAAACTTTTTACAGGAAGTGGACTTTTTTCAGAGGTGTTTTATTGCTGATTTGCCCCCACCTACAGGACAGCTTTGTGGACAAACTTCTTGACCTTATGCCCCGACTCATGACATCCAAGCCTGTGGAAGTGGTCAAAATTCGACAGACCATGCTGAGGCAGAGTACTCCTTGCACCTCCCCCTTCCAAAGCAGATCCACACACTTCAGCCACCATCATTGAGCCAGCAGGCGAGTCAGACAACCCTTTGCGGTTACGTCTGGATTGGTTGTGGCCCTGGATGTCGATGCGACCCTGGAACATGTGCAGGACCCTGAGAGTGCTGTGAAGGTCCAGGTCTTCTATCCAGATGGCCAGGCTCAGATGATTCATCCTAAGCCGGCAGACTTGCGGAATCCTGGCCCACCCAGGGCGCCACCGGCTTATCACTCAGGTGTACCTCTCCCATACTGCCTGGACAGAACCATGCCCGGTGGAAGTGAGGCTGCTACCGGCCTACAACTCCAGTTCCCGCATTCCAAAATCCCCCTGGATTGAAGGTGGCAAAGTGTCCCCCCAGGTGGAAACCAGTATGGAGGGCACCATCCCCTCCAGCAAGTCTGTGAACGTTTACATAATGCCCAAACCCGCAAGGCGCTGAGTCACAAGCATTGTGTAGAGCTGAAGCTGAGAAAGACCTTCTTAGGTAGCAGAGTGAGCCCGAAGCCTAGAGCACTTCACCTGGAGCCGGCGTATGGGCATGAGCACCATCACCCTTATCGTCTCATCTGGTATCAAACACAAAATAAATTATTTTGCATTAAAAAATCAAAAACCTTCAAGTCCACACCTCTTCCTTCCCTGACTCCCCCCACCACCTCTATAAAGTTGAGAAAACAACAAGAACAACAACAACAGAAGAAGGTGTGGTCTTACAGCTTACAATGGAATATTACTCAGCCATTAGAAACGACAAAGGCCGTGAAAGGAGAGTGACGTTTGGTTCTACTTGTTGGGTTGATGTTGTTGTACGTGTGTGTGCAGCCAACCAGCAGTGCTCGGTATGTACCAGATCATCTACTAAGAAGGGTCTTTTACTCAAAACCAGGAAAGAGGAAAGAGAAAGAACTAGTTTCGAGAGCTTTTTGATTTGGAAAAAGCATTCCAAAAATCACGATTTTCATTATACAGTAAGGGAGTAGCTTCCTTTCTGTGTTCATTCTCGTGAGGATTAACGATAGAGGGAGTCCTGTGAAATGAAGACCACTTTGTATTCCAATTTACTTCCTGGAATTTCTTAATTGTTTCCTTTTTTTTTGGTTTTTACTGACATTCAAAAACTGAAAAACTTCTGGCTCATAACTTTGTTGCATTTCTAGGTCCCTGCAGCAACAAAAGGAAATCGTCCTATTAGGACTAGAAGTTTAAGTGAGTCCTAAAGTATTGGAAGAAAATTCTAAAATATACATTGAGGTTCTACAAGGAAAAGATTGAGTTTATTTTTTTTAATTTTTTATTTATTTATGATAGTCACAGAGAGAGAGAGAGAGAGAGAGAGAGAGAGAGGCAGAGACACAGGCAGAGGGAGAAGCAGGCTTCATGCACCGGGAGCGCAACGTGCGAATCGATCCCGGGTCTCCAGAATCACGCCCTGGGCCAAAGGCAGGCGCCAAACCGCTGTGCCACCCAGGGATCCCCAAGATTGAGTTTAAACAAAAGAGCCTGAGCTAATTCTTCCAGAAGGTTTGTTACCTTGAATTCAGAGCCCTTTTACGAGTATATTAGAAAAATAAGTAGTCCCACAGTGTCAGTCGATTCATGTATTAATGAGATGAGAGCTAACATTAATGAAACTAACTCTAAAGTAGTTGACTGCCAAGCTGATTGTTAAATTGGTTATTATGGAAACAGGAGAACCAACTCACACACTTAGAAATGAGGTCCCAGACTGGAAGCACTGGGAAATGTAGCTGCTCATAATCTAAGTTAAATAATTCCTTGACAATCTGTGTAGATCTATATCAACATGGCGGTCTTATATGTAATTTAGGGTGTTTAGTAGGAAATTATCGAATGGACTTCATGATTCCCTAGAGCTCATTTTGAGAGGTGCTAGTGAATCAGGAGGGGAAAAAAATGAATGCTCAAAAAAGTCCTATTTCCATCTTATACATTTGGGGAAACTGTAAGAATATGTCCAAAGAATCTTGGTCTTCAATAGTTTTATATACAGTAATAACTAACACCATAAAATAGCACTTATTTAGATAGAATTGATGGTAGATGTGGCAGTACTACATCCTTTTCTACAATGTCTGAGCGTTTGTAGTACTTCAGACCTTTCTATCAGGCGTCAACATTAAATATTGAATACCTCTAGAAAGTGTGAAAATAATTTTGTCTTTGGAAGTAGTTAACGTGAAGTTTTTCCGTGTGTCCCATTGGACTTTTCTAGTGATGATCCTCCTAGGATGCTTTATCAGTAGGTGTCTGGATTTTATGGACTAAAAAACTGATATTTTCTTTTACAGTTGAAATTAAATCATCTTTATACTTAATTTTCTATGTCCTCTCATAGCAAAAAGTAAGCAAAATATGCCAAGACAAAGAATGATGGTCCCCCCACCAAACCTTGAGCATAACCGTTAAGGAACAAGAACTGTCGGAGATCTATGTGTGTGTATCTGTACGTACATCCATGCATACATGGCAAAATTTAACAGAAATCACAATTCCAACATCGTCTGTGGTTTATGTCACAGCTCTTCTCTGTCGTCAGCCTCTGTTTTTCTCTTTGGGCTTTCGTTGAAAAATACTCGGCCTCATGTCTTTCGCTCTGAGACTTTAACTGTAATCCTTGAATTCTTAATTTCAGTTCAGAAACCCTAGTCTTAGAACTCATGAGTCTTCAGATTTCCATGACTGTCACCAAAAGTTGAAAATCCTATAGGTTTGCCCTTTTTTTTTTTTTTAAACTAAAGACTTAAAGAAAAGAAAAAAAATGCTTCTTTCTGTTTTGACAAATATGAGGAAGAAAGTGCAATCAGGAATACAGGTGGAAGCAACTCCTTCCGTAGCCTCCCCTTGTACCTTTAAAAGAGCTTTGTCATGTGGTTAATGATGGAGAACGTTGACAACATGCATTGTATATGTCTGCTGTCCGCAAAGTGTATTGTGTGACCGAGCGTGGGGGATGCCGAGTGCGCGCTGGGAAGCAGCCCGAAGCGTCCTGGGGCCCCGCTCATCCAAGTCGATGCTCTGATGACATCATCGTGACAGGTGGCACCCGCGCTGCCGTGTTCACTGACCATCGCGGCCTTGGGACCTGGGAAGTCACAGGGGATCTGGGGCAGAGGCGTGTGGGGATTCTGGCCGCCCATGTGCATCTGGATGCGCTGCTGCAGCAGGGCCACGTTCGGGACCCTCTTCTGGCAGATGGGGCACGAGTGCCGCATCTCTATGGACGTGTTGGTCCGGGGAACCCCGAGGTGCATCTTCAGGTTGCCCTTGGTGGACAAGGCCCGACCCCAGATCTTGCCCTGGAATGGCCTCTCCCCAGTGTGGGGCCGTAATGCATCTCCAGGGAGCTTTGGCAGCTCAAGACCCGGTGGCAAATGAGACATTCGTTGGGGTCGGTGGTGGCCTTGTCAATGTTCCCCACCAGCTGCTGTAATTTCAGGGTCTCCGACCCGGCTCCGGGGTCCCACTCCCTTGGAAACCACCAACCCTCGGGGAAGTGTGGCTTGCTCCCACCCCCCCAGACAGTAGGGACCCGTCCTCACTTTCTGGGGAAGTCCCGGGCTGCAGGTCATTGGGCAGCGGGCCGCCCAGGAGGTCCTTGGGGTTAGTCCCTGAAGAGAGATTCTGAGGTAGCCCTAGACCGGGGGTCCCTGTTACAAGGACAGGTTTGCTGTCTAAAGAGAGACTCGATTCATCTACGGGGATGGCTACAGAGAGTGCATAGGGAATGCCATGGCCTGCCGACGCTTTGTCGTGGAACTTGGGAAAGAGCTGGGGGTGGGCCTTCACCTGGGGATGTCCATGCAAGTGCACTTGAGGTTGCCCTGGGTGGTGAACCGGCGGCCACAGACAGAGCCCACGAAGGGTCTCTCTCCGGTATGGGAGCGGAGGTGGATCTGCAGGGAGCTATGGGTCCCCAAAGCCCTGCTACAGTACTTAGGCTTGTGCTTGCAGAGGACGGCCTGTCTGGGTTTGGCCTGCCCCAGGGACACGTTCGGCGGCTTCCCCTTCCCTTTCCTGGACGGGTCTAACGCCTCGGTGGAGGAAGGGCTCTGGAGGAGCACAGAGCCCTGGGCCTGAGGTAGCAAAGCACGGGGAAGGCGCGACCTGGCGTTGGCAGCACCCTCCTCCGTCGGGCTCCAGGGCAAGGGTGCAGCCCGGGGAGCTGCGGGGAAGGGGTGTTCGCGTGAGGCAGCTGGGCTGGTGTCGGGCGACCGGAGACAGGCCCTGGCTGCCGACTTGCTGGTCGCAGAAAGCTGCGGGTCCCTGCTCGGCCCAGGGTCTGGAGGGGGTCACCCCCGAGTGGAGGGCGCGCAGGCCCACGTGCTCCCCGGTGGCGGAGGCCTCGGGAGCGGGATGTGCTGCAGCTGCGGCTGCTGCGGACGCAGGATCTGCTCCGGCCCGGGGGCTGCTGGCACCGGGCGCTGCGCCCGCTCACCCGCACCCTGTGCCCCGCGGGGCTCGCAATGACCAGGTGGCGGCCGCTTTGCCTTTGGGTAGTAGCTTCCGTCCTGGGGCGCGCTCGGCAGGCGGTCTCGGCCTTCAGGTCCACGACACACTCGCCCCGGCTTGTCCTTGAGCGCCCCGGCCGCCGCCCCCTCCCTGGGACCCTCCGCACCCCCTGGGCCGGCGGCGGCGGCTGAGCGCGCCCGGGGACTCTGCCCAGCCCGGCCCCTGCCGTGGGTCATGTGCGCACAGCTGGGGCAGTGCGATTTGTCTCGTGTCCTAGGAACCCCGAGAAGCTGGAGAGCTCTGCACAGCATTTCTCACAGCTGCGAGTCTCCTCCCGACGAGTCCTGTGTGCAGTCCTTCGGTCCCGGGGGTGTCACTGGGCCCCGTCCTCCTACGAGTTGACGCGCTGGGGTTCCACCTGCCTGCGCCTCGAGGCGGTGCGAGCATCGGGCAGCCGGGAGGGCCTCGGTTATTTGCCCACTCCGCCACAAATTCCTGGAGTTCTTTGCTCATATTTTAATAAACAAAACAGGGTAATGGGGAAGGGAGGGAAAATAAAATAAGAAATCAGAGAGGGAGAAAAAAACATAAGCGATTCTTAACTCTAGGAAACAAACTGAATCTGCTGGAGGGGAGGTGGGTGGGGGGATGGGGTAACTGGGTGATGGGCGTCAAGGAGGGCTCGTGATGTAATGAGCATTGGGTGTTACATGCACCTGATGAATCACTGATCTCTACCCCTGAAATTCATAATATGCTATATGTTAATTAATTGAATTTAAATAAAATTATAAAGAAGAAAGCAAGCAACTTGAGATCCAGAATGAGCTGCTGCATGCATGTTTAAGTGACTGATTAGTGAGTAGTGGGTCTACCTTCAATGTCATACATTCAAGTTCATGAGCTGAAGTAAGGATCATTTTTTACCTTGGAATTTAGGAGCTTTTTACAACCATGTGAATAGATATTCTAGACGTTTAGAAAATTTAATTTGGTTCTGGGAATTTACATGGTTTGTCTGAGTTTACTTCACCCCAATGAAAATAATGCATACTCTGTAAACATACTGTACCTTCTCTAGATTCTCTTCTTTGAACCCTACTGCCTCAACCTCTAGTATTAACGCTCTTTGGGGCCTACTTAGAGCCTAAACTCCACCAGAATAATATTGTCTTTATGAGGTCCTTTTGAGGATTAAGAGATAGATTACAGGAAGCAATTCTATGACAAAGTCAAAGTATATGTATAAATCAAAAGCATATTCATGCAAATGGATCACAATGCTTTTTCAACTAATCACTGTGGTGTGACATTTTGAACAATATGAAGTAAGTTAATAAAGCTCTCGAGTGAAACATCTTGATATTTTATAAAGCTGCATGCTTATTATAAAGCTGACCCTTTGGTTATTACAAACAACAGCAAGTATCTATCTTTGACAATATGTTGATGAACACAAAACTTGAACAAGATGTATACATATGTTTTCCAAATTTGAAATTAAACAAAAGGAAAAAAATAAATTGAAAAAGTATGAATGCTCAGGTGAGACCTACTAGTATCACCTTTGAAAAGGAATGTACAATTAAAATAGGTGAATAGGGCAGCCCGGGTGGCTCAGTGGTTTAGCGCTGCCTTCAGCCCAGGGCATGATCCTGGAGACCCAGGATTGAGTCCCACATTGGGTTCCCTGAATGGAGGTTGCTTCTCCCTCTGCCTGTGTCTCTGACCCCCATTTCTCTCCCTCTCTGTCTCTCTGTCTCTCATAAATAAAATCTTTAAAAATAAAATAAAATAAATGAAATGAAATGAAATAAAATATGTTGAATGATGTCACCTAAAATGCTAGTGTAAGTAACTCTGAGACACCATCCCTTCATGAAGGCAATGATCAAGCTGACAAAAACTATTGGAATCGACTTTTTCTGACTTCTAAAAAACACAAAACCTGGGGAAGGGCTTAAAAGAAAAAAAGAAAAAGGTACTGACTTTCAGTAAAACAGTCTTTATGAGATTTTAACTTAACCACCTACCATGCCACACTCCCCAGCTCTGTGGTCACCATGAGGACAGTGGTCTACTTTCCTGGGACAGTGTGCTCATGCCAGCAAGACTGATTATTCTCAGAGAATTGTGGTTGTGTATTCTGACCTCCTTGGGGACTCCAAGAAGCACTGACTCAGGGTCTTTCATTTGTTTGAGGCAGTTTCAAACTGCCTCAGAGCTTTTAGGAGCTCCTGGGTGACACTGCCAAGAGCATGTCAGTGAACATACTAGCCACACCTGTCTGGGCAAGGGGCCAACCAGAGAGGCCAGAGGCAGGCAGACCGAAACACCTGGGAAGGAAGATGCTGGGGATTATCAAGGGACGAAGGACACCGAAAATCTGCTGTGTGCCAGGCAATCCAAGGGCCATGCTGATGCCCGTGGCTGGACATATTCTTAGAAAACCCTTGAGAGGACCACATGAGTTTGCCTTCAGCACCAGGGCAACAGCAAGGGAAGGGAAGACAGAGTTAACTCCCTGCCTGCGCCCTGTGGGGCAGAGCGCAGCGCAGGGGCGTCTGCAGTGACTAGCAGAGTGCTTCGTGGTGGCTTGGCTCCCGGCATTTAAGGGGCTCTCTCTCAAATCACACGGTGACCGCTAGGCTAACAGAAGAGACTTCAGGGCACTCATAAAAAGACCCTTTACAAAAGTTGAGAAAAACATTAAACAAGTAACACCATCCACACAAGTTGTAAACAAACAAATAAAACCCAGAAAAGGCAGAAGAGTGCCGTTTGCAAAATTACCACGCTGTGATATTCAAAATGTCAATATTCAACAACAGAGGATGGCAGTCACTCAAAGAAAGGAAGTACCGTTCATGGGAGTGGGCAGAGATTGGTAATGAAACTGAGGACCATGCTCCTAAGGAAGTGGCTTTAAAAGAACTATTTCAGTGATGCTTAAGAAATGAAACCTGGGGGTGGGGAGCGCCTAGGTGGCTCAGTTGGTAAATTGACTCTTGATTTTGGCTCAGGTCATGAGATCGAGCCCTCCATGGGCTCCATGCTTAGTGTGGAGCCTGCTTAAGATTCTCTCTTCCTCTTTTCCCTCTCTCCCTCCTAAAAAATGAAACCAGAAAGGATTCAATTTTACCAAATCAAGAGTTTCAATACATCGTGATAGATTTTAAAATGGAGTTAAAAATTCTGGAGTTGAAAAGTACAATAGTTGAAATGAAAAAAATCTATATAAGAAGAGGGTTCTAGCATTGGATTTGGTCAAGAGGAAAACTAATCCATGAACATAAAGACAAATCATTTGAAATGATCAGTCAAGGTTTATGGATGAGCCAAAGATGATCTTTGCATAGCAGACCTCTGTTTATTTTTTCACAGCAGGCAGAGACCTTGAACTCAAAAAACCACTGTTACCAACCTCAAATTTTTACACACTGAATTGATTTAAACATAGCCCAGATTGGTAGAGGTTAAGCCATTTATAGCTTAGCCATATCTTCTGTGCATATCCTGTGAATCACCACCTGAATCTACTAACAGTAGATAAGATAAATCATGAATATTAGTGTCTCTAAGATCCTGTCATCCATTCATAATTCCCTGGCTCAGAGACTCCATATCCCGATGCGAGACATCATCTCCCTAAGTAAGCCCTTCTTCAATCCCTCTCCTCTGGGGAGTTTCTTTTCTATCCTAGCTTTCTGGGTGGTGGCCCTATACTGTTGCCACTGAAAGATATCCTGTGAGGGACCTCTCCATTCAATTAAGCTGTGAGCGTGCCATCCAAATAAGTCTTGTTGTGTGATTATATAATTATACATTATCAGCCCTATGCTGAAGTCCCTTGATCTCAGTACAACTGCCCAACACACATCCATGGGTCAGTGGAGATAATCCTACCAGAACGGGGCCTCCTCTGAGAAGGGAGTGTGTGCATAAATCTTAGGGGTCCTAGCACTAGCAGAGGCCCAGGACTGGCCCCTTCCTTCCTGGAGACACCCTGTGCAATTCCTGGCTGAGCCACCAGATGGGTCTCTAGTAAAGTGGTTTCCCAGAATTACAGTTCAATACAACTAGAGCTTGGGAGTAGGACAGGTATTGCCTTAGTCAGACAATAGAATTGTTTGATCATCATCCTCACACATGACTGGACAGAGTGTTTCTACCCTAACTGTACCATAGAATCATTGGAGGAGATTTTTTTTTAAATGATGTATCAGTTTCAACCAGGGATGTGCTCATTTACTTGGTCTCTAGCCCATGGTTTTAGGATTTTGCTAGTTTGGCAAGAGTACAGGTCAGCTCAGGACTCCTTGGAGTATTTCCCCTTGATGTTTAAGTTCAGTACTGGTTTTGGTTGAGGGAAAACATTTCCAAGGCTTGGGGCCGCAGCACGGGAATCCCTAGGAAAATCGCCTCTGTGAGAATGTGTATTTCACTTGGGGAAAGTACTTTGCACTAATTATTTAAACAAAACAAAACAGCTTAAGTGATGCCTGATAGGGCTCCAGTAGGATAAATACCTAAACCTATTTTCTGGTCTGTGGGGGTGGGGTGGTGAACAGCCATGGTGCTATCTGAAGGTGACTGGGAGGATGCATAACTCAGGATTACCTTAATAATAATATATAGACTGTGGTCACAAAATAAACTCTTCTCCTACTCTTAGCTCAGTCAGAGTTTGGAGGCAAAATGCAAAGAGATTTCTGGAGACTGAGAGAGAAAAGCTGCCTCTCTGGCACCAGGTGCTTCCAGTAGCAGAGACCTAGGCTGAGGGCCACCAGAAATCTTTTACTGGGTTATCTTTGATAGTGCCTGTCTGACCCCGTATGACCAGGGCCATGACCTTCTGAGAAACCTGGCAAGTGGGGCTGAAGGTCACCATTGTGCCTCCGCCAGGGCCTTAAGGCAGACAGACCATGGTGATGGGAAGTTGGACTAAGTGGAGCTGAGTTGTATGGAAGGGGCCTTTGGAGAAAGGGGAGACTCAGAGTCCTGATGAGTCTCTAACCCACATGCCCGGAAGTACAGACTGGGATCTACAAAGAGAACACTAGAATACCAACATTTAGCTTCTTTAGCAAGAGGTTTTATTTTTCAAATATTTTTCGGTGTTGATCTATAGTAAAAGTTAAAACTTCTTTAAAAAATTTTACTTTTAATATTACCAGATCATTTCACATTCCTATATTTTTGCCACATTTTTTCAAAAACTAAAGGATCAAAGGTTATCCTCTGCATAAGTGCTAAAAAGTGCTTTATTTTTTTAAAAGTTTTATTTCTAAGTAATCCCCACACCCAAGGTGGGGCTCGAAGCCACAACCCTGAGACAAAGAATCGCATGCACCACCACCGGAGCCAGCCAGGCACCCCAACAGTTAGATCTTACTTATTTTTAATTAATTTATTTTTTGTGGAGTTCAATTTGCCAACATAGCATAACACCCAGTGCTCAACCCATCAAGTGCCCCCCTCAGTGCCCGTCACCCAGTCATCCTGTCACCGCCCGCCTACCTCCCTTTTCACCACCCCTTGTTCGTTTCCCAGAGTTAGGAGTCTCTCATGTTCTGTCTCCCTCTCTGATATTTCCCACTCATTTTCTCTTTCCCCTTTATTTCCTTTCACTATCTTTTATATTCCCCAAATGAATGAGACCATATAATGTTTGTCCTTCTCTGATTGACTCACTTCACTCAGCATCATACCCTCCAGTTCCATCCACGTCGAAGCAAATGGTGGTTAATTGTCATTTCTAATGGCTGAGGATATTCCATTGTTTTTTTTTTTTAAGATTTTATTTATTTATTCATGATAGTCACACAGAGAGAGAGAGAGGCAGAGCGAGACACAGGCAGAGGGGAGAAGCAGGCTCGATGCACCGGGAGCCCGACATGGGATTCGATCCTGGGTCTCCAGGATGGCCCCGGGCCAAAGGCAGGCGCCAAACTGCTGCGCCACCCAGGGATCCCAGAATATTCCATTGTATGCAGAGACCACATCTTTATCCATTCATCTTTCGGTGGACACCGAGGCTCCTTTCACAGTTTGGATCTTGTGGACATTGCTGCTAGAAACATCGGGGTGCAGGTGTCCCGGGGTTTCCCTGCATCTGTATCTTTGGGGTAAATCCCCAACAGGGCAATTACTGGGTCATAGGGCAGATCCATTGTTAAATCTTTGAGGACCCTCCACACAGTTTCCCAGAGTGGCTGCACCAGGCCACATTCCCACCAACAGTGCAGGAGGGTTCCCCTTTCTGCACATCCTGTCCAACATTTGTTGTTTACTGTCTGGCCAATGTTGCCCATTCTCACCGCTGTGAGGTGGGATCTCGTTGTGGTTTTGATCTGTATTTCCCTGATGGAAATACAGTGATGCGGAGCATTTTCTCATGGGCTTGTTGGCCACGTCTACGTCTTGCTCTGTGCCATTTCGGTTCGTGTCTTTTGCCCATTTCCAGATTGGATTGTTGGTTTCTCTGCTGTTGAGTTGAATAGGTTCTTTAGAGATCTTGGATGCTGTCCCTTTATCCGACGGGTCATTTGCACAAGGTTCTCCCATTCTGGAGATTGTCTGTTGGTTTTGTTGAGTGTCTCTTTGGCTGTGCGGAAGCTTCTCATCCTGGTGAAGTCCCAATAGTTCATCTCTGCTTTTGTTTCTCTTGCCTTCATGGGTGTATCTTGCAAGAAGTTGCTGTGGCCAAGTTCAGGAAGGGCATTGCCTGTGTTCTCCCCCAGGGTTTTGATGGAATCTCGTCTCACATTTACATCTTTCATCCATTCTGAGTTTATCTTTGTGTACAGTGTGAGACAGTGGTCCAGTTTCCCTCCTCCGCATGTGGCTGTCCAGTATTCCCCTGACATTTATGGAAGAGACTTGTCTTTTTTCCAGTGGATGGTCTCTCCTGCTTGGTCAAATATATGGTCTTGACCATCGAGTTGAGGGTCCACTTCTGGATTCCTCTTCTGTTCCATTGATGGATGTGTCTGTAGTTCTGCCTGTACCACACTGTCTTGGTGAGCACAGCTTGGCAGCGCAACCTGAAATCCGGCATTGTGCTGCCCCCCGCTCTGGTTTTCTT